>NW_016690237.1:238775-576976 GCF_001604755.1 Lepidothrix coronata | reverse complement strand
GAGAAAGAGAAAGAGAAAGAGAAAGAGAAAGAGAAAGAGAAAGAGAAAGAGAAAGAGAAAGAGAAAGAGAAAGAAGCCCAAAATGCTTCTGATATTAATGAATATTTCATCATGGCTAGGCTTCGTGAACGAAGATTTGGGAAGGGCTCTACCCACATTTGCTACAAGCATGCTGGTGGCTAAAGAGGCCAATGAGAGATAGACAAGTCTGGTTGCAAAAGGCACAGCAGAAAGACTCCTTGGATGGTATTGACAAGACACGATTCTTTCTGCATTGTCTTTTCTCCTCAAGAGTGATCCTGTGTGCGTTCTCAAAGGAAGCAGCAGTGTTATAGATAGTGTGTCTCCAGGCCTCCCAATTGGAGGCCAGAGTAGACTAGTGATGAAGATCAATATGGTCAAGGCTGAGATGTTGTTTCAGGGAGTCCTTATATCTCCTCTTTGGGGCTCCTCTCTTGCGTCAGCCAGTGGCAAGTTCACCATAAAGCATGATCTTAGGGAGGCAGTGGTCCTTCATCCTGGAGACGTGCCCTGCCCAACACAGCTGCGTTCTCAGCAACATGGCCTCAATACTTGTAACTCCTGCCTGTTCTAGAACAGACGTATTGGTTACATAATCTGACCAGTGGATGTTTAGGATTGTACGGAGACAGCGTTGATGGAAGCATTCTAGGAGACACAGATGGTGGCGGTAGATGACCCATGTTTCGGACCCAAATAAGAGAGTAGACAGCACAGTGGCTCTGTAAACACTGATCTTTGTACTTTTCTTCAGGCGTTTATTTCACCAAACTCTTTTTTGGAGTTTTCTGAAAGCTCTATATGCCTTTGCTAACCTGTTGTCTATCTCTCTGTCAATCTTACCATCTGAGGAGATGAGGCTACCTAGGTAATTAAACTGCTGGACTGATTTGAGTTCTGATTCATCAATGGTGATATGGGGATGATGGAAGGCTTCCTGAGGTGGAGGCTGATAGAAGACTTCTGTCTTCTTTAAGTTGATTTCCAGCCCAAAAAGCTCAGCAGCCTCAGCAAAGCAGGATGTTTAAATGCTGCAGAGCTACTTCTGTGTGGGCAATGAGGGCATCAGCGGCAGCATAAAGCAGCTCCCAGACAAGATGATTTAAGGTCTTAGTGTGGGCCTTCAGTCGCCTTAGGTTGAATAGGCTTCCATCGGTACAATATCAAATGTAGATACCATCTTCTTTATTGAGGTCTGCCATGGCCCTTTGGAGCATCATGCTGAAAAAGACTGTGAATAGGGTTGGTGCAAGAACGCAGCCTTGTTTCACACCATTGGTTATTAGAAAGGGCTCAGAAAGTGCATCACCATATCTGACTTGGCCACGCTGATCCTCACAAAGTAAGATGATCATTTTGAGGAACTTGGGGGGACAACCTAAACGTTCCAAAATCTGCCATAGACTTTTTCTACTCACAGTATCGAAAGCCTTGGTGAGATCAACAAAGGTTACATAGAGACCTTTGTTCTGTTCCCTACACTTCTCTTGCAGTTGTCTGAGAACAAATACCATGTCTGTGGTATTTCTATTGGCTCTGAAACCACATTGGCTTTCAGGTAGAATTCCTTCTGCTATAGCGGGTATTAGTCTGTTCGAAAGTATTCTTGCCAAGATTTTGCCAGCAATGGAGAGCAGAGTAATACCACGGTAATTTGAGCAGTCTGATTTATCTCCTTTCCTCTTATACAAAGTGATGATGACTGCATCACATAGGTCTGATGGTAGTTTGCCTAGTTCCCAACAGCGCACCACAAACTCATGAAATTTAGCATGGAGTGCTTGGCTCAAAAACTGCTCTTGGTAATACTCAAAAGAAACTTCCTTGGACAACGTAATTTTCCCTGAAAAATGAACACAGTCCAATTTACTCAAATTAATTTCCCTAATGTGTAAAAACACAAGGAATTTGTTACAGATTAAGTAAAGATTTGGTAATCTCAAGATTTCACATCTTCTTTTTTTTATGTATCATTTATCATGGACTTCTGAGCTGTAGTCTATTTCATAGACTACACTTGTAGACTTCACAGACTTCAAGGCTATCATAGATTACATGGCAAGACATGCAACAGGAATAAGCTCTGTAAAATCTATGGCATTTGATGTTTTTCACTGCAGACCATCCTTCATCCTGGAAACAAATGTGGATAGATGTCAATACACCTTCATAATACGATATTCAAACAGAATCTTAAAAACACACACATTGTGAATGGATCCACTGTAGGTAGCAATTTCCATATATAATCTTTCAATGAGTTTTCTGTTTCAATTGGCCATCACAAGTGCACTGTTTCCACTTGCAGAAAAAAATCTGCTGATGCTTGTTGAATTATTTAAGATACAAGATTTTTAGGAGGTGGGATAATACAGAAGCATCCTGTACAAAACTCCAGTCTTAGAACGCTATACACAAACAGGTGCATGTGTGAATTAAATTATTCTGCTTGAAAAGACACCAAGGGCAGTACCAAAAGGTAGCAGATTGAATGAAGTCCAATAGAACAGTAGAAAAAATTAAGATAAAAAGTAAAACAAAGTTAATCTATGGCATTAGTTTTCAAACTATCTGCCTTTTCTGGGCGCTCATTTAGCATATGAAATACCAGGCTCACATCTATCCTTCTCTTCAATAGAGGATCTCCATTTGTCTCAAATAGAGGAACTCTATAGGTCTTGTCCCTCAGGCTTCACCAAAGTACTGCAGATTACTTTGATTTGAGGGAATATATAGTAAGTTTCTCATTTCTATCACTGAAGGTGTTCCACTGTGTAGAAAAAAACTCAAATTTAGCAGGACAAGGAGAGTGAAAAAGGGAGCATGATTCTCAGCCTCAATGAAAGAACCCTGGTCTCCAGTTTTTGTTTCATATACTGTTTCATTTGCCTGATTCACTGGTTTCTTCACGTGAACCACAAAACTGGTTCACCGGTTTAGCTTTTTTTGGACAGCATTGTTGAGCTGTTTTATTGTAGGCAGATTTGACCTCATTAACACCCTCACTGTTTATGTTGGCAAGTGGCTAAAGTTCACTTTTTGTTAAATGCATGGATCTGCTTACCCAAATGTAAAAAAAAAAAAAAAAAGAAAAAGAAAGAAAAGCCAAAGCTAAATCCATATATATTATTCATATTAATAAAAAGCAAAGCAATACAATGAATTATCATTGCAGATTGTCTCCAACTAAACATAATGAAAATTACATTTTAGTCTGCATTTGTGGTGTCAGTCCTTTATCTGAAAAACCTGTATAAAACTTACCAGAGTTAAAAACTCTATGAACATTGACAGCTTCTGACACTAATGGTTTAAAACTTGATTGCAACAAACAATGAAAAACTCCTCTGAAAGCCAGGACAATGCATTACAAGCAGTTGTACAGCTTCACAAGCCAGAAAGGATGTCAAAAAGAATTTCCTAAGCCAGAGAGAAGCTATATCTTCCAAATGGAAAGTAATGCTGATGGAAGCTGATGGTTTGTTAGTTGGAAAGAACAATGTGTATCCGTTCATGTAAATTTCTAACATCTACAAAATTTTCAACCTGTACCCCTTAGCCAGTGCTTCTTACAGTAGTGTGTTCATGCACAGTATCCTCTAGCTTATGAGGTGTTGAAGGGCAAGGGGAAAAAAACACCCTTATGGACCTAAACCTTTCTAGAATAATGCATTTCTAGAAGAAAATCCTGCAGCTTTAGAATTCTAGTCTTTCCCATCTTTGAAAAACAGGTATCTTAGGGGAAGTTCACAGTTTTAGTCCTTAGTGTTTGAACACTAGCATCACAGAAATCCACAAACACATAGACACAAGCACCATGGCCACTGTCAGGCTGACAAATAACTTGTTAATCAAAACAGGACAAACATGAGATGACACCAGGTTGTCAGAGCTGGTTTCAGTCAACGTGAGAAGTCTGCAACTTGTGCAGCAGGACCTGATACATTACTAAAATAAATGGGTTCAAAATGGGGCAGGACTTACGACATACAATAGCACAGGCAACATTACAGGCTATGTGTCTACACAGTGAAGAGACACCTGAACTAGCAAAGTCCTACAATAACGAGTGGTAACATTGCAACTGAACTTCTTGCAGACTTCAACAGAGCAGATCTGGACACATTCACTGGCATTCAGTAGTGGGATGCATTCAGCTGCATGTAGTGCTGCAGTAAATGGATTTACTGTCTCAGATCTCTGTTAGCTCAAGCAACTCTGTTCATATGTAGATACAGGTGGAAAGATTAAATAACTATCAATTTAGGCTTGCCTTCAGACATGTAACTCTTGTTTCTTTTATTAAACTGTGAGAAGAATAGTAAAACAAACTAATTCAGAGGAAATAAAAATGCTCAGAGGAATAATTATAACAACTTTCACCTCAACAGCTGGGTAATTGGTTCAAAATCATTCAAATCACTTGTGACTGAAAGTCATTACCAGTTGACTCCACTCAATGAGCTTGTGCTTCAGGTCAGAGTAATAATTACTGCAGGACTAAAACCACTGTTAGTGGCTCCATTAGCAAGGAGAGACAGAAAAAGTGCAAGAGAAAAGTAGTAGTCTCAGTCTCATTAGTGTTGCTTCCCAGTCAAGAATGAGAGGAGAAGATACTTTGAGCAATACTATACTGCTGAGGCCTGATTTACCTGCCCCAAAAAAGCACCGTTTGCAATACTCCAGGATATGTCACTTGCACTGCATCTGCATCTCCAAAAGGACACAGATCTCCCCTGGATCTTGTCGCATCTACCAATGCTGTGTAGATATGATATATAGCCTTCATTGTCTTGTCTCTAGCACTAGATGTCTGTTTGGGGACAGATGAGTCCTGTCCTTTCCATTCCAATCTCCCTCCAATGTTTCCAAATAGAAAGTCCAGCTTCAAAAATTATTGAGTTATTAGTAAATAGAAGTCTTCCTTTTTCCCTGTTTTTGTCTTTGTCAACCAACAGAAAACATACAGATATTGGCAAGTATTGTCACAAAATCTGTGTGTATAAATGATGATAACTAGGTATTCAGCAGACATCCACCTGGAGACCTATTTCTCTAAAGATTCCTTACAGCCTGATATCTGCCACACTGACTAACACCAGCAATTTGCCTATATTTGGGATGGTTATTTTCCTTATAGAAAAGTGATATCTGAGCATTTCAACATCATAGAAATAAACTGAAGAAGCTGAACTGAGGAGCTGCTCTAGGGAGGATAGCCAGGATAGGAGTAAGATTTATGACAGCTCAGTGTGGATGGACATGCTGATGGCTCCCTGGTGCATGAACTAGAGTGTAATATAGCTGAGCTAGGATGTTAAACCCACAGTTCTGTCAAGTGAATGATAGACACAGATGAGGCCAGGTGAAAAAAAAGTACAGATTTACTTGCATCAGAAGAAAGGAAATTCATGCTGGAAAACAAAACCTTTAAGAGATGTGTTTCTTATGTTTTCCAAAGGAACCCTATGAAAATATTAATGACCATGACTCCAGAAAGTTACGAGCAGAGAGCTGTGTTTTAAAAACAGTGACAAATGTGTGAATACTGTGTTAAAGAATTATTATAGAACATCTTTCTTTGTAGCAGTTTCTGGCAGTTTTTAAAAATACATTTGCATATATGAATGGACTCTTTATACCCAGAAACTATCATAATAACATGTACTCATAATAATATTATGACCTTATTTACCTTCCATATTTAAAAGATCAGCTGACATGTTCAATTGGGTCTTTTAACATTGTAACAGTTTTTCTAATGGTTGTTATTTTAATTTGTCTGTCTCTTTTAAAATATTACTCTCTTAAAAATTTATCTCTCTCTTTAAGCACAGTGTTTTAATCCAATATCAATTCCTTAGATTTTAAGAGGTTATTACAACACATAAAACATATGGTCTCACTTCAGTTTCCAGTATACATAAAATTAGTCAAAACAAAACACTCCCTAATCACTACCAAAACATGTGGTTCAGCCAGTAATTTTTACTCAGAAACATCTTGGGACTAATTTAGCAAGAACAACACAATTTTTTTTTCTCACCTCACTCTTATCTCTGTAGGTCACACAGCAGCAGAAGGCAGAATTGCAAGATGAAGTTCACCCTCTCTCCCTCACTCTGTCCCTCACTTATATTTCATTCAAGGCTGTCTCCACTTCCAAGATAACAATTGCTTTTAGAGATTGGGAAATCTATTTTCAGAATTTATATAGCCTTTTGGAATTACAGAAACATATAAATCTCACGACACTGGTGGAAGCAAAATCTTCACCAGTATAGACATAGTATTGGAAACCTGAGATAATTCCAAAGTCTTCCTCACAATAAAGATTTTTTTCTTCTGTTTCTGTTTGAGAAGGTGAAAAAAGCCTATGGGATCATCTAAGCTTAATGCCTGGCCTTCTGTTAGAACAGGGAGCACATCTGCCTTTCCAGGGAGCAAATTCAAGCACTGAGCTTGGGACCATTAGTGAGTGGCTCACTCTCCACTGGCTCTGTTTTGGGATACTGGGCAACACTGCCTTCGTGACAATGCCCAGGGACATTTAAAGGTATCATTTTCTCCCAAGATCCCACAGTATAGATGACATACACTGGTTTTGCCACCCTCTTTCCATGCAGCCTTCAATCGCTACCCCAGCAGGTGCTGCACTCTCAGGATCCTCATGCCACATCCTGGGACAGAAAAAATATGCCCTTAGATTCCCACTGTAAAAATATTGTAACTTCATGTTACTTCAGTTTCTTTGAACTGGAAAAAGCAGACCCAGTAATTATTTCATTTAAGGGTCACAGGAGGGTCATGCTGAATGCAAAGGACTCCTGCAGCCAAGTGCAGCACAGGGAGGAAGCAGCTGCCCATGCCACAGACCAGATTTCTGGGCAGGTGGATGCAGCATGGCATGGGAATGATCCTCATCCTGTCACTTCCAGCAGCATGGGCACAGCCAAGGAGAGAAGGCAGAGCTCTTCCATAGGACTTTCACTCTGCCCTCCTTTCCGGAGAAGCAGAGCCACCAGCAGCTCCCTAAATGAGTACTGTTCTTTGGGCTGCTGTTCCCCCACTTGGGGATATTAAGGGCAGTAGGCTGAAGTATTATTTATGATTGAGCTAGTTTGATGTACACTGGGATAACTGTAAAACAGGATTAGCCCATTCACAGCATTTGGGCCTGACTTTGAGAAGGACGCGAAACCCCCAGGTCCACTCCTGTGCCTGCCACAGTGAAACGACACACAGGACTAATAGATGCAAGACCAAACTGTGATTCATCATTGATGTATGATGGCACCTAGTAGCTGTCAGAGGTTTCAGGCCAGGAAGCAGAGCTAAACACAGCTTTTAAATACAAAAATACTACTCACACCTTTATCCGTTTAGGAGTATAATTCTCCTTTAGCATAACTCCACAACAGTCTATGAACAGTGTAAAACCATAAAGAAAGATTGAAAGTGACCTTTGACATTCCTGACATAAATCAGGAATTATAGTGTAATTCTGATATGAGAAAATCAAAGCAAAAGCGAGTCCTAACATGACTAGTTTTAAAAGAAAAACACTATTCCATGCACACATGTGTATGTTTTATCTACTCACATTTTTTCATAAGGTTTTCTGAGTCAAAAGAATCCATGTTGCTGGGGAAACTGAAATAATGGTGTAATCTTCTGAGAAAGTGTGAAACGTAAAATTAACAGCACTGAATTGAATTTAATAACACTGTGCAACATCAGACCTAACCCTAAATCAATATTTAATTTTCTCAGTCATCTTACAGATTAGTTGCAGCCATTATATCCCCAGGGAATACCAACCACCCCAGGGAGGATCAGCCTACTCAAGTAATATTTTTCAGGATCTTCTAGTGGATAGATGTCAAAATATTCTTTAAGAGTGTGTAACCTCAGCTTCCATAAATACTTGATTTTTTATATTCTGGAGACATCCCTTCTGTTCTACAGTAAATACTACAGTTTGCTTTACCCACTTAAGCTCAGTGATACTTATGACGCATTATACCTATTATTTCTAAATTTAGACTAAAAAACTCACTTTTAAAAGGCAATAAAAATAATAATAATCACTAATGTGACTGCATAAAAATAAGTTTCTACAACCACTGCTTTCCCAGAAAGCTAATTTCAAATAGAAGTCAGATCTGTACTTTAGAATATTTATAGCAAAAGTCTCCTGCTTGAAGTTCTTCCATATTCTATGTCAACCCAATTTTTACATGGAAGCACCTCACAATCACAATCAAAAGGCAATTGCATGGACCACATGATGCACTTTCAAAACCCTTGCCTAGAAAAAAAATTGTGAAAAGGCTTTGTGGCATGGCAGCAGCAGAGATGCCACTCCTTGGATGATGTTCTACTGCTGCAGCGTGCAGACGCGGCAGAGAGCACCATTGTAAACCAGGGCATCAGCAGATCGCAACAGGTATGGCATCATCACCAAATGCTCATACAAGGTTTCTGCCAGGCCTGGGACCCCCCAGTTAACTGCATCAAATATATAGGGTCCTTGACCTAAGAAGTGTGGTAGCTTGATGCTACGGCTCAGTTCTCTGCTGCAACGCAAGAAGAGGTTCGTCCATCGTGACACTTGGTACCCAGGTGAGTATCAAAGAGTCTGTTCAGGCTGTGGCCCAGGGCACAAGTCTTACCTCATAGGTTCCCACACATTTAACAGAACTTTGCTACCACAAAATAAGCCAGTGCTTTAGGCACTCAAATGGACATAAGCTTGGCCAAGGTGAGCCCTGCAGCATCCGCAGTTAAACAACTTGATGCTGGGAGTGGAATTTGCACCGCCTATAGCCCTTTTTGAATTTGAACAAAGTTGTTGCCTCCTCAGGGCTTCATAGATTTGTTAAATTATTCTTACACAGGCAAACAGAAACCCTTGTGCAGACTAAATGCTTGCTGCTGCAAGGAGCAGTACTTTCACTCAGTAAATAACATCGCAAACTGACAGAACTAAGAATATAGAATCAGGCTATGTCATGACAGAAGATAAATTTTGCAGTTTTCCCTTTGCCAGTAGTGTATTTTGCAAAAGAAACCCTGCTACCTGCCATACAGGTTTGACAAGCAACAAATTCTTAGGAATTCTCCTTCTCACGTCAGAGAAGAAGCCTTCCCTTTTTAGGTTATATTTGATTTTAACAATCAGTGATTTAGGAACTGTGTGATAGAGATATTTTAAGTCTAGACTTAATATTTGTTTACAAATATATATGTTTCATGAACCAAAAAGTCAGAGATATAATAGAATGCTACAGAGATCATTGATGGACTTATATACAGACCGCACTGTACATACTGGTCTATCTGTAATTCTTTGACAAGCAAATTAGTCCCTTATTTGCATAAGATATAAAATTACCCTAGAAAAAAGTATTCCAAATTGTCGACAAAAAAAAGATTTTGGTTCTCCATCAGTTTGGCAAGAAAATGAAGAGAGAAATTATAAAGAGCAGATGGTAGAAGAGATACACCAACATGTTGTATGCAGCAGCGAAGGAAGATGGGAATCTTGTAGGAACAAGATATGATTTACTTGTTTAAAAATTATAATCAAGGGAGATCTGTAGTTCAATAAATGAGACAATGTGAGCTTCTAGAACTGAGAAATAAGTGGATATTTTTTCTGGGTTTCTTTCTTCTATGGAAAACAGTGAAAAGCAATCTGTAGAGTTTACTGCTTTTGACTGCAAGAAGTTATTTAAATTACTTATGCTACATTTACTTTTCATATTCAATATTTAGCAAGCAATCTTTGAGTAACCCTGAGAGTAGCTGCTGATATAGCCACAAGAGAGGGCAAAATTTCTGAGAGTTCCTACAGCCACAGGAGCCAGATACCAAATCTGGAAAGAATTATAGATAATGCACAGAAGTGTGCAATGAAAAATTTTGAATATTAAGATAAAGGATATTGGGTGTAATTGTTCACATTCAGGTAAGTCTGGGTGGGGGGATATTTCTCTTTCATGTGCCTGAAAAGTTATATCCAAAGTAACTTAAATGTTGGCAACAGCGTAGCCCCAGTGGAATGCAGTCTTCATTTACTGTATATAAATATTACAGCTAAGAGATTTTTAATAAATATTCATTGTTTGTTCAGCCAAATTATTATTTATGGAATTTATTGAGGTTTTCATGCCTCTAAGAATTTGCTTTTTTCCCAGCTATACTGTACTGTATCATGTGTAAGGTAAATGAATAATCTGTACAGCTTCAATCTCAAATATTTAAGAATTTGAAAGAAACTTAAAACCACACATTCCCACTATAATAATTTGAACATTAATCAAAGTACATCTTGCAGTGCCTGGGACTACAGTAGTAATGTTGAGTCAAAAAGTCTTATTTTGCGACCCAAGAAAAAATTACTTTCTAATATGGTTTAATTATATTTGCGTTTACAGGTAATTCCTCTTGTCTTTTCTTACATTTTCAAACCCAGAAACAAATAGCACTGCAGAGAAGAAGCAATTTCACAGCACTCAGTACTTGCGAAATTAAATTGTTAGAAGTCTATATTCTTCTTAGGTAATGGGCATTAAATGTAGATTTATTATTTGAAAATATATTGCAAACAACTTGAATAAAGAATAACCAAAATTCACCTGTTCTACAGCAGAAATGAAAAACTCCAGATTTCACCAAGACATTGAGGAGGGATGATCACTACAGTAATAACTGTAGTTATTACATGACCTCAGAAATGTTGAGATAGAGATAGATAGATAGAAGATAGATAGATAGATAGATAGATAGATAGATAGATAGATAGATAGATAGATAGATAGATAGATAGATAGATAGATAGATAGATAGATAGATAGATAGATAGACACAAAAAATCCATCACTTTAGGAAAAGGGATATTATCATGCTTTAACACCCATATTAAATAATCAGATAAGCAAACTAAACAGATAAACTGGGAGAGTTTAAGTGCCCATTCTGTTTCATTCAAGCAGTACACTAAGCCCCAAACACTAAGACTATGCCAATCCAAACACATAGAAGTACCTGGATGTTTTCCGGAGAAACAGTGCCAGAACAATCCACAACTTGTTAGTTCAGCCTTTTGATTGGAATAAATGTTCTTCAGTATCTTTGAAAACAGACACTTGACTCTCTTCTTTGAACTTCTGAAAGCTTTATACACAGATATAACATACACCTGGATATTTTCCTGTTGAAAAGACCTAATCATATCATTCATTCTGGCTGTGCTGCTTTTGGTTTTAGCTGAACACATTACTGTTAGTTTTTCCAAACTGAAAACTAACAACTCAAGAACCCACTTGTAATAATAACTTGAGATTACCTTTTATTTATAAGGTTATATGCATAATCTGGACGAATAGATTCCATGGCTGAAGGCCAAGAACATTATTAGCCCAGGATACGGTTATTACAGGTTATTATATTCAATGTTTAACTAAATACTAAAATCCTAAAAGACAGAAGTGGGAGGAAATTTGCTTCCTGTGCCCTCGTTCAGCCATGCCCTTTAGTCTCCTGGTGTACTTTCTCCTTTTTATATCATGTCCATTTTACATTATCTTCTGATCTTTTGTGTGCAGTTTCCTTTTATTTCCACAGATTTTGGTGACAATGAAATAAGGAGTTTAGATTATATCTTTCAAAATGGAAAACACTTTGAAAACCCAGAGAACTATAGTTTTTTACCAGAACTTGCAGATACTAACAGATAATTGAGATGCTTGCATATACACAGTAAAAGCACTGTAGAAAAATCATTATGTGATTAGAAGGATTGAGAGAGGTAGGTTTGTCACCAAGGTAGATAACATAAATCACCTAGTTCCAGTCCTTGCCAGTGAAGGTACAGGACACTTCATATAACTAGATCTGACTGCATGCTTGGTTTTAGAAGGCCATCATTATATGACATGAATCCCATCTTTGCTAAGAGTTCATTCCTGGGCTCCATTTTCTTGAGCTGTAGCAAATACAGTTCTCAAATTCACCCACAATATACAGAAAATGAAATGCAAGTGACTCTACAAAGTGTGCTTAGCAGGACTGTCAAGGGGGTGGCTAAGGGAAGTTGCTTAGGGAAGTGTTATCAAGCACGAGAGAGCAAAGGACAATTTCAGGTGGATATATATGAAGCAACATCAAATGAACATTGATGATGACAGATGATGAAAGAGCTGAAAGTCAGCTGGCAGTTGTCCCCCTGGTGATGAAGGTAGCAGAAGTGTCCTCTTATTTGCTATAAGGTCACAAGCACCACCACAAGGATAAAGGGTCCAGCAACACAATGGGAAGAAATGTTAACCAATGGCACAGAGATGCTGTTCATTGATGGCTTTATTATGCTTAACAGCAGTATTTAAGAATAAAAATCTGGCACCAAAACTAATTTAGATCTGTAGTCCCTGTTTTTCCTCCACAGATTGGAATACTGGTATTTCCACAGGAATCAGAAAGTTCCTGTCCTCCCCTGCCAGTGATTTAGTAGGCTTTCCAAGCTGAAAAATATTTCTGTATCCCTAAGACCCTTTGAGAACATGCTGGCATCTGGCTCAAGTCTCTGGCAGATGCAGAGGTTTAATATCTGGCAAGATAACAGTTTTTTGTCAATAACATCAATATTTTATAATAGGAAGAGCTGTTTCAAAAATGCCATGGAAAACTGAGTCATGTACACAAATAATTTCCAAGTTTGATCTTATTTACTCTCTAAAATGTCACATGAAGAAGTAATTGAGAAATAGGGCTGAAAGTGGGCTTCAGCTTATCTTCAAGGACCCACACTGAACTCACACCCTGATCTAAGAGAAACTGTTCAAACACAACTACAGTATTTGGGTAACATCTCATGAAGAGGAATCTGAGCAAATATAAATAATGGCAACAGAACCTCAAAACCAAAGTGAATTTCCCACATTTGAGGAGCCGTTCTCTGGAACATACGTGGAAAGCATGCAGGAACAAGCAACAAACATGATACAGGTTTCCATCAGTGCCACAACCAGGAAAGATTTGAAAATTATGTTTTAGATTGATTCTAAAGAAGAGCTTAAGTGGATAACAAGAGAGATGAAGATGGGCTTCACAACTGAGGCCGCTGTCACAAAAATTTTGTGTAAGCAACAGCCCTGAAAGCAAGTAAAATGAAACTTTAAGTTTGGAAGTGATCATGAGTTGAAGTAAAAGAAAATGCTCACATTCAAACTGACTCATAAAATGAAACATTTTACCAGCTGGAAACGTCTCTAATTTATCTAAGGTGGAGATGGATTTAACAAACTCCTCTACTCCTCAACATTATTATATTTCCACTGAAGACTTGGCTCTAGGCAACCTAGTCTGTAGGCAGGGTACATTTTCCTTTTTTCTTCTTTGTTTTCCTTGTTTCACTTGCAGTACATCTGTATCCACATCTATTCTACATCTCTCCCTCCACTTTCAGAGCACTGAAAACACTGCAACTAACATTGCTCACTCTACACATACACCTCGACAGGTGAGCTGTAAAATAAAACTATCTTATCAGAAATCTTCCCAGTTACCCACAGCTGTCACACATGTGAGTGAGCCCATGCTCTTAATACTGTTTCCTTTCTGTTTGAGTGAGGAGCCTTATTCTGAGCAGAGCACTTTCCGCCTGACCCAGATTCACCCACAATGAAAGCTGAAATGTGCACAAATATCCCACTGAAATACAGGAGCAATATGAGTGGAGTCACTGCATTTTTGTCCACCTGTCACTCTAACCCTAACAGCTTCCAGCTTCTCATTTTCCCTTTGGGTTTTCCACTTCTCCAAAGCACTGCTACTCGACCTCTGACACTAATGGTGAAGAGCAGGCTCTGCTCAGCGATCTGCACGCTCCCTGGGAAACTTGAAGGGAGGCAGCCAAGCCTCCAAGGGGAGCAGGGGTTGTAAGGGAAAAGGCAATTGCCAAGGCATTTTGATGATTTATATTTTTTTAGTTTCAACACTCACATGTATTTCAAAGTTTGCTCTCTGGGTATTTGACCCACATGGGCAAGTATTCATGCAAAAAGAGACTAACAATTCTATTGTGCATAAATTCTACTTGAGTAAATCTCAGAGCTCAAGCTGAGGGCCAGCTCATGTTCCTGGCAGACAAAGACACTTAACTTCTGGCAGTGGAATAATTATTCATCTACAAAATCAATAATTTACAGGGGAAAGAAAGGCTGCATAAAACTAAGAGTAAAAGGACAACAGTAAAAACTCTAATACAAATGCAGGAAATAAATCACTCTTTCTTCTTCTATGCTAGAAATTTAATTCAAAGATTCTTACATCCAGTAGTCAGCTTAATGGAAACGAACCACCAAGACTATAATTCCCTGTGGCAAGCAAGTACTAAGGTCTTAGCCAATTGCCTCAGCAAGCAGTTGTTCTGCAGGGGTAAAGAAGTAGGTGAATAAAGAAGTTTAAAATTGAAGCATATTTTGAGACTAAGAGATCTGATCTAATCTATATTTTCCTTGCCTTTAGCTGACCTTGTCAGTATCTCCACAGGAGAATTCTGATTATTCACTGCAATCTTATTTGATAGGGTCAACCAATCAAACTTTCCCACTCAGAGATCAGAGATAACAGCAGTGACTTTGTTACAGGAAAGAAAGGCAAGGTGTCAGGAAATTAGTACTGATGCCCGAGTTCCAGTATGGAAAGCTCCAGTCCGTGGTGATCTCACAGTCAGCTGGATTTGTGGAGTCCAGATCTCAAAACAAAGATTTTCTCCATCCTACATTTCAGTGGAACAATGTAGCGAAAGCTCCATGTGTGAAAACTCTCCTTGTTTCTTCCTTCTTTGAAAAGATTTTTCTTCATATAAACAACAATCCAGCTCAGCACTATTAACGCTAGAAACTTGATTTTCAGAGTCTTGTGTAATGTTTGAAATTGCTTTGTCCAACATAATATGAAATTAAATAACTCAAAAAATTGAAAATTTAGCAAAACTGCAGGCACAGAAAATACCAGCACATTGTAAACTAATGACCCAGATTTCAGATGGAAAAAATACGAACAATTTCTAGGAGGATCCATAGAGGGAAGGGAAAGTAGATAGTCAATGGCAGGTACTTGGCCCATGCCTTATGCTATCCTAGCATAAAACAAGAAAAGCTAGGGTATCCTACAATATTTTTGCTCTAGATGGAATTTCTCCATTTCATGTCTCCTCAACATGCCTTAAGATCACAAAACCAACCAAAAGATCTCTGAGATCATTGAGTCCAACCTTTGACCTAAAACCACCACGTCAACTAGATCGTAGCACGAAGCGCCACATCCAGTCTTTCCCCGGATCTTGGCCTAGGTTCTGGCTCTGATGATGTGAATGTAGAAGGGGTCTAGAAAACATCTTTCTCTGTAAGTGGAAATTATGCAGCTTTTGCCCACCAATTCTGTCCAGATCTCATTCATGCACTCTAACAAAGGGTAAGCTGGCAGTGAGGCATATAGTGGTACTGAAAGTACAATAGCCAAAGCAATCTGTGCTATAGCCTGGACTGCAAAAAAGACTTGGTGATTACTTGTAATACCTGTCAGGGTTCCAGCTTGTGCTAATGCTCCACTAGCTCCTATAAGCACCAAAAGAGTACAGGATCATCCCCAAATTCTTTCGGTAAAATTTGGAATCAAAACTAAAACAGAGAGGGGCACAGTATCTATGTACAGTACCCAGGTAATAACTGGCCCTGTTTTGATACTGTAGTGTTCAAATAACCTTTTATTTTTAATGAAATACGTAAAGCTTATCCCAATTATTCATTACAGGCGACTGACTCTGTTCCTCTGCTCCTCTTAGAGAAAGTCATCTGATGCCAGCTATTAAATTTCATATAGTAGAAGGAGAGTTCTTAAGTTACGTAGCAAATGTCAGTGTATGGGGTAGATTTTCAGCAGTGTGCAAAGTATCATTACCTTACAGTTAATTCAGTTTTATGGGACTATGCTTTACTTGCCATATCTGAAAAAAAAACAAAATCACAGCTGCTTGAGCTGACATAAATATTCAAACTGTTAATGCATTAACATAAATGACAGTACCAGATTGCAAAGCTTAGGATAAAATCAGAAATAACTAAGTATGGTGTAGAGCATCCAAGCAATCAAAAACCTTGCATAATATAATAATGCAGCTGGTTAGTAGTAATTTAAGTCTCCTTAATAGATAAGAACTTTGAAGCAGTCTCTCATGAAATATCTTTTTGGTCTCAACAGTACCATAAATAAGTTCTCTCTTATGTTTTCCTTGTTTCCAGGCATATTCATAACAATCAAAAAAAATTATTTCTGATTATTATTATTATTATTATTACATGCATTTTCGCATTTATCACACCTATCAATATATATATATCACGTACATATCAATGTGAAAAATAGGTGTTATTCCATGACCCTGAGCAGCTGAGCAATGTATATTTTAGAAGGTCAAACACTTGATGGCATTTGAATATTTGCAACAGCAAATTAATAGTTTACACATTCAGAGCAGTGCAAAAGAAAGAGACAATAGAAGTTCCTCCATTACAGCAATTAGACAAAGTCAGTACATTTGGCTTGTTGTGAGAGGTGATACAGTCCCAGAAACAACTTTATTACCTGTCACATTGAGATACAGAACCATAAAACTCTCATCTCCCCTTGTAATTTCTGACATACTCAGTAGCCCCGGTAATTGAACTACACTCCTAGGACTTTTTCAGCATTCTGAGATACCTTACCAGCTAACTACTGGCAATTAAAATCTGTGATGTGAATAGAAAAAAAATTAATCAGCAGTATATAAGTAACAACAAAAATAGTGCATTGCTGCAGAAACCAAAATTTGAACGGAAAATGTGCCACATAATCTATGTTAAAATAACAGGGTGCAAAAAGCCTTCTTAAAAACTGGACTCTGGTATGTGTTCCCATACATAAAATAAATCATGTGCATCTTCCTATCATTCAGATGTGAAAAAAACTGCCTGGAGCTATAATAACAGCTGAATGTTTCAGTCTGCAAAGAATTAATATTTTCAGCAACAGTAACCAGCACTTTATGGAGATCAGATAAATCATTGCAATAAATACAAGCTACAGAAGAAGAGACAGTATATTTTCTTCATTCATTCATCTATTCAAAATATACATTGATGCATTGACATTAAGACATATAAAACATTAAAAGAAACAGAGAAGTGTCTGGGGCTGTAGAGCTTTCACTTTGTTTTGATCATTAAATTCTAACAATAGATCCAAGATCAGATTATGCACTCCCATTTACAAAAATATGATATGAAAACATTCTGTTCTGGTATGAAACATAAATGGTAAATTAATTGCTTCTCCAAGCCATTTGTAGCCGCTTTGGAAAACACGTTGAAGACATACACTATTCACACAATACCCTGGAGATCAATGTCTTAACAGTAATGAATTTTATGCTGGCCACTGCATTACCAGTCAGTTAAGTATTTTCTTAGTTAGACACTTGAGAATTTAGCAAGTAATTAATGATCATGAAAGATGAGAAGATTCATTATGGGAAATATACATTTTTCTAAGATATGTGATTATTCAGGTTTGTCATAAAGCGACACCTATTATATTAAAAACACACCAAGGACTGTAGGCCTAGGGAATAAATTTACAGAGAGACTGGAACACTGAAATATGAAATGCTGTAGTACCCACATTTCACAAGGCCATGACAGTCTTGAGGTAGCCTGTCTATGCCCAGGTGGTGCTCCTTTGCTTTCAGAGGAGCTCTACAAGGAGGGTAAGCTGCCTCAAAACAAGAAACAAACAAGATTAGACAAGGCAGTCTGAGTCAGTTACAAGAGGTGCTGAAGAGGATAATGAACCTAAGCATCTTCAGCAATACTCTAAATATAAATTGGAGCGCGAGCTTGAATTCAAGTTTGAGTGCATTTTATAAACTGGAGCCGCTACAACAGAAGGAACTCAGTGTTGTCTCTACAATGCTGCATAGGGTTTGTCCTTGAAGGCAAACTCAGTCTATTCATATTTACCAAATGCTAATCTCCACCCACCCCACCTCCCTTGTGAAAACACTAGTTGATCATATTAGGCAGACAAGATAGCTTACACTCTTCCTACAAGTGCCCCAAAGTCACATCCCTGAGTTCAGACCACTTAAATGGGAAATAAGAACACCAGGTAGCAGGAAGACAAGGACAGATCACAACCTTCTTCTTCCCTCCCTCCTTCTTTCCCTCCTTTGAAATAAACTCAGAAACTGACGAGGCATGCTTATCGGTTATATGTTGCTGTCATTCTTACATTTTTTATGTTACACTTTCCATGCAAAAAAAATCCCAAAACATAAAATAGTTACAATAAAAAAAGAGAAAAAAATCCATCTTCTTGCACTACAAATTATTCAACAAACAAAATTGAAAGCCCAGGAGAAAAAAGTAAAATTCTATAGGCAGTTGTTTTCTTAAAATCAGCCTACATCTTTGGAGGGTTGAAGTGACAATAACCCACAAAATACTATTCACTTGGAAGGTAATTCCTCCCATACATACAAAGCTACACAAAATGAAATTTGGTAGTGCAAGTAAAATACTATTTTCAGCCAGGGAAATGACCCTTGAAGAATTACATTTATTGCTTCCTCTGTTGCTGTCATGCTGACTCCTGAAAATCTGAACCATCATTCTACCTGTGGGTTCTGCTGTTCTGTTTCATAGGAACTGCCTGGGTTTGATGAGAGCTGCATCGTTTTTAGCCAAGTGCACAGAGTATTTCACAAAGAGCAAATAATCTCTGAGCTGCCTGTCTCCTGTTTCATCCTTTTGATTAAAGTTGTATGATAAAGGTGATGTCTAGGAAAAACAGTTCCTAAGAAATCAGCTCAGCCTAGAAAACTCATTAATGTTACACTTCAGTTACATCAAAGAAAAAGTGGCATGGAGCTAACAACAGTCACCTTCACAGAAACACCCTGACAGTCGGATTTGAGAAGGGGAAGATCATGGGCCAATTTGTCTAGAGAGATGAAAAAATATTCTCTTGAAAATCAAGAGAAAATCTCTGTGGCCAGTCTAGACACTGTGCATTCAGCTGATGACCCAGGCACAGACTTACAGAGATCAGTAACAACCACCAGATATTTAGGGAACACATGGCAAGCACTTCACTTGGATGCTCATAATTCTCAGAATATATTCACAAGCTGTTATATATTGACCAGCAGTATGTTGTCTTCCCTGGAAGCCCCCACTGAGATAATAGTTTTGTTCCTATAGGCAGCATCACTGACAGAAAAAGGACACAGACAAAAGGCCCACACACTATGCCATAAATAAAGATGAAAGGATTAGCCCTAAAGCCACTCTTCTGAGAAGAGCAGTCAGGGAGCAGAAGTACAGGTGGGGGCTAAGCCAGCAAATTAACAGACCCCACAGACTGAGCCCTCCCCACTGAGCACTGTTCCACAGGGTCTCAGTACAGAGGGCAGAGCCAGGGACCAGTAACAGGATCCACGGACAGACAAGACAAACAATAATCCAGTACTGGGATCCAGCTAGGCTGTCAAATCAGGAACGGCAGGAGACAAGACTGGGTATAGGCTCCCAGTGTAGCTCCAGGAAACGGCTGAGTGCCCAGGGCTGAGGTAAAACGGGACTCGTAGACCATGGGAAGGAGGATGAATAGATGAGGGTCTCAGATGTGGCTGCTCAGGGCAGTTAGGACCTACAGGTGCACTCCTGCACCTGACCAGAACCATTCCTGGTGTCACTCGGAGGCTGTGACTTTGAACACAGTAAATTTCCTTGGTAGCTTCTGCTGTTTCTTGCTAAAAGGCCAATGGAGTTATAGGAAATATATGCAAGGCATGAAAATTAAAACCAGACTCCAGCTCATGGGTTCCTTAAAGTCTGATAAACAAGAGACAAGTGGCCAGTGAGAGTTGCCTCTTTACTTTCTTTAACCTCCTAATGCCATATCTATAATGAAAATTTACATACAGAAAATTTGAGAAATCCTACCACTAATTTTCATCAACAAGCTTATGTTTTTTATAGTTAAAGGTACCCTTGGTATAGACCAAGGTGACCAAGGTTTTAGGAAGAACTAAAACAGAGTCTGAGTAAAAACCTGAGTAATGGTTGGCCAAAAGAAGGGCATGGATTCTAGAAGGAAGGTTTTGGTTTTGATAGAAAGCCAAGATGATCTGTTTCATCTTTCCTTTACCTATCTCCTATGTTCCTTTTTATCTGTAAGTGTGACACTTTAATATGTCATGTTTATTGGCTTCCTGAAAAAATTGGTATGCATAATATGTGTTTGACTTGTCTACTGGTCTTGAAAAGAGGCAGCAGATTGCCTTGATATTTTGCTTACCCTTTTCTGCCTGAATTAACTACAGCTTTTTTATATGAGAAAAAATATATGGATTAACAAAAACCATGCCTATCTTGTCAAAACCAAGACCACTAGATAGATCCATGTTATAGTCTTATTTTTGACTCAAGCCTCTGTCAGGGCACCTATATAGAAGAGAGGTCACACAGACTTGAGGGTCTTCACCACTATCTACTCTTTCAAATGTATTTCATTATTTCCATTCTGACAAGACAAATTAATAAACCCATCGTTTAGACTTGTTTACCATCATTTTGATCAATAACTATGTTCAATGTGGGCATTCATTACCGGCCAGAGATGAGATAATTAGCATAGGAATATAAGTGCCTGTAATAAATTGCTTCACAAACAGGAGTAATCTTGGGAACAGAATTAGGAAACCATTTTCTTCTGTTTCCAGAGAATGTCCCTGTGTTGTATGTCAAAAAGGGAAAAAATGTGAAACAGAGCAAAGCCAGACACTTAAACTACAATTTTATTAAAAGAAATTATAAGACTGCATAAGATGTAGGCCACAAAAGGAGACTGGAAAAAGTGATTTGTGAACAATAAATTCTTTTCATCATTCTGTAGCTACATGAAGCAATATATTTTAATTGGCTGGATCTGAGAACCTATATTTTTCCTCTTTTCCTACTCCCCTTTTAACTGCAGTATTAGCCTTCTTTTATGAGACCAAAAATGGCAGGGTACCAGCACAGCTATGAAGGGAATACCTTACCATACATGTAGTGTAGATAAGCTTCAGCCACTGCCAGGAGGCTGAGTCTTACCAGAATGAAAGGGAGAGGCCAGAAAAATGCTCCTGCTCTGCAAGTTATACAGGAAGAATTCTTACCCACAAGATTTGTGAATCAGCACACAGGGGCCATTGAGAGGGCACAGAAAACCTAAAATAAACCAAAATTAAAGCATAGGAAGTTACCAGTTCCCTAAAGAAAGAAAAATCCAAGAAATAAGAAAAATACTGTCTTTTTTTGTGAGGGCTATTCCACCAACTTAAAATAAATACAGCCCCCTTTTTTCAGAGTCAATAAGCAGAGAGACAAGTAAATAAATGTGTTTCAAACCAACTGGGCAAGGTCTTATTAAGAAAGCTCTTTAGAAAGAGGTCTGTATCATGAGGAAGCCTGAACCTCTGATCCACAGCAAGGATCACGATTTCTGTGTGGAAAATGGACAGAGAGAATATTCCAAATCCTGACAACTGCAATTCGATTGAATAAAACATTGAAATAAATAATGTTATATCCAGTTGTTCCTAAGCTTTTTAATTTTAGGAATTACAGAAGAAGTATGTCTCCTGATGAATATGATACAAAAAGTCAGTAATTAAATATTTTAGTAGATGTATAATTCAAGTTGTCACTTTCAGGTCTCTTTCCGCATCAGCCAGCCACTGAGATATAAGCAGCATTCACCTTTCTGAGCAACAGCTTCAAACCTTTCCCTTCCCCCCCTGCAGGGGTAGACACAGGAACTTGCAGAGTGTATATTCCCTGTGGAAAGGATGAAGGGTGCCAATCTGTAACAAACATTTCATTTTTAGTTGTCCAACACACTCACTGAATAACTTATTCTGTAACCAGCAAAGACAGATTTAAAAGTTCTTTCAAAAGTTTTCTGTTATCCATTAGCTGGTGAAATATGGCGTTGTTCTCTTTCATATCTATTTTACTTAAATACAGGTGTCTTCTATCAGCTGTTGTATAGAAAGGATGGATTTGCTGCTAAAGAACTACACTAACTCCATGTTTAAACTCCCAGCTGCACCACTGATTTTCTGTATCCTGTAAAGAGATAGCCCAGGGTTCGCTAGTTAAGAATTGGTTTAAATTTCACCTTCTCCCCAGTATAGATGGAGAAAAACATGTTAACATAAGATCTCTCCTAAAATTAATCAAGGAGATCCAATAGGATTAAGTGATCTAACTTACCCTAGGTGCAAACCACAGCATAGTTATGGTTGAGGCTATATTACATTAGGCCCTTATTAGCCAAACCTGATTCAGGCCAAGCTCACTCAAAATTAAGTCTTAAGCAGATACTCTGAAACACATGAATAAAGCTTGGCAAACCAGTGTGTGTTTTGAAAAATGGAAAAAAAAAAAAAANCGAACAATTTCTAGGAGGATCCATAGAGGGAAGGGAAAGTAGATAGTCAATGGCAGGTACTTGGCCCATGCCTTATGCTATCCTAGCATAAAACAGGAAAAGCTAGGGTATCCTACAATATTTTTGCTCTAGATGGAATTTCTCCATTTCATGTCTCCTCAACATGCCTTAAGATCACAAAACCAACCAAAAGATCTCTGAGATCATTGAGTCCAACCTTTGACCTAAAACCACCACGTCAACTAGATCGTAGCACGAAGCGCCACATCCAGTCTTTCCCCAGATCTTGGCCTAGGTTCTGGCTCTGATGATGTGAATGTAGAAGGGGTCTAGAAAACATCTTTCTCTGTAAGTGGAAATTATGCAGCTTTTGCCCACCAATTCTGTCCAGATCTCATTCATGCACTCTAACAAAGGGTAAGCTGGCAGTGAGGCATATAGTGGTACTGAAAGTACAATAGCCAAAGCAATCTGTGCTATAGCCTGGACTGCAAAAAAGACTTGGTGATTACTTGTAATACCTGTCAGGGTTCCAGCTTGTGCTAATGCTCCACTAGCTCCTATAAGCACCAAAAGAGTACAGGATCATCCCCAAATTCTTTCGGTAAAATTTGGAATCAAAACTAAAACAGAGAGGGGCACAGTATCTATGTACAGTACCCAGGTAATAACTGGCCCTGTTTTGATACTGTAGTGTTCAAATAACCTTTTATTTTTAATGAAATACGTAAAGCTTATCCCAATTATTCATTACAGGCGACTGACTCTGTTCCTCTGCTCCTCTTAGAGAAAGTCATCTGATGCCAGCTATTAAATTTCATATAGTAGAAGGAGAGTTCTTAAGTTACGTAGCAAATGTCAGTGTATGGGGTAGATTTTCAGCAGTGTGCAAAGTATCATTACCTTACAGTTAATTCAGTTTTATGGGACTATGCTTTACTTGCCATATCTGAAAAAAAAACAAAATCACAGCTGCTTGAGCTGACATAAATATTCAAACTGTTAATGCATTAACATAAATGACAGTACCAGATTGCAAAGCTTAGGATAAAATCAGAAATAACTAAGTATGGTGTAGAGCATCCAAGCAATCAAAAACCTTGCATAATATAATAATGCAGCTGGTTAGTAGTAATTTAAGTCTCCTTAATAGATAAGAACTTTGAAGCAGTCTCTCATGAAATATCTTTTTGGTCTCAACAGTACCATAAATAAGTTCTCTCTTATGTTTTCCTTGTTTCCAGGCATATTCATAACAATCAAAAAAAATTATTTCTGATTATTATTATTATTATTATTACATGCATTTTCGCATTTATCACACCTATCAATATATATATATCACGTACATATCAATGTGAAAAATAGGTGTTATTCCATGACCCTGAGCAGCTGAGCAATGTATATTTTAGAAGGTCAAACACTTGATGGCATTTGAATATTTGCAACAGCAAATTAATAGTTTACACATTCAGAGCAGTGCAAAAGAAAGAGACAATAGAAGTTCCTCCATTACAGCAATTAGACAAAGTCAGTACATTTGGCTTGTTGTGAGAGGTGATACAGTCCCAGAAACAACTTTATTACCTGTCACATTGAGATACAGAACCATAAAACTCTCATCTCCCCTTGTAATTTCTGACATACTCAGTAGCCCCGGTAATTGAACTACACTCCTAGGACTTTTTCAGCATTCTGAGATACCTTACCAGCTAACTACTGGCAATTAAAATCTGTGATGTGAATAGAAAAAAAATTAATCAGCAGTATATAAGTAACAACAAAAATAGTGCATTGCTGCAGAAACCAAAATTTGAACGGAAAATGTGCCACATAATCTATGTTAAAATAACAGGGTGCAAAAAGCCTTCTTAAAAACTGGACTCTGGTATGTGTTCCCATACATAAAATAAATCATGTGCATCTTCCTATCATTCAGATGTGAAAAAAACTGCCTGGAGCTATAATAACAGCTGAATGTTTCAGTCTGCAAAGAATTAATATTTTCAGCAACAGTAACCAGCACTTTATGGAGATCAGATAAATCATTGCAATAAATACAAGCTACAGAAGAAGAGACAGTATATTTTCTTCATTCATTCATCTATTCAAAATATACATTGATGCATTGACATTAAGACATATAAAACATTAAAAGAAACAGAGAAGTGTCTGGGGCTGTAGAGCTTTCACTTTGTTTTGATCATTAAATTCTAACAATAGATCCAAGATCAGATTATGCACTCCCATTTACAAAAATATGATATGAAAACATTCTGTTCTGGTATGAAACATAAATGGTAAATTAATTGCTTCTCCAAGCCATTTGTAGCCGCTTTGGAAAACACGTTGAAGACATACACTATTCACACAATACCCTGGAGATCAATGTCTTAACAGTAATGAATTTTATGCTGGCCACTGCATTACCAGTCAGTTAAGTATTTTCTTAGTTAGACACTTGAGAATTTAGCAAGTAATTAATGATCATGAAAGATGAGAAGATTCATTATGGGAAATATACATTTTTCTAAGATATGTGATTATTCAGGTTTGTCATAAAGCGACACCTATTATATTAAAAACACACCAAGGACTGTAGGCCTAGGGAATAAATTTACAGAGAGACTGGAACACTGAAATATGAAATGCTGTAGTACCCACATTTCACAAGGCCATGACAGTCTTGAGGTAGCCTGTCTATGCCCAGGTGGTGCTCCTTTGCTTTCAGAGGAGCTCTACAAGGAGGGTAAGCTGCCTCAAAACAAGAAACAAACAAGATTAGACAAGGCAGTCTGAGTCAGTTACAAGAGGTGCTGAAGAGGATAATGAACCTAAGCATCTTCAGCAATACTCTAAATATAAATTGGAGCGCGAGCTTGAATTCAAGTTTGAGTGCATTTTATAAACTGGAGCCGCTACAACAGAAGGAACTCAGTGTTGTCTCTACAATGCTGCATAGGGTTTGTCCTTGAAGGCAAACTCAGTCTATTCATATTTACCAAATGCTAATCTCCACCCACCCCACCTCCCTTGTGAAAACACTAGTTGATCATATTAGGCAGACAAGATAGCTTACACTCTTCCTACAAGTGCCCCAAAGTCACATCCCTGAGTTCAGACCACTTAAATGGGAAATAAGAACACCAGGTAGCAGGAAGACAAGGACAGATCACAACCTTCTTCTTCCCTCCCTCCTTCTTTCCCTCCTTTGAAATAAACTCAGAAACTGACGAGGCATGCTTATCGGTTATATGTTGCTGTCATTCTTACATTTTTTATGTTACACTTTCCATGCAAAAAAAATCCCAAAACATAAAATAGTTACAATAAAAAAAGAGAAAAAAATCCATCTTCTTGCACTACAAATTATTCAACAAACAAAATTGAAAGCCCAGGAGAAAAAAGTAAAATTCTATAGGCAGTTGTTTTCTTAAAATCAGCCTACATCTTTGGAGGGTTGAAGTGACAATAACCCACAAAATACTATTCACTTGGAAGGTAATTCCTCCCATACATACAAAGCTACACAAAATGAAATTTGGTAGTGCAAGTAAAATACTATTTTCAGCCAGGGAAATGACCCTTGAAGAATTACATTTATTGCTTCCTCTGTTGCTGTCATGCTGACTCCTGAAAATCTGAACCATCATTCTACCTGTGGGTTCTGCTGTTCTGTTTCATAGGAACTGCCTGGGTTTGATGAGAGCTGCATCGTTTTTAGCCAAGTGCACAGAGTATTTCACAAAGAGCAAATAATCTCTGAGCTGCCTGTCTCCTGTTTCATCCTTTTGATTAAAGTTGTATGATAAAGGTGATGTCTAGGAAAAACAGTTCCTAAGAAATCAGCTCAGCCTAGAAAACTCATTAATGTTACACTTCAGTTACATCAAAGAAAAAGTGGCATGGAGCTAACAACAGTCACCTTCACAGAAACACCCTGACAGTCGGATTTGAGAAGGGGAAGATCATGGGCCAATTTGTCTAGAGAGATGAAAAAATATTCTCTTGAAAATCAAGAGAAAATCTCTGTGGCCAGTCTAGACACTGTGCATTCAGCTGATGACCCAGGCACAGACTTACAGAGATCAGTAACAACCACCAGATATTTAGGGAACACATGGCAAGCACTTCACTTGGATGCTCATAATTCTCAGAATATATTCACAAGCTGTTATATATTGACCAGCAGTATGTTGTCTTCCCTGGAAGCCCCCACTGAGATAATAGTTTTGTTCCTATAGGCAGCATCACTGACAGAAAAAGGACACAGACAAAAGGCCCACACACTATGCCATAAATAAAGATGAAAGGATTAGCCCTAAAGCCACTCTTCTGAGAAGAGCAGTCAGGGAGCAGAAGTACAGGTGGGGGCTAAGCCAGCAAATTAGCAGACCCCACAGACTGAGCCCTCCCCACTGAGCACTGTTCCACAGGGTCTCAGTACAGAGGGCAGAGCCAGGGACCAGTAACAGGATCCACGGACAGACAAGACAAACAATAATCCAGTACTGGGATCCAGCTAGGCTGTCAAATCAGGAACGGCAGGAGACAAGACTGGGTATAGGCTCCCAGTGTAGCTCCAGGAAACGGCTGAGTGCCCAGGGCTGAGGTAAAACGGGACTCGTAGACCATGGGAAGGAGGATGAATAGATGAGGGTCTCAGATGTGGCTGCTCAGGGCAGTTAGGACCTACAGGTGCACTCCTGCACCTGACCAGAACCATTCCTGGTGTCACTCGGAGGCTGTGACTTTGAACACAGTAAATTTCCTTGGTAGCTTCTGCTGTTTCTTGCTAAAAGGCCAATGGAGTTATAGGAAATATATGCAAGGCATGAAAATTAAAACCAGACTCCAGCTCATGGGTTCCTTAAAGTCTGATAAACAAGAGACAAGTGGCCAGTGAGAGTTGCCTCTTTACTTTCTTTAACCTCCTAATGCCATATCTATAATGAAAATTTACATACAGAAAATTTGAGAAATCCTACCACTAATTTTCATCAACAAGCTTATGTTTTTTATAGTTAAAGGTACCCTTGGTATAGACCAAGGTGACCAAGGTTTTAGGAAGAACTAAAACAGAGTCTGAGTAAAAACCTGAGTAATGGTTGGCCAAAAGAAGGGCATGGATTCTAGAAGGAAGGTTTTGGTTTTGATAGAAAGCCAAGATGATCTGTTTCATCTTTCCTTTACCTATCTCCTATGTTCCTTTTTATCTGTAAGTGTGACACTTTAATATGTCATGTTTATTGGCTTCCTGAAAAAATTGGTATGCATAATATGTGTTTGACTTGTCTACTGGTCTTGAAAAGAGGCAGCAGATTGCCTTGATATTTTGCTTACCCTTTTCTGCCTGAATTAACTACAGCTTTTTTATATGAGAAAAAATATATGGATTAACAAAAACCATGCCTATCTTGTCAAAACCAAGACCACTAGATAGATCCATGTTATAGTCTTATTTTTGACTCAAGCCTCTGTCAGGGCACCTATATAGAAGAGAGGTCACACAGACTTGAGGGTCTTCACCACTATCTACTCTTTCAAATGTATTTCATTATTTCCATTCTGACAAGACAAATTAATAAACCCATCGTTTAGACTTGTTTACCATCATTTTGATCAATAACTATGTTCAATGTGGGCATTCATTACCGGCCAGAGATGAGATAATTAGCATAGGAATATAAGTGCCTGTAATAAATTGCTTCACAAACAGGAGTAATCTTGGGAACAGAATTAGGAAACCATTTTCTTCTGTTTCCAGAGAATGTCCCTGTGTTGTATGTCAAAAAGGGAAAAAATGTGAAACAGAGCAAAGCCAGACACTTAAACTACAATTTTATTAAAAGAAATTATAAGACTGCATAAGATGTAGGCCACAAAAGGAGACTGGAAAAAGTGATTTGTGAACAATAAATTCTTTTCATCATTCTGTAGCTACATGAAGCAATATATTTTAATTGGCTGGATCTGAGAACCTATATTTTTCCTCTTTTCCTACTCCCCTTTTAACTGCAGTATTAGCCTTCTTTTATGAGACCAAAAATGGCAGGGTACCAGCACAGCTATGAAGGGAATACCTTACCATACATGTAGTGTAGATAAGCTTCAGCCACTGCCAGGAGGCTGAGTCTTACCAGAATGAAAGGGAGAGGCCAGAAAAATGCTCCTGCTCTGCAAGTTATACAGGAAGAATTCTTACCCACAAGATTTGTGAATCAGCACACAGGGGCCATTGAGAGGGCACAGAAAACCTAAAATAAACCAAAATTAAAGCATAGGAAGTTACCAGTTCCCTAAAGAAAGAAAAATCCAAGAAATAAGAAAAATACTGTCTTTTTTTGTGAGGGCTATTCCACCAACTTAAAATAAATACAGCCCCCTTTTTTCAGAGTCAATAAGCAGAGAGACAAGTAAATAAATGTGTTTCAAACCAACTGGGCAAGGTCTTATTAAGAAAGCTCTTTAGAAAGAGGTCTGTATCATGAGGAAGCCTGAACCTCTGATCCACAGCAAGGATCACGATTTCTGTGTGGAAAATGGACAGAGAGAATATTCCAAATCCTGACAACTGCAATTCGATTGAATAAAACATTGAAATAAATAATGTTATATCCAGTTGTTCCTAAGCTTTTTAATTTTAGGAATTACAGAAGAAGTATGTCTCCTGATGAATATGATACAAAAAGTCAGTAATTAAATATTTTAGTAGATGTATAATTCAAGTTGTCACTTTCAGGTCTCTTTCCGCATCAGCCAGCCACTGAGATATAAGCAGCATTCACCTTTCTGAGCAACAGCTTCAAACCTTTCCCTTCCCCCCCTGCAGGGGTAGACACAGGAACTTGCAGAGTGTATATTCCCTGTGGAAAGGATGAAGGGTGCCAATCTGTAACAAACATTTCATTTTTAGTTGTCCAACACACTCACTGAATAACTTATTCTGTAACCAGCAAAGACAGATTTAAAAGTTCTTTCAAAAGTTTTCTGTTATCCATTAGCTGGTGAAATATGGCGTTGTTCTCTTTCATATCTATTTTACTTAAATACAGGTGTCTTCTATCAGCTGTTGTATAGAAAGGATGGATTTGCTGCTAAAGAACTACACTAACTCCATGTTTAAACTCCCAGCTGCACCACTGATTTTCTGTATCCTGTAAAGAGATAGCCCAGGGTTCGCTAGTTAAGAATTGGTTTAAATTTCACCTTCTCCCCAGTATAGATGGAGAAAAACATGTTAACATAAGATCTCTCCTAAAATTAATCAAGGAGATCCAATAGGATTAAGTGATCTAACTTACCCTAGGTGCAAACCACAGCATAGTTATGGTTGAGGCTATATTACATTAGGCCCTTATTAGCCAAACCTGATTCAGGCCAAGCTCACTCAAAATTAAGTCTTAAGCAGATACTCTGAAACACATGAATAAAGCTTGGCAAACCAGTGTGTGTTTTGAAAAATGGAAAAAAAAAAAAAAGCATTTGGAGTAAATTACAAGCATACTTTTTTTTTTTTAAACTTCGCTGGGGTAGGAAGAAGTGGAAAAAGGACCTAAGGTAACAAAGAAATTTTAATCTAGCCCAAACGGGATGTTTTATCTCTCTTTATTCTTCAGCATATTTCTAACATTATTACTACTATTAGTCAAAATAAATCAAAATAAGTTTTGTTAAATGCAGTAGTGAAGCATGGTTTTGGAATATATAATTGAAAGAGCTCTTTGAAAACACCAGAAGAAAGCATTTTCACTTTTCAGAAAGAATGTCCATTGCACAAACATTTTCAATTAAGTCAAAACCGCAGTCTTCCTGTAAAAGTGCCATTCATCTAAGAAATGGCCCCTATCTGCACTCATTGGCACTCTTATGCCAGGCTGGAGAGAGGGAGCTTTGCTGAGCCTTCCACGGGGTGAAGAGGGACATCATGGTCCCTGTGAACTCCTCACACCATGAAGAGTGGATGGTGAAGTGATTTAGTTCTAGATCAAGCCTGTACTGGAGGATCAAGCCTGTACTGGAGGATCAAGCCGGCATAACCTGCCCTGACCACATATGTCTACTTTCACATACATGTACGTGTGTATGAGCATGTGCATGCTTGCACATACACCCACACATACATATCATATATGCACGCACGCATGTACTTAGTGCCATTGCTTTAGCCTTATTTGCAGCCAAGAACACAACAGAAAGACATGGTGCCAGGAAACAGAGCGATATCTCAGAAAATAATCCTCTCTACTACCCATAGACGCTGCAGAAGCAGATTATCTCTCATGAGTTTCCATGGTAAACTACATTAATGAAAAATGCCTCATTTCTGAATTGCATCACAAGAGAGCAATTGTAATGGAAGCAACAATGAGATATGTAGGTGATAATGTCCTTTCTCCTCAATGTAACAGAATGGGAGGAACGTATCCCTGTTGTGCAGTAAATGCCAATAGGTGTAGCCAAAGTGTTTATTGTTCTGAAGCCCTCAGGAAATCTGGGTAAAAACTAAAGCCAATTTTTCTATTGGATCATTCAGTGAAATGAATGCTCATTATAACACAGAGAAATTAAACAATGTAAGGCCATTTTAAATTTAAATATATTTTAGCAAGTAGAGCAAGGACTGCCACATTATTCTCTCGGTAGGGTGTGAGCTGCTGTATCAGTTAGCATCTGTTCTTTGTAATTCCTCCAGTCAGAATGTGATGATTTAGTAAGTAAGCAAAAAACCATACTTCTGAAAATTAACATTGTTCCTGAGGTGTTGTTTCTAGTTCGTATACAGTAGATGGCACTGGTGGAATAAGAAGTTATGATACGTGGCAACTTGTAAAAGGTCCTTAGCCTTCACCATGTCCAGTCAGGTTTTGAATGTCTGCAAGGATGGAGACCCCACAATCTACTTGGGCAACCTGTACCTGTGTTTTACTGGCCTTACAGGAAATTAGGGTTTTCTTATGCTCAGATGGAATTTGCTCTATTTCAATTTGTGTCCATTGTCTCTTGTCACTGGACACCACATAAAGAGACTGGATCCCTCTTCTTTGCACCTTCAAAGTATTTATACATATTGATAAGATCCCCAACTGAATCTTCTCTTCTTCAGGCTGAACGGTCACAGTTCTCTCAGCTTCTTCTCATGTCAGATGCTCCATAATCATCTTCAAGATCTTTTGCTGGACTAACTCCAGCATGTCCGTATGTCTTGTACTGAGGAGCCCAGAATTCGACACAGTGCTCCAGATGCTGACCACAGGGGAAGGATTACCTACTGTGATACACTGATGGTTTTCCTAATGCAGCCCAGGGAGCTTTTGGCTTTCCTTGCTGCAAGAACATATTGCCTGTGAAGATCCCCATGTCCTTTTGCGCAAAGAACTTTGCATTTGCCTTTGTTGAACTTCATGAGACTCCTGTTTCTCCAGCCCATCAAGGTCCCTATGAATTGGTAGCATGACCATCTCCACCATAATAACCAATCCTCCAAGCTTTTTATCATCTGCAAATCTGCTGAGGCTGCACATAGTCCTTCAATTCCCCATTTGCTCCTCATGCCACTTGCATTTAGTGTATGAGCACCCGGCCATACTCATAATGATCAATGCTGATTTCCCAAGGAAAACTGTGAGGGGCTGCCTCCTCCTCTCTGGTGATGTTTTGGAGAGGCTGTCAGGCATGGCTACAGAGAGGTCCCACTCAGGGCTGACCCTTTAACTCTGGCAGCTAACTTGAAGATGAGGCTGGCCCCTGCCTGAACTACAGCCCCTGCTGCATCACAACCATGCCCCTGCCTGGCCCCAGGCACCACCACTCCAGACCTGGACCCAGCCCTGGCCCCTGACCTCTGGATTGACTTCCCAGCTTGACCTTGCACCTGCCTCATCCTGGCAGCTCCCCAGGCTGCTCCTCATCCTGTTTGGGGTGGTGGAAATGGTCCTAGCTGGGGAGACCCTGACCTGCCAGTCCCATGAGAAGCTCCCTCAGCTTCCAAGTCTTCACCACCTATGGAGCCACTGGCCCACAAGACACCCTGACTGACGAAATTATTTTTATATGGCTTACATTGGGCAAAATAAATTTCACCTTTCTTCTGAATTAATGCAGAAACTCACTCCCTCCCTGCTTACACACAATATCTCAGAATGCAAACAAAGCATGTTTCTTTATTTGGAACACATTTTTCTAATTTCACCATGTATGAAGCACAGAATTGTTACTAAATGAGCATTCAGATATTTTACACTACTGAGAGATTGCTGCAGCTCTGGTTCAGTTCCAAGTGACCACAGCTGAAAGAAATGTGACGTGTATTTTAGAAGAAATCTCCTATGGCAACTTCAAAAAGGCTGTGGCTTTTCAGATAGGCAATGTCTCCCCTAGGATGACACTTATTTTGTTGCTGTTGTCCTGATAATGACTACCATCAGACAAATGTTACAAAACTCAAGGAAAAATCCTTTGACTGATGTCTAAACTGACTGCTGAGTAAAAAAGTACATCCAATGTCCTCACGAGGCTGTACTAAGGAGGGATATGATGTTATTTAAGGGACAGAGACAGAAGCAAGAAAAGGATGGCGAATTACCTTTATGTCACTCTTAAACTATGCCTTCTTTGATATTAACAAAATATGCTGGAGAGTTAAAATTTTATTTATTTTTATTTATTCAGCTTTTAATGGAAAGGTTTTTTCCTTCAGAAGACACAATAAATCACCAGAGCTGTTACATAAGGTTAGCTGGTGCTTGGAAGCTTCTGGAGTATTCACCCTGGGCATTAAAACCTAGGTCTGAATTTTCCAGCTCTTATTACCAGTTTAAATATTACAGCCCAACCAATTTAGTTTTATACTAGTTTTAGATTTAATAGTGGTGTTAAAAAAGTGAAACCAAATGGAACCTTTTACTTCCAAGTACACTTTAAAAGCATTTTGATAGAAGATCTTAAACAAGTTACAACTTTCTATTCTGATATGCCACATGTGAATAAAAGAACAGATCCAGAGCAATTTCCTCAATACCTGGATAAAATGTGGTTGGGATTGCCAAGTGTTCTTAAGAGTAAGAAGTTATATAGTGAGCCTAGGGGAGGAGAAAAAGGACACTCTTCTTTACCAGAGAACAAATAGTAATTCTTACATACATGTTACAACTTTAGTGTTTTTCCCACACATTATACATGCACCACAGTATCTTGGAATAATTTCCATTCAGCTTTTGCACAAGATGCACAACTGACAGGTCTGGGAAATCATTCCTAGATCTTTATTCTCTGCTGGACTTTGGGACTGAACAGTCTCATCTTCCGTTTCATTGTATGTCACTGTATTGAGTGAAAAGTGGGCAACCTATTAGATTCACTAATACTCTGGTGCCAAGTAACACATGTATAGTTTCCCCAAACACTGTTTTGGCAGTAACTTCATGAACATCTGCTGCCCGCAGGCAGGAGCATTACCTTCCCCTGCAGTAATGATAGCAGTAGGCAGCTTGTGTCTTCACCTTCTTATGCAAGTTCAGTTCCCTCTATCAGCTTGAGGTCTATGGCTCAGGGCAGTGAAGAGCAGCTGCCATAGAAAAGGTGAGAGCAGACCAGTTGTGGTCAGTGTAGCAATGTAAAATGAAAAATTATGTTTCAGTGACTTTCTTCAATACTTCAGTCCATTCTTCTGGAAACAGTCCAAATTTTCAGAATTCATGAGAATAGGGCCCATGATGCAAAGGGCCTGATACAAGAAACAAAATATGTTAAAATTTTTACCTAAATCTTGCTGAAAAACTGATGAATTGTGAGAAGGAAAGCAAATTGCAAATTACAGTGGAGAAAAAAAAAGTTTAACTGAACTTTCATTGTAATATCATAGGAAAGGCAGACAGCGTCCCTGAAATCTGGTGTAACAATGTCAGGAGACGTGGAGTTAAAAAGAACAAGAAAATGGCATTAAATATAATCTACTCCTATTCTTGCAGCTGGACTCCATCCAAGGCATTCACATAGAGATACATAATCCCCTCCTCCTCAGAACCAAAACACACAGTAGAGATGTTTGGTGATACAGATGAGAAGTGAGCAAAAGAAGGAAAATAGCTTGAGGTATTCTAAATTCTTCTCCAAAATATATAGCCAGTAGGTATGAGTATGAATCATCAGCCAGAAAGGCACATAAATTATCATCTACCCTGTGCTGGCTTTGTTTCACTTGCTTTTAAATTTGTTGAAGAATTGTTTTGTTTTGTTTTGTTTTGTTTTGTTTTAACACCAGAGCCATCGGGTTTTGTGTGCTCTCTTGGGTTATTTTCAGCCTTCAGAACTGTCTGAAATACAAGCCATACAAAACAAGTTATTCCTTGTTCACCCTCATAACTCATCATACAACAAAATCATTGCCCTACTGCCTGCAGGTGACTGATCGAGAAGATGAGTTCTGACGCTGAAGAGATTATGACAAAGAATAGGGCTTAACAAAACAGAATCTGATGTGGAAAAAGAAAAGGTTAGTTTACTCCCAATTAACTTTTGGGGCACAAATGCTAGCTCATCAATTTGAAGCTGATGCTTCATGTCAAAAATCTGTAAATTAAAGTAGTATTCTTCTCTTCTGAGAAGCAGGAATGAAAGTTTTGCAAAGGAACTGGAGATTCAGACGTCTGCACTTTTTCCTCTGTGCCATGTACAAAACAGGATGCCATGTACTAGTACAGAATATTCACCATTTGCTGTTGGTTGAACTCTCACCAGGACTGAGTTTCTAGTTACTAGATCCCTGTATTTCAAAAGTGCTGGGACAACCTGGTAGCTCATTTTTATTAAGCAATGTGATATTCAACACTCCATCACCTAGAAATTATCCACAAAATTTAAGAGTGAGCTCCAAAATGCCAGATCAAGTGCCTGCAGTCTATAGAAAAGGTATATATGAGCTTTCAATAGCCAATTCACTGAATGGAGCAAAATCTGAACTGCACCATGAGCAGTGCCACATGAAAGGAATGGGGAATTTTGAAGTACTTGAGTTTTGAATGGACATACATGATCCAATGTGAAAGGGATTCATCTTTTGCACTAGAGACCTTACCTGTAAAATCTACATGTTGATGAGATAGCTAGGCTATCCTTACTCAAAGGAGAGATGTGAGAACTCCCAGAAAGATTAATTTGTCTACTTTTAGGTATTGATTATGAGATCAACTAAGTCACAAATCACATTATTGGCTTTCCTATATATATTTTCTAGGCAACTATTCAGATGAAGACTTCTGTATTTATAGAATCATAGAAAGTTTTGGGATGAAAGGCACATTTAAAAGTCCTCTAGTTCCATGAGCAGGGACATCTTCAAGTAGATTAGGTTGCTCAGAGCCCTGTCCAACCTGACCTTGAATGTGTCTAGGGATGGGACATCTACAGCCTCCGGGCAACATTTCAACAGATGACTGTCATTGTCCTGTCAGATTGAAAAGATGCTCATGAAACAATTCGCCTGAGATCAGGAACAGATTAATTATCAGAGCATTTACCAGGTCAGTAGGACACTTGAGTTTCATTATTCCCCACAGTGATCAGGGTTCAGGTCTACCGGCAGAAGGGAACTTTAATCCCTCATCTCTTAGTACAGGTGGGCCACAGTTCAAGCAAATAATAGGGAGTAATCAAGTGGCCTTACCACTGAAATGGAATCACGGTCATCTGAGTTCCTGTCAGCACTTCCCTGAGCGAAGCAATCATGATTAAAAAAGAACAACAAAACTTAAGAGCCAGACTTAGGTCCTCTGTTTCCTTGCCAAAAAACAACGCTGAAAAGCAAGACATTCCTAGCATATCCTTTTAGCATCTCTGACTCTTGAATTCTTTGATGCCCCTGAATAATGAAGAGTGCCTTTCTCATAACCAGATGGTTAATTTCTGCACGGGTTGTGTCGCATTCCTCTCAGGCATGCGAGCAGCTATGTCATTGACCAGAAAATAGGCTTGTCTCTCTGCTTCTATCTGACGACTTCGAAACGTGGCAATACCGTTAATTTGTTAATGAGAAAATGCTTAGAAATACTGTAGTCTTCAGGGACCTTAGACTCCCAAAGAAGTCTAGGCAGGGAATAAGTTCCCAAATGTTCAGTTCAGTCACAGTAGCAGTATTCTTAACAATGCAGAACAGAAAAACTTTAGGTACAAAATTAATTACCAGTAGAAATCTGGAAGTTCCATTGCTTTTTAGTCATAGAGATGATTGAATATATTAATTTTTTGTAATTTTCCTTTTGAAATTAGACATCAATGTTCTTTCAAAATACACTTTAGGCACCTAGGCAAAGTTTTCAGATTTTTCAAAAATATTTGTACTGTTTTGTATTAAATTTCATCTCATTCCCACTGTTCTGTTCTCAAGCTTATATAATTTTTCCTGTATCCTAGTTCTCTTCCATATCAAGTGTGACCTAGTTCCATATTAGATATCATTAGTTCAAACCTACTTCTCATGCCAAAATCATTAAAGAAAATACTAAGAGCCACTCCAAGGCTGATTCATGAGAAATGGTTCTAGTAGTAGTTCCCTTCCACCCATTAAATATTTTTTTCAACATTGCTCATTTTCATCTTCACTTTAAACAACTCCCTAACTATGTCAAAGTTTGCACCTCTGTCTTATTAATGAGCACTTCCTAAAGGCATCATTTCAGATGCTTTATTCATAAATTAGTCTGTCTCAGTGGGATTACTTCCATTTAACTTCAGATGTCTTCAGGGTGGTCATCTACATCTGAGCTAATGATCCCTGGCTGACTTTACAGTCAACAGAGAGAAATAAGCACTCGTAGTGATTCATCTGACTTATTTTAGATATTTATTTCAGGATGGGATGAATCATACCCTAAAAGGAACTAGTTTTTAGCATTGCTAAAAAAGGGAGCATGAGGTGACTAGTTCAGAAATAAAGGTCTCCAGAGCAGATATGTGCATTTAGTCACATTAATCCCATCATTCGTGACCAAACAAATTTGATCTCTGCTTTATAAAATCTGCTATCCAAAAAACTAATTCAGGCATAAACCTCACTTGGCAAAACTTATTGCAATTTATACAGTTTACTTTTATCTTTATGTCATAGATTATTCTTTCCATCGTAATTTTACCTTGCATACTCTTGATGTTACGCTATTAGGTGTGTTGTTGATCAATATTTTCACCCTGAATAAATTAAGCTCATGTGTTTTGCTCTGATCTGCAAAGCAGATTTTCTGTGCATTCATTTTGATCTGTATTTTTTAAATTTAATATTATATATTTATTTATTTGTAATTATGTACTAGATAATATTGGTCTTCTTTATGCTTATGTTTTACATTTTCTAGTAAAGCACTGAATTATCTAAAAGTTAAGCCCAACCAATGCCTAAAGCTTGGAACACAGGAGATTCATGACTAAATATGTTTTGAAAGGATACACATATATATGTTCATATATAACGCTTCAATTGTGTGTCTTTAGAATCAAAATTCAAATAACAAGTAAAGGTAATAAACGCAGTTAAGCATTTATTTAATATCCAGTGAATCACAATAGTTATTGAAATCTGTAAACATGAGAGGGGAAGACTGTAAAACTAATCAGAAACACATGATCCCAGATCAGTAAGCAACCTCTGCTCCCCAGCTCCTCTATATTGTGACGCCTCTTTGCAAACAAATGTACTCCAAAATTATTTCTCTGATGCTTAGTAAATTAATTTCAATTTGACTTTATTAATACCAAATAGGTGTCCTTAATAACAACACACATTCATCGCTAAATTGCCATATTTATCAGAAATAATAAAGTGTAAACATTTAGTATAACATTAAAATCATAAAACAGGGTGGGTTTTTTCATGCTCTGAACAGCCAACAATCATGCATAATGTAATAGCATGTTTTTCAGCTGGGAACAGCAGGTCAGATTTCAAGAGATATTTTAAATCTGTTTTTATTAACAAGAGAAAAAGGTCTTTCAAATGATCTGAAGCAATTTTTGCAAGAAAAGCTGAAGAGGCTATCATTATAAATTGTAATGGTAAACAGAGAATCCTGACAGAGAACATCCTAGGAAACTGTTTTACCCTGTATTTGATCCATATATAGTGAGGACCTGATCCAGAGCTTATTTGAAAGTCAGCTGAAAAGCTCCTCATGAAGCCAATGGATTTTAGACAAGTGCTGGATTACAGGAATAAGGTAGCTGAAATTATCCACAGGAGTTTGGACATGGGTTTGAGATGAAAAGTAAATGATGTTCAAGAGCATGTTTATAATTGGTGTTAAAATGAGAAATGAGACTAAACTGCAAATTTGGAAACAATATGGAGTTCTTTTGGATTTCTTTCCCCATTCGACCAGCCCCAACGGCCCTCAAGGCTTTGGATCTGTGGTTTTATTCAGAAGCACTACATAAATAGATGGCAGGTATGAAGTGTAGCATCTAGAGGCTTCTGTAGACCCACCAATAAATCTTAATTCATATATCAGACCCTAGTTTATTAAATATTATGGGTCAATAATATAAGAGCCTCTTTAAAAAATACATGGATGAAAATTTTATATGGGAAAGCAGATGACCAGAAAACACTGGTTGTGAAAACACTCACATTCAAGAAATGTGTCAGAGCTTCCTACGAGCAAAAATAGAGAAGCCAGCTCATTCACAAATGGGCTTTTTAACATTTACCTCATGTAAGAGTGAGACAGTTTTGTATTATCAGTAATTCGCTCATCTACCTTTTATAGACTAATATAATTTAGCATTTTTAATATTATTACATATATTAAGCTGATTTTATATCAGAGTTAGAGTAATAAAAGAAGAATTATGCTTCGCAGCGGTACTTTCCTATTGAGTCAATGCTCATGGTGTGGTTTCCATCTGCAGACTCTCTCAAGCCCTTTTTTATCTTTAAACTTAAGCAAATTAGGTAAGGTCAATCCAAAATAGGTTAACTACCTAATAACACTATGTTGGGTAAACTGTACATTTTTAATTCAAAATTCTATTATTTTCATTTGTTTTTTCTCCCTTGGTTATTACTGTAATAATAATTGTTAATGTATTTCATGTTATTGAAGATATGAATTCTTAATGTAGTATCTGTGTTGCACTATTCTTTATTATTGTATTGTATCATGCATTTAAGATTTGAAGAAAAATGAAAAAAATTTATTATACTGAGAGATTTTTCCCAGGGCCTGGCTCCTGGAATTCTCTTTGGGAGGATCTCAAGACCAAGAAATGGCACATAGTTTCTAGTATTAAAGGAGACAGACCTTGTTATATTCGGATTTGTCTTATATTTACACAAACTTCTAAAATAAGTCTAGGGATGTAGGGGTGCCTATTTTTCTTTTTGTTGACTATAAACAAGCCCAGAACAAGAAGCTCAGATGTAGATACAAAGCTACATGTGATCAGTTACATTAACCCCACTTCAAGTGATGTAAATTTACCACTGCCTTCTGATGGTCTTCTTGGAAGGAGTGATATAAATCCCATTCAAAATTCTATTCCATATCTTCAGGAGCAGTTCCAGCAGGGAGGAAAAGAAACGAACTGGACACTTTATGCACTGCAAGAGTCTGCAATTCTACCAATCTGAAAAGATACTATCATTTTCAGAGTGGCACTGCTTGCCTTTAGAAATTGTAAATTCTGAGACACTCAGGAGAATATTTTTAAGCAGGAACTTCATAAGGGGGTGCAATCTTTGCCAAAGATACGGCATATTCAAAGAAGTACTCACTCGACATAGTCTGTTGATAACCAGAAAACTCTTTAGAGTTTGAACACAGATATGAAAGGAATATTTAGATCTACATCAGGTCTCACCTTAAAGAAGAGCAATAGCAAACTTATAGCTTGGTCTCCTCTGTAACCTTAAGGATAATCGCACTGTGACTTGTTTAACATGATGCTATACACTTGAGAGTCAGCAACATAAATTTACCTGAAGGGTCATTCAGAAGACATGGTCTGGTTGAAAGCCCAACATGGTCCTTGTTCACTCAATGCAGTGTCAAAATCACATTTCTGTTGCTGATAAGAACAAACAAGCACTTGCTTGAACATACAGTGTCCCAGACAGAATCTATGACGCCTTTTATTTGCTTGCCCTGTGTATAACTGGTGGTTTAAAAACTATTTAAAGAAAAATAAGATTTTTTTTTCAATGAAGTGTGGTCATTTCTGTGTAAGCTTGGTACTATAAGGCCTGTAACAGGGGCACTCTGTTAGCATCTACTGTGTAGCAAGGTATTTAAATCATTAAGCAGACAGACTACAGCAGACTAAATTTACATGGCAGGTATTGTGCAATGCTGGAAGGTGATTCTACCAAAAAAAAGAGCCATTCTGTAAATTTGGGGTAAATATGAAATCTCTACACTAGCAAGAAGGTCAGGATGTGCAATGTTAAGTGGCTAGCATCCAGATTAAAGATGCAGTTTGCAACATGAGATTGAAGAAGACAGGACACTGCTCTACCCAGCATCCTATAAGGGGATAAGTAGTGAAATCACACTCAGCTCCACATCATATGTGCCTGTGGTAGCAGGGTAGTACCCAGCTGTTCTATTAGTCACTCACTGGAGAGATGAGGACTCAGGCTGCACTGTAAATATCTAAAGTGGAATCACAAGAATCCTCCCCTTTGTTACATGGTCTTCCACTGCTCTTTCTCCCACCAATGTGCTCTCCCTTCTTTCATGACTAAACTCATTTATTCAATTAATCACTTGGTAGTGAGAAAGTACCATTCTCAGACAGCTTGCTTTTCCACATTTTTTGAAGTGATGAGGAAATTTTGCATGTCTATAAAGACACCTAAAAGCTTACTGTGGTCATTTCTATTGAATCAAAATCGGGAACCTTGAGCAAACATTTTGTTTAGGGTTAAGGTAAAGTACTTTCATGCACAGTATATTTCCTTGTATTCACTTACTGTGTATTTTACTATTCCTGTAGACTATAGCAAAAAAATCTTCCACCAATGCACATCCTTTCCCTTAAACAATGTGAGACTGACTTGGTTTGTATTCAACCTCTGCCAGTGGCTGCAGCAGCCAGTCTTCACCAAATGCAATAGCACATACTTTAACTCTTGGGCAGCTTTTGTATGCTGTTTTGTTATTTATGATCCATCTACCCCCGGTCAGGGAAACTCCCCCGGGCAGATGGAGCTCGTCAGCCCTGTAAGGCAATCCATCTAAGAGAAGGTCACTCTAAACAAACCTACGTCCTGAGGACCTCGCTGCCATTGTTCAAGCTTGCTCGGCCCCAGCAGATGAACCTTAGGATTAAAGGGTGGGCTCAGTTCAGCGCACGCTGTGTCTCACCTAAAAAATCCACTGCGCAGGCTCGAAGGGTTAAAATGACCTTTCCCAAATCTTCGCTCGCGAAGACTGGCCATACTATATACTATCCATCTACCATGCTGGGGGGGTTGAGGGGGCGAGAGTATCCCCATTCTATTCATAAGTGCAAGCAAAATTCTGGTGTTAAATTCTGCTTGGTCCCTTAGCACTTCTGTAGCTGTACTCAGGCAACCAAACCCATCAGTGTTGTATACAAACCAGCTCTTTGCAGCAGATACAGAATATAAGAATCCCCTTGTGGTAGCTGTCTCGTTTTTATAATAGGGCATGTAGACAGTAAAAGTGTCTTCCATGTTCAGCATTACCTTTTCAGAGTCAGGTACAGATTGTTTCCTGCTTACTGCTTCCCTAAATATCACCACCCCTATGGCAACCAAGTAGGAACATGGTGTTCTATATATGCTATGCATAATGCCTTCTAGGAAAGAGAAGGATTCACCGCTGATGGTTCTGATTGTGTATCTGTAAGGCCCCTCACCTGCCACTGCTGATGAGAACTAATGAAATGCAGCACAAGTCAGCAAGAGGGAAGGCATAGGCAGGTACTTCAGCTGTCACATAGCTTTTGTTTTGATATTCTAATTCACCAGGATCACTCTCCTTCTTAGGAAAAAGAAACATTTGCTGCCACATTTGGCGTCACATATCTTTTTGAAGATATGAGTGCCCTTTTGGAGCTCTCCAACACAGCTACCATAGGTAAATAATTTTGTTGCTGGAGTTATCTCAACTGTAGAACTGTTTGTACCATTTAGCACCCCCTACCCATCCTGACTATTCTTTTTCTTGCTTCACTACAGCATGGCTAACTAGGCAAATCTATTATCCCAGATCACCATTATGAACACTTCCCTACTATTCATCAGGATTGGCTCTAACATCCACCTAGGGGGGAGAATCTGGTGGCAGATTAATATGATTCTGCTGCTAAGAAGATAATACATACACTGCTGTAAATACAATTTTACCTAACTATGCTCCTTGCCACCATCTAGTGGGTGGCTGGACATTTTGTTTATCCCTAAAAATTACTGGGTTATCTCTTGGGACAAGGCACACAGATACTTCGCATATGTGCCATACTTAAATGTGTTTGTCAAAAATAGCTTCTTTGCTAGTTGGTTCAATAACAAATGTATCTCCTACATGTTTTCATCATAAGTCATCATAAGTTTTCATCATAAGTATTTAGTTTATCAAAGCTGTCTTTGAAAATCTCAGCCCACTGAAAGCCCAAAGGAATGTATGACTGTTTTCAGATGGAGCAGTATTTGCCCCAACTTTGCTTTTTGTTTTTCTAACAAAATACATTGTATATGGACCAAACACATGTATATACAAAGAGAAACCCAGTCATGATTCCTTACTCAAATTTGCTTCTGATCTCAGCCAGTTAAAACTACTCTCTGGCATTTCATACATTTGTGCATAAGTTCCCCTAGCCCTCCTGGAGTTCTATGAAAGCACTTCTTCTGTCTACTGAAGAACTTCTTCTAAACTGAAAGCTTAACAGAATTAAAAATTGATGCAGCCTTAAGAATACACTTACTGTGCATAAAAGTGTTTTGCTGCTCTGTCCAGCCACAGTTCTGACCTCCTGTTACACTAACAAGCACTATCTCCACTGCAGAAGATTTTCAGCTGAATCAGTCCTCTGAAATTACGGTCAGTTGCATAATAGACTTGAGTTCTGAGAACCACAAAACTTCCACTCTCTTGCAATGAAGCAGTTTAAAATTTCTACTGCCAAAGTCACAAAAGCTGCAGCATCAGTATAACAGAAAAGAACAGCAGTATGATCAGTGCTCAAAAAAACAATGAAGTTATCAGGACATGGTTAAAAAGCTGCTTGTATTTCCCTCCACGCATGTTTCCAGAGCTATTTTGAGCAGTCATTACACTCACTCACTCACTCATATATAGATATAGATATATATATGTATGTATGTATACACACACATACATATTTCTCTGTGTGTGTATGTCTGTGCATATTTATGTATACATATGTCAACACACATACATATATTTTCATACACCTCATCTGTTCTGACCTATTGATGATTCCTTATCCAACCCTATTCATAGTGATAAGGATTTCCTCAAGTCTTCCAGCTGATCTTGATAGTCTTTCTCTTAAGTGACTCTTGGGGACCTCCTATAAGAACTCTTTTCTTGCTAAGATATGAGATAATTATTACTAGTAACACATATTGTCAAACAATACTGAATGAATTCACAATGATTAGACTTTCCCATGTTTAAAAATGAATAATAAATAATTCGCTACAGTTTTAGCGGGCAAAACAAGATCTTCTTTCAAAACCTGAGATTCATCAACAACAAAAATGAAGTTGGTGTACACATGTAAAGGAGGCAATTTTCATAGAGTCATAGAATCACAGAATGGTTTGAGTTGGAAGCAACCTTAAAGATCACCTAGTTTTCGCCTGCCTGCCATGGGCAGGGAAACCTTCCACAAGACCTGGTTGCTCAAAGCCCCATCCAACCTGACCTTGAACACTTCCAGGGGTGGGACAGATACAGCTTCCCTGGGCAAGCTGTTCCAGTGTCTCATCACTCTCACGGTAGAAGAATTTCTTCCTAATATCTAACCTAAACCTACCCTCTTTCAGTTTAAAGCCATTCCCCCTTGTCCTTTCAATATATGTCCTTGTAAAAAGTCCCTCTCCAGCTTTCCTGTCAGCTTTTAGGCACTGGAAGGCTGCTCTAAGGTCTCCCTGGAGCCTTCTTTTCTCCTTCTAAACAACCCCAACTCCCTGAACCTGCCCTCATCGGAGAGATGCTCCAACCTTCTGATCATCTTCGTGACTCTCCCCTGGACTCACTCCAACAGGTCTACATCATCCTTATCTTGGGGGCCTCAGAGCTCAACACAGAGCTCTCATGAGAGTGGAACAGAGGGAACTACCTCCCTCGAAGTGCTGGTCAACTTTTTTTTAAGCAGCCCAGCATACAGTTGCTGTTCTTGATGTACTAGATCTCACCTGAACCAAAACTTGCATGAAGTGACAGCAGTGCCCTCTTGGGAAGAGCCTAGAATGCCTAAATGGATCATATATCTGCCTAAAAGATCTAGATTTACCTGCAGAAAGCAGCTCCTCAACTAGCTGTTTTTGTAACAAACTGTTACTGTTGCTTTTGTGTTTAAAGATTTAGAATATCACTCATAACAATAATATTCATATGTGATTTTCTTTGCTGCTTATTAGAGAAATAGGTACACTTTATTTGGCAGTTTGTTTATTTAACTAGTTAAACTACCTGAGCCCAAAGTGAAAAATAGTTAGATGTGATAATATGCAAAAAATATCCTTGCTTATGAGAAACATCTTTTGAATTTGACAGATGGCTTAATGTGAGATCTCAACATCCTTTCAACAGCAAAATAAATCAGATAAAGGCGGTAATAAAAGTAGATGGCCTAGAGGCATGTTATTTGAATAGGATTCAGAAAATTAGTTTTTAGTTTGTGGTGGGAATTCACAGTAGTCTAATAAGGTTAGTCTCATTAGTGTCTACTCGTAGGCACACATGGAAATTTAGAGCAAGAGGAAAGTTAGCCATTGGAAAAAACCTCCTCCCTTCATCCACGTCTTTCTTTTCCCTTCCTCACTGGACAATCAAAACCATAAGCAGGAAAGGGTAGTCCTGCACTGATAGAAATCAAGCTGAAACTAGGGATTTTATTGCTCATCTCTGTGTTAAGATTGGTGCAATGATGTGTGAAGATAGTGCAAATGAATGGTGTCAGAAGCTTTCCAGCTTTTCAGCTGCTCAAGAAGCTGAAATCCCTTTTCCAAAACTGTTGAGGGTACAACAGAATGGACAGCCACTGATACAACCATATCAGTATGTTTTGACACTACAGTCTTAACAAATCATTTTCTATCTACCATTCAGAAGAAGCCTGCAGCCTTTTAAAAAATATTTTAGAAATTCTTTCTCAAAGTTGACTTTTTTTTTTAATTCCCAAGATGGATAAATGCCTAAAATAAATCTTATAATGTTTGAACCAGCTCTAATGTACTACTTAAAGGATTTGATACAGATCATGATGCACCATTCCAGAATGAGGCTTGGTGAACCTAAATATAAAATAATGGTTCCTGAAGGAATTATAAAATCAATGACATGACCACAAGGGATTTGCACAAAAAAAAATTTATTATTATGGCAGGCAACAAATATAACTCTTTTGCCACATATTTAGGGGAACACAACTGTATGAAAGCAAATGCTTTAAAATTCATGTTATAGAATTTTCTGGAACAACACAGTTGGAATTATTGTCTGCTATTATTATCGTCCTGGGTCTTAATTTTTTTCACCTTCTTCTACTTTTCTTTTTTCTCTTGTTCACAAAATAGAGGAGATACAACTCTTATTCATGTTTCAGTATGCAATTTGTTGACTACTGCCCAGTATTTCAGACAATGTGATATGCTAATAAAACACACAAATAAAGTAAAATATTTTAAAGTACATTTTCAGAATATGGAGTTCCAGTATCACCTGTCATGAAATCCAGAACTTAAGAGTAATAACACAGTTAAATCCTTGTCTTATTATTTTACATCAAATGGGTTTAGTGGTCTTGTATTAGACTCTTTGCCTTTAGTTCTGCTGTTAGCGAGCACCCTAAAAGTCTTGTAGGAACAGAAAATTTCTCCTTCTGGATTAATTTGCTCCTTCATAAATATTTGTTTGTTAAAGCTACACAAGCATATTTCCTGACATTTCTCTGTAGTGTTGTACCAAGGGATAATTTAGTCAAGAGAGTCCAGGACTGCATCTTTGTAACACACCAGATTGCCGGCATTTGAGGTCAGGGACATGGCACCACTAGGGCTTGATCCTGTGAAACACAGCAAGCTTGCTCAGAAACAGCTGATATCTTGCAAAATGGTTTTCAAACTAATTGCATTTGGAAAAGGAAGCTTTGGAAGATAATGTCAATGTATTTAAATACATACTGTCACCTTTAATGTCTGTAAATACTAGCTATGGCTACAGTTTCTGCCTGGCTCCAATCTTCCTCACCAAAGTGTTGATCTGCTTTCATACAACTACTGCCACTGAACTCAACACATAAAATTTAAGAGCACTTGGCACTTTTCAGAAATGGGTCCTCAAGCAGATACTGAAAAAATGTGTACATGCTGCAAATGCATGTGGGTTGTCAAGTGTTCTTTAAAGCCACAGATATATGTAATAAAAATAACTAATGCCTGGGCTATGTTCAATCATTTCCTAGCATGCAGGCCACTGCATCTGTGGAACAATTTCTTGATGTTTCTGACTCACTTGGAAGGCTAAAAATACAAAAGTAAGACACAAGAGTAGAAATGTCCTTCCACCAAGACGTGGTCAAGAAATCTCTTATGTCTCTGAATTCTGCCTGAAGATTTCTACAGAAAGTTCAGAAACAAACTTGCTGAAAGCTCTCCATGTATTTGCCTCAGGGAGTTGGACGGGAGTGCATTGCTGGCATTTTTACTTCCAGTTTGTAGACTGGAGCCATTTCTTCTTCTTTTTGTCTTTTTTTTTTTACATTTATTAACTTTATTTTTGATGTGTTAAGAAAAGAGTGAGAAAATAGGCAGTAAGGTTTTCGTTTCTTTTTCTTTCTCAGTAAATCAAACTAATAATTGCAAGAGATGCTTATTATTAGGCAGGCCTTGATTTGTGATGTACTGAGCCATCTATCTTTTGCTGTGGTTACAAGAATAACTTGCTATGGGTAAGCCAACACATAAGATCTTGTGGGGCATCAACTCTTTTGCAGCCACTGCCTGTGCACACATTGATACTCTGACGTACCTTGGGGTAGGTGCGAGCAAGTTTACCCTCAGTGAAGTTATTTTTCCTTTATTATCCTATTGCAGAACCTATCACAGCTCAAAAATCCCACAATTGATTTGCTGGCAGTCAAGCCCTGGGGCTTGGAATGTAAATAAGACGCAGAATGAAAGTCACGTGCACTGCAGCAGCCGACATCGAGTGCAGGTACTTCATCAATTGACCTGATTTCTGGAAAATCTGCTTGCAGCCTTGAAACTAGCTTGCAATTACAATTTTTGCTATAAAATATTAGTCTCCATGGTAATGAGAAGTGCTTTACTAACTTATTTAGGGGAAAAAAAAAAAACATGAGGAGATGACAGTATCTCTGAGAAAATGAAATTTTCAGTATTATTTCACAGTTGAACAGCTTTGTGCAGACTTGTCAACAGATTAGTAGCATTCTGCCCATTTTATATACAGAAAAACAGAGTAATTAATAGCCCCCAGGCCTTCCTTTCAGAAAGGAGATTTAATGAGCTCTGTAGCAGTATCAGAACAGAAGAGCACATAAATAGTTTTCCTGTGTCCATACAAAAGAACACCACCAATGGAAGGATGGCCCCACCTCACTCCCTATAAGATCCACCAAATGTTATTACTCAAATGCTGCTCTACCAACTTAAATATTGCAAAATTGTGGGGTACAAATGGGCAGAAAATGGGGCAGGAATTCTGTCTTTCCTATGCTTTTGTGTAATATCCATCACAATGGGAGTCTGATCCACATGCCCTAGCTTACTGGGGGGGGGAAAAAGTAATTATGGTCAAGTAGGCAACAGAAGAATAAGAAAAATGTGTCAGGCTCTGTACAAAGGCAGTATCTGCTCAACAGATAATGTATTAGTCAGACTAACTTATGAATAAGGGGCTGTTTTAGAGCTACATTAACATGCTTCCAAAGTTGGTTGTGATATCTTTCTGAATAACTTCCTCACAGAAAATATAATGGGTAAAAATCTTCAAGTCTGGGAACCACAGATCTGAAGTCAGGGTGGGGAGAGAGAAAAGAACTGTCTTTTTTCTGCCTAGTTAGAAGGTCAGAGAGAGAGGCACAGAATTCAAACTGTGGCAGCCCATCCAAGGGTGTCCTATCAATTCTACTTCCCAGTGCACAAGAAGTCTTCTAGAAGATAAATGGTTAATTGAATAACTCAGCCCTATTTCTTCTGAGATGGAGCTCTCTTGGATGGGCAGCAGCAGAAGAGCACAGTTTGTGTCCTGTGAAACTCTTGGGGTTTTACCTTTCTTCTGTCAACCCAAGTTTTTCTGAAACCTCAGAGTTCCTCGTAGCAAGGAAAACGCTATGTTATAACAAGCTCTGTTGGGTTCTGTTTCTTGTTCTTCCCACTGAATTACTGTGCAAGCATGGATAAGCGACTTTATCTCATTATTCCTCAGGTTTTTCTCCTCTAAAGCGAGATGCTTTCATTTGCCAAGCATTCTAGATGAAAACAAGATAAAGTATTCCTTCTTAAATTTCTTATACAGGCCATAATTACCCCGAGCAAGAAGGGGAAGAAAGAAAAACGTTGTTTACAAATCACAGCTGGAAATTATCTAAAAGTAGCCACTCTAACTACACTCCACAGTAACTCATATGTCTTAAATATCTCAGTGCTTTCTTGGGTAGACACTAAAAATGCAATCATTACTGTATAATCTCATGCTTCTAGCCAGAACTGCATGAAACAAAATTATTTTAGCAAGAATAAAAAATTAATTTCACAAATACAAGTAACAAGAAAAGTTTAAAATAATGTCTCCATTTTATGGCAGCGTTACTGTCTGATGTCCTGGCCTGCAGTCTGATGTCATCTAATGGCTGTTGGATCATGCTACTTGCCAGGTATACCTCAAACACTGATGCAGTTTTAAGATCTTTCAATAAAGCTTTTGATTTAAGAATTATAAACTGGGTTCATATGAATCATGAACTATTAATTTCTCTCTTTTTTTCATTATATTATAGTGTTTCATGGTATGTATTTCCCTGAAGTTCTCTTATCTTTTAGGGTTAGCTTCAAAGATCCCTTTTTCCCTCCTACTTTTTAAATATAGGCCATGGTCATGGAGTTCTTTAAATGTGGATGAACTTTCAGGATTCAATGGAACCCATTGTTAGGTTAGCTGGTCTGTGAAAAAGAAAGAAAAGGTTAGACACATAGTCGAAAAGTTAAAAATAGCACTAAAATGTACAGGTCCCAATTCATTCTTTCCTGTACCTCACATCATCATTTCATACCACTCAGTAAAAAATGACATCATCTGACTGACTTATGACATTTAGCACCATATTTCACTTAGGCAAATGACTATGTGAGTGCAAAACAAAGGTCCAATTTGCTAAAATTAGGTAATTCAAGGAAAGGCAAATAATTTTTCTGGTGCTCTGACCATGGTTTCAGATGATTTTCAAGAGAAGCTACTTTAGATGCTGTTGGATTTTTTCAGCAGATTATAATTTTCCTTATTTGTTAATGTATCGCCCCATTCAACTTTATACAGTGTGCAATAAAGTTTCAATCAATTTAACACTAAGACAGATATAGCTGTCTTTAAAAGTGCCTATTTTTATTTATATTTGTATGTTTATGTGTAGTTAAAAGACTATTTACAAATTGATTCTGACAGCAGAGATGCTTGTACAGCCTTTTCATTAGGACAATACAATTTTAAGATGCAAAACTTGGAAATATTCTTAAATCATAATGTTAGCACATGCAATCATTCTGACTATGTCTCCAACCTTTTCCTTGTACAGCTTGAAATAATTTTAGGAAGGGAATTTGAGTAGTTTTGAAACTATTTAAAAGTTCCACTTTCCATTTAAATTTTAATTTTTTTTTTTATCTTCTGTTTCTTTGTGTCAAGCATAGACAGTTATTTTAATTTCAATGTCTGGCGAAGAGAGGGTGTATTTTCTCTAACGTTAACAAAAGCTAGGCAGATGCACAGAGTGAAGTAGTTCAGTATTAATGCTGAACGTGCAACAAATTGGCATAAATGCATTGGTAATTTCCTTGAAAGGCTTAGGTTGGTTATTGATAGACGGTTCTGTATTTTTCCTATAAAAGCTGAAGTATAGTTTGCACTATGCCTAAAGTACTATAGTGAGAAGTAGTGATGAGGATTCTTATGGTTCAGAGAACAACAGAATAGCAGAATCTTTGTTATTCAGAAGTGTTTTACCTGCTACATTTTCATTTTATATTGGCGAGAACACATTCGCCAACCACCTGTATAGCAGAGCATAATTCTCATTTTCAGAATTAAATTTTTTAAAGTATACTTCTTATCTACCTATTTAGGGGATAAATTAACATAATTTAAGACCGCAAGCCATAATCCTTCAAATCTATCCTAAACATTTTAGTAGCAACAAAATATCAGTCATTGTTGGTCAATGGACCTGCTCATTCTCAACCAGTGAGCAAGGATATGTCTACAGTAGCAGGGCCAATGGATCCAATACTTCCCTGAAAACCTCAATTCTAAGGAAAATTAAAGTTGTGGGGTCTATCTGTCCATCCTCTTCTGATAACTTCTGTTCCATTTATTCCAGAGTTATCAAAGTACAGCAGCTTCAAGCACGTTCAGTTCCTGCATGTTCCATAAAAAAGCCCATAATGGCTGCATAAATGACAGCAATCCTATAGACACTTTCACTGAGAGACTGAGCTGTCACTAATTCTATGTGGTGGCTGGCTGGCCAGGAAGTCTGGGCAGGCTGTTCACCAGGGTGAACATAGGTCCGGTCAGTTATAGCATAAAATGAACCTGGAATGGGTAACAAGACAAAAAACAAAGTGAGAAATATCAAGGGATCTTAATGAAGATGTCATATGGGTCACGAGGGGAACTGCAGCTAGTAAGCAAGGAGGTATAAGAATATGAGACGCATAAAAAACACGAAACAAGCTCCATTCATTAGAGTCTTGTTGCAACAATCTTGTTTAACTTCTGTTTCATTTGTTCCTTGGTTTTATGACTTAAGGTTGATCAACACTGCAACTCCAACAGGCATATGAGTTTGCCTGTCTACATATGTATACGTATGCATATCAACACACACATACATTACATACAAAACAAGCTACCTAAGACATTCTGCTACTTAAAGTGTCTCATAGCAGAGTAGTTACTTGGGGCACCAGCTCTCTAGAGGAAGAGACCATCAAAACCCTATTAACAATAATAATGCAAATATGCATATTATTTATGAAAATATTTGCATGTATAACGCCTTTTTAAGCTTCTGAAATGTTTTGGTTGAATCCCGCATTACTACATTTTATTCTCTTCTCTTCAAAGTCACTGTGATACTGGCAAATGCTGATCCCTTGAAATACAACATTTTTTGCACACTCCTTTCTTACAAGGAAAAGGCTGGCCTTTGTGCAGATCTGCAATGGCAGGCTGCTAAAAACAAGGATGCAATAGTCACTTAGGCAGATCAATTTAGCATGCTGAGAAAACTACAGAGCAAGGAGATACTCACTTCATACACATAACCCTCCTAGAAACAGCAGATTAAAAAAAAAGAAAGCAGCATTGTATTTAGGAACTGTTTCAAACTGAAGTGCTATAATAATCCTCCAAAGAAGCAGACTGGAGATAAATTATGCAACTGTAGCTGATTTGAATCAGATTTTGAGGGAACTAGGGAACTCTCCAGAACAGGTATTTGCTCTGCAGTTCTTCATGTTAATTAAAACAGAACAGAAGGTCATCATAAAAGCTGCTATATTATTAAAAGCAAGATAATAAAACCCTAAGAAAAAGGCTTATTTCAAAATGGAAAATAATGGGAAGGAGGGGCTTCTGCATATGTTGACTAATTCACAATGAAATGTTAATCATTATTGTTGTATTGACATAAGTGGTGATGAGGTGATTTATACCATCTGTGCATCCGGCTGTGTGGAAATATACATATTTGACCAGAACTGATGATATCAGCAGACTTACACTGAACAATGAAATTCTAGTTATAAAGCATAGATCAGGGATGTGCAGACGTATAAGATATGTGAGCAAAGGAGCTCCAAGATGAGTATGTGATATATTTATTTCTACTAATGGTCCATTCACATCAGCAAATGTGATAAAGTCAAACTCACTACAGAACAAAATGTAACACAGAAATGTCAAAGTGACTCAACTAGTACAAGTCTAGCAATTGTCACAGTCTGGTGAGGCAAATCTCAGCCTTGATTCACAGAACCTTACATATATTCACATATACTTAAACTAAAAAAAATTACATACATGCAAATTTAGTCATGAACTGAAATTTCATTTACTTCATTAGAAGTTATAGAAGACACCATAAAATACATGATAGACTGCCTTCCTTAACTAAGGGATTTCTTTCTAAATTGGGTACCTCTCCTCTGATTTGGGGCCCTTCCATTAGCAAACACAGATTAAAAAGTCTATAAATATTGTGATCTCAGAAAGATTGTTGAATTTGAGAATTCTTATTGACAAGAAAATGACTTTTTAATACATATTTGTTGTAGTTTGGGGAGTGGAAGTTGAAACAGTAAGGAAATGTCCAGAAAGGGACATCAACCAGTACTACTTCCTCATCATGAACTAGTACGGCAAACCAGCTATTTTTAGGAAGTGATATAAATCTCAATGCTTTGAATTGTAGCAGAAACCTAGAAACCATGCTTTTCCTGACTATCTCACATTTTATCTTGCATTTATAAGGCTAAACGACCCAAAAGTAAAAAAGACATTTTTCACCTCTATCATTTTATGATAGCAAATCATAAAACACAAAGCTTCCTGATTGTGCCTACTTAGATCACTGAGCTGGGGACAAGGCCAGAACGGACAAGATAATTTTAAAGTACAATGCTTAATTTACCAGTTTGCAGGTCTTTGCGCATTTAGCTCTCGTAACATAGGGACCAGAAGTTCACAGTCAGTGAACGGAGCTTCACGTGCTTGATGACAGCAAGTCACCAGCTTTCCACCACTTCTCAGTTGAGAAGTATCTCAGATGCTTTGTGGTAGCTGTTAAACAAGCACAGGTTACAGCCTACCACCTTAAAAGCAGAAGCTTCACATATACAGTTGAATAATATACGAGCCTGGCGATTGTGCTGGCTCAGCTACTCCCTCACACGCAGCTGAGCTGCCCATGTTGCAGCAGATGTTCCAAAGCAGGTGTCAGTTGACAAGTTAGGCAGTGGCAGCCATTGAAGCCCTCCCAAAGCAGTGCTTCCACTGGAGAGTTAAAGCCTCAAAGGAGTCATGAAATAACTTTGTTAATTTGACACTTGATAATGCAAACATCTTAAAATTCCCACTACAAATCGTATGTCACTGCCTGGCATACAGCCAGGATTTCTCATCCAGTTTCAGTATATAAACGGGTTTTTTTCAGGGAAGCTTCTGCCGAGCATTCGGTATTACCAGTTCAGTGTTTAATCACACTTTCTTTTACAAGGAAATCGCAGTGATGAAAATTATGTACACCTGACACAGCCTTTTGTTGCCTCCTTACAGTACCTGTCCTGCGGGGAGCACCTGCAACAACCCCGGCAGCAGCACAATGGCCCCTTACAGAAAGGCTGGAACCCTCTGCTAATGCGCCCAGCTCACCCAAGTACCCCCTCTGGGCAGCGAGACCCTGACACGACAAGACCCCCCCGCCCCGCTCCGCTCGGCTCCACTGGCTCTGTAGCTGCTTTCCGGGGGGATTCTCGCTTCGCGCACGCCCGCCGCCGCAGGAACCTCGCCTTCGAGGGAGGAGTGGGGGACTCGGGGCATGGAAACACGCGATTCCGCGATTCCGCGCCCCCGCGCTGGGCAGCCCCGCACACCCCGCTTCACCTGCGCCACCCCTCCGCCCCGCGGCCAGCCAGGTGCGCGGACAGTGACCTGTCGGCAGAGCGGGCGGCGCGCCCCGAAGACGCGGCGCAGGCAGCGCAGGGAGTGACCTAGCCTAGCCCCCGCCTTTGTGGGGGACGCGGAGTTTAAGAGGGCGGAAGAACGACCCGCACGGGCCCCACGGACGCCGCCAGCGATGCCCCGGCCCCGCCCCGCCCCCGCCCGCCGCGCGTCACCGCGGCCGCAGCCAATGGGCGGCGGGGATGTTTCCCGGAGGCGAGGCCGCGGCGGCCCCTCCCCCGCGGGCCGCTCCGCTCGGGGCTCGCCGGGCGCGAGAGTTTCGCTCCCGGGTGGGAGATGCCGGGCGGGATCCGTGTCCTCGCAGGTAACGCCGCGCAGGGGAAGGGGGGGTCTAGCCCGTGCCCCGCTCGCTGGCGGAACCGGCCCGGGGGGTGCTGAGGGCTAGCCGGGACAGCCCCCCCCCACCACCACGGCGGAGCCGCCGCCGCCAGGACAAAAGGGGAGCGGCCAGAGCCTCCGTCGAACTCCCGGCGCAGCCTCGCCCCTTGCCCCGCGCCCGCCGCTGCCTTCCCGGGCCGGCTCCTTCCCCGGGACCGCCCGCCGGGCTCCTGGGACGCCCCCAAGTTTGCGGGGCCAGGGCGACCCTCGGTGCGAGCCCTCCGGCGGCGCCCGCGCTCTCGGCGGGACGCCCCGTGCCCGCCCTGCCGGGGGTGCCTGTGGCGCGGGGCCGCTGCTCTCCGGGTCAGCTCGGGCTCACCTTTCTCTGGAGAGGGCGGCGGGGAGGTGCCTTCCTTCCCTCCCTCTCTCCCTGCCGCCGCCGCCGCCGGGCAGTGGCGTGTGCGCCGGTCGCAGGGAGGTGGCGGTCCCTCTGTCCCTCGTCGGTGCCCGTGCGGTCACCGCGTTGCCCTGAGAAGGGACCTCGCCACGGCCCGGCCTCCTGGACCGCGGGGAAGAGGGCCGGCAGCAGCTGTGCGCCGGATCAATGGAGCAAGCGTAATTGGAGAAACTTTCAGGGCGAAATTAATTTTGAGTAGATTAAATATTTTAATTGCCTGGTGGGCACTGATGCTGTATCCGTGCTGTTGGTAGCAACGCGGTGCGCTTCCCTCAGTTAACAGCCACGCTTTCTGTCTTTGTTTCCGTCAAACTAAGAGCGCAAGGGTGAACTACTTTGAGAAAAGGTTTTGCTCTTAAAGCTGCTGCTTTGCTCAGCCAGGGAGCTCCAGCTTCTCAGATTGTACAGCTCCAGGTTACTGATTTTATCTGAATTTGGGAGCACCGCTATACAGTCCCCGAAGTGAGGAGGGGCACTGATGTGACAGAGAGTACCGCCTGTCCCTGTGCATGTGTGTGTGCATGAATTGGGAATACGCGGAGACTGGAATTCAGTGTTGCAAAAACAGAAAGCTACAGAGCAATTGCCATAGCAGCTCTAATGATCGAGCCCGTTCCAGAAGCCAAATGACTGGAGCTTTTTTCCAAGATCGTATAAAGTCATTAAATGCAATATTTTCAGGGGTGCACTGGAGCTTTTTTCCTAGATTGTATAAAGATATTAAATGCAATGTTTTCAGGAGTGCAGTGCTTGATTTAAAAAGCAAATAAATAAGAAGAAACTGCAGATAGGCTAGTATATGTGCTTATCATTCTTTGGGCTTACAAATAAAAATTTCATATTCTGCCCTGTTTTCACTGCAGTTTTCCTTCCATTTGTAACCTTCTCCCCTTGCCATTTATACCAGCATTTATACCAGCACTTGATAATAAGACCAGTCCCAGTAGAGTTGGAGTACCAGAGAAGCAGAGGCAGAATAGCAGTCCAGGCGGGAGGCTGCCTTTGGAGCACTGAAAGAGATCCTTCCAAGTAAAGGTGGCTCATGGGTGTAAAACTCCAGCCTTAGTACCTCCGCACTGATGGATTGCTCAGTGCATTAGGATTGTAGGGTCTTTTTCATCTACTTCAACAACTTCATGAGCCCATGGATACAGCTGTGGAATTTAGCCTGTATTTAAGGTGTGCAGAGTGATCTAGTGAACACTAGTCCAGTCTTAATTCTATGGGTCTTGTTGTCTCATTGTTTAAATTGTTGAGATTTAGGGCCTATTCCATTAACTCCTATTTCCATATGTCTATCTGTGATGCTTGTATGAATTCCTTGCATGGGGAAATGTGTGAGACTAGGTCCTTTAATCTGATTAACAGAAGAGAGTTGAGCTCTTTTGGCAACTAATGGTTTGCTTTTCACACGTGGAAGGAAATTATAATGCTTATCATTCTCTACAGAACTTTATAAATGCTCCACAGTCTCCACGATACCTCTGTTTGTATAACTTGAACAGTAAGAAACAGAAAAAACAGTGATTTGCTCTAGGTTTTAGAGCAAAGCTTTATCTTAGAATCTAAGAATTTCTCTCTGCTCCAACCATGAGAAACTCTGCCTTTACTTCCCTGTTTGAAGTACAAAATTACGTTTAGGTATGTTCCAGTAATTATGAAATGCACTGAGAGAAAAATGTAAGGTTGTATGGAACTTCATACAGCTTTCTCATCTCCCAACCCAACTCTCCATTTTTAAATTCTTTTTTATTGAAATGTGACTATAACCATGCATTTGTATATATGTATTTCAGATTTCCAACCAACATAATGCTGAAGCTCTCAGCTTGGAACAAGCATTTTACAGAATGGCACAAACAGAACCTAATCTGGACCATGACATATCATGGTTCCTCCTTCCATCATACTGGGCTAAAATGGTTGTGGCTTTAATTTCCTTCCTCTGCTTTGCTAACAGCTATGATGGAGATTTTGTCTTCGATGATTCTGAAGCCATCATCAATAATAAGGTTTGTCTCTCTTCTTTCCCTCACACCCTTTGGCATAAATGGTCATAGGAAAAAAAATAATGCAACAGTTGATCTAAGTAGACCCAAAGTTTCAACCTAGTAAAGAGCTTCCTTTTTTTTTAACTTCATTTTTCCGTTTTGTTTTATTGGGTGCTTTTTAAAGTAAGCCTTATTTAAGGCTGCAAAACAAGAGGTGCAGCAGTGCTCTACCAAAAACCTAGAAGCCTAAATATGCTTAGCGAAATCTTACTCCTAAAGCTATTTCGATAACATGACTTGGGTTCTAATATAGAAACAAATTAAACAGCTTCTTTCCCCCCCCACCTCAGAATGCATCCCCTTTCATTCTTTTGCAAGTAAGATGCTCTGCTTAATGAGTGTTGATATCTGGTCAAGGGGAAGGGAGCTCTTTTTGCCATTCCAAATGGACTTTGCCTGCTTATCATCTAATAAAGCATTACCTGGGGTTGCAGCAACTTTGTATGTGATGTTTATTAATGCTTATTCACAGGGTACCTGTACATCAAGACTGTCTATAGGTCTAATTTTATGCTCATTTCTAAGTCAGTGAGAGTGTGCAGTAGGCTTTTCTGATACCCATTGATGTTAATAGGAGATTTTTTTCAGTATCTCCTCAGGGTCACAAATGAATAAGCCAAGTGAAACAAACTTACTCTGTTTGCAAGACACATAATGCATCACTAAGCTATTGTAGGGTGTAGGGAGCCTCCAGCTGTGGTTTATACCACAAAAATGTTATAGGAAGCAAAGCTTCCTTTTCCTATGCTTCTTCTCCGGTAAAAGTTCTTGTGACAACAGTATTTTTTTTTTAAATAGAAGCAGAGTATTCTTGTGCTCTGTTTTAAAACTGATCATACATGCAGTGAACAGTCCTTGAAATGCTTAGACATTAACATGTGACTCAAATAAACCCCTATCTGAGATTCTTTTGACTTTGAGGAATTGAGTGTCTTCAATTATTGAGACACTTCATAGGATCACATGTAGGGGTGAGTGAGCCTATGCCCATGGATGGGTCGTGGTGTGGCAGCTTTTATGCTGTTCTGGAAGGTACTCATTAAATGTTTGGAAGGAGAAGCACAGGGTAAAAATAATCACATTTATCTGCTGGTTCTGTTTTCCTGAAACCATGGGGTTACAAGGAGGATAATCTGGAGGCTCATACCACTAGAAGAACACAATTCACTTTTTTTTTTTTTGGCTTGCACAAGGTTTGGAGGCAACTTATCATAATGTGTCTTTTAGAATCCTGCAAAATTACTGTTTCCTTAGACAAAGTCATCATACCTTCAGTTGTAAATGTATGGGGGGATAAAACATCTGCCAGCTTGGAAATAAATCACAAAGCTTTCAAGAGAATGCTGTAGACAAATTAAGAACCTGTAATGTTGTTTGGGTTTTTTAAAAGAAGTATTGTGTTGTAAATTACTCAGCTCTAGGCAATGTTTCATTCTGCAAAGTTTTATTTGGGACCTGTTTATAATATTTCCTGAAAGAATGAACAAAAGACTGATGTTGAAACAAGACAGGCTGTTTTGTTAATGTGCAATTTCCACACTTGTAATCTCTTTCCATTTCTTTCAGTCTTTATTTTCAAAATGTTTCAGTTTCTCCATGCAACACAACAACACTAGGATTCTAGCTGTTGGCAACGCTGAGAAATTCAACCAACTGCTTAAATAAATTAATTTATACTTAGTCTGTATGTCTGAAAAACTGTAAGGCTAATTCTATTTTTCACTTCAAAATCCTCTATTATTCCCTAGATATTAAATAAGGGTTCTTTGACAATATCATTTTAACACAGGGGTCATATAAATATATGGAAATACAAAATCCACAAGAAAAATGCAGAGACAATGAGTTTACAAGTTTAATGGGGAGGGAGAGCATCTAGCAATGGCGCAGTTTATTAAGCAAAGCATAGCAAATTTTATTCCTATTCAATAGGAGAGACAGCAGTTGAAGTAATTTTGTAGATTTACTGAGCATTACTCACTGGTATTTTCTTGGCTACCACACAGTATTTACTACCTGCATCACCCTAATCTTTTAATTTTTTTTTGTTTTTCAGTGAAAGATACACCATTAGTTGACCCCATGGCTATTGTATCATGGAACATTCTGTTACTAGATTTTATTGGAGTTGAAGGCTGTTTTCCATATGCTTTCTTGTCATTTTAAGCAGCATTTTAACTGGTACATGACAGTGACTTTTGTCTTTATTTATTTACTAGCTTGGCAAGACAAACAGTTGGATTAGGCAGAGCTTCAGACACAATATGTCATTTTCATAAGCCTCTATATAGAAAAACTGAGCTTTCTTCAAGTCTTGAACTCTGCTGTCTGTAAGCTGCTGCTAATCAAATATTTAGAGATTCTTTGATATCTACTTTAGGTTCTTAAAGAGGAAATCATATGTAGCTTTTAAACAGCTGTGTCTATTAGAGCAAATTGTTCCTGTTTTAGGGTAAGTCCACTGAGTAGGAAAATTAATGTAAGGAACTTCCTCACAGAACTTGGATATAAGAGCAAGATACACAACTGAACATTTTTAGGTCATGTGTAAGTGTAATCTAATCACTAAGTAATTCCATGCATTCAGCTTTTCCTGCATTCTTTTGATGGAAGACAAAAGATGACTGATTATAGCGGAAAGGGAAATCAAGCCTTGTACATCTCAAATATATTTCCCATCTCAAGTTATTGAAGACCATCTGTGACATAAAGACATACTTTTAAACTTTTAACAGTGAAAAAGAAAACTCTCTCTTTCACAGTCCATTTCTTTGGCAAATATACATGAGGAGCAGTGCTGCTGGTTGGAAAAACAGTCTTAGGGCCACACCACCCTCTGACAATTGTCCCCTGCAGAGTACAAAGACTTCAATAGAAGTTGGTGTACCTCCTTTCCCAACTTGCCCTGGAAAAGCAGGCTGTTTTGATTTAGTGAGCTGCTGGTTGAGTGCGGTCCTGCTCTGAGAGTCAAATTATAACCTTTAGGGTTCGTGCATACCAGTGAGGAATGGAACAGGAATTTAGGTGCCTAGGGCTAAAATTGCCTTAGAGAAGTTCTGGGAGAAGAAATTTTTAGCTATTACTTGGCAGTAGAAACATCTGTGAGAAAGTGAAGAAACTTTTCACCTTGATAATTCTTAAACCCAAATAGGATTCCCCTGTGAGTGTTGATTTCTTAAGAATTTCCCTGAGAGTGCCTTAATTGACAGCTGCAGTATAGGACTTTTCAGACTGCAGTTTTATCCCTGCTCTCTTTTCTGAGTATGGATTAGTAACCTGTTAGAGAACGCTTCAGTTCATTTGACAGTGTGCTAGGAATTTTAGCTTACTTCCCCTTCCTACTTCTTTTTTAATCAGTTATATAATACTGGCTAAATTTGATCAAGTGATAGAAATCTTGTTGGATTTTTTTTTATTCTGTTTTTGGATGGATGAAAGAATATGTTAAGAGAGAAGCAACAACAAATAAGTTATTTTAGTTTCAGTTTAGCAGCAGCCAGTTATTAGGGTCTAGAAATTTGGTTGTAATTTGGGCAGAAGGTGGGGGTAGAGTAACTTGCTGATTGCAGGTGTAATACTAGCTAGTACAATTTTGTTCCTAGGTTCTCTCTCAAGTGTTTTTAAACTGCACATTTGCTATAGCATAAATTCATAGTTAATTGCGCCAGGGAAGAGGAGAAAAGGGGCAAGTATTATGTTAGGTTGAGTGTCCAAGCTTGTCCTTATAGAAAACTGAGGCAGGTACTACCAAGATCCTTATGTTTCCTTTCCAAATGAAATGCTTTCCATTCAACATCCTACATTTTTTGGATCTTTTCATTATCAGCATGGCTTGGAGATAAAAGGAAAGAGTAGACTTTTCTTTTGTAGTGTTTTTTTAATGTCCCCAGTTGCACCCCAAAATAAAATAATTCATTACTTTTCTGTCTTTTGCTTTTAATCTTTTAGAGCAGCGTATAGAGATGTTGATTCCTGATTTCATGTTTTAAGAAATAATTGAAAAAAAGCTATTTGAATAGTGTCCTGTGTGAAGTAAGGCTTCAAAAAGGACTAATTGTTGTTTTCTATCTTTAGTCTCCTTGCTTTCATGCTTTCATTAGTAGTTGCACTACTGACACTCATAAAACAGTAGCTGTTTGCAGCAGTTTGTAGTTGGCCTGCTTCGCAAGATAACCTAGACCTAAAATCAAAGACTTTTTACAGAATTATAAGGTTTATGTGTTTCATATCTCAGCTATTGACCAGATTATAAACCACTGTGAATGTGCATAGCTCTAAATTTCATGTAGTTATGCCTGCTTACAGAATCCAAGATCAGGGCCTTTATGATGTCAGGCATTCAGATGTTCATTGCAAACTTGGGTACCTTGTCAAATGTCAGTAGTGAGCCAGCAAAACTGCTGTGTCCATGTTAGTATGAGTTTGTATTATTAGAACTTGTTGGTATTTTAGCTGCTTTGAACAAAGGAGAAATGTTAAGAATCTACTAATTTATGATGTTTCCTTTCAGGACCTCAGGGCAGAAACCCCACTTGGTGACCTGTGGTATCATGACTTTTGGGGTAGCAAACTCAGCAGCAATACCAGTCATAAGTCATATCGACCACTAACTGTCCTAACTTTCAGGTGAGACTTGTCTTTTTGCTTCAGGTCTGAATATTTTTTTTAACATATATTAGCTCAATTGATTTTAGGGAGGAGGCAACAGAAAAGGAGAGAAACAAAGTATCGGGAGGGTAGTTGGATACTTTCCCTAAATGTGATTTTCCTGTTCACTACCTTAATCTCAGATTGAGTTTTAATTTTCCATTTGGTCCCTTCCCAAAGTATACATTATTTTGACATTCTATATTTCTATGTACTTTCCAGAGATTTCATCTTATGCTCTTATATAGCTCGTACTAGGGCAGTATGGTTTAGTATGTAGGTCACATCATCAAAGAACTAGGCTATGTATGTTCCCTTAGCCATGCTGCCACTTATACTGCTATTGTAGTTTCTGTTCTCTACTTTCCCGCTACCTGTCAAATGATTTATTTTATAAATAGCATCAATGTACTGTGGCCTTTTGCCACCATGTCACTGAATAGTCTTCCCACCTCTTTCCCCGGATATTCTAACTTAAGTGAGTGTTTGTGTCTGAGAATCGTAGCCAGGGAGATGTCTGCCTGTAAATATGTCTTGCTGGTGTTCTCAAATAACGAACGGTTTAAGAGGATTACTTCTGTAGATGCTTAGCTCATGTTTTTTGCACAAAGATTTGAACAAGCAGTAGAAGTTTGTCACAGTAATGCAGAGAATCTTTGAAGACTCAGTCTTAATCTTCTTATTTTCCCCATGTGACTCAATGTTGTTGATGGGGACCTGGAGCTCGTTCTGCAGTTGTGTGCGTTCTAAGCCAGGAACTAAGTGCAGAAGAAGTAGTCCCAGTCTTAGTCCTCATACTCAAGCAAAAACTTTGATTCTTGGTGCAGTGTCAGTGTTTTAAGTATCTGGCACTGTGGGTTTTGCTGTCTGATGGACTTTCTTCACATTTTCATCACAAAAAATATGCAACCGAATAGAATGTGTCAGAGTCCTAAACCTATTAAAGCTTTCAGTGCATTACACATTACGTGCTTTCCTTTTTTTCAAGGTCTCTGTGGTATATTCCATCTCTAGTAACATCCTGGTTAGTTTAAAGAGCAAACTGGGATACAACCATTACTATATCTGAAAATGTAGATGAGCCTGTGGAGGTGGTCCATAAAACGCTATTTTCACAAGTGAAAAATTGGTTTCCTTAATTTCCCTACGCTCCAACTTTTATGTGTATCATATTTATAATAGGCTAGGGTTTTCCGATAGATTTCACTCATGCCAGATGCAGATTGACCAAATGAACTATATAAAATTCCCTATTCAAACTGAGTTTCTGTATATCTCACCTACTGATAAAAGTATTTGGATAATAATGAGATGTTTCCCCCTTTTCTTCTCACTCCCCATTTTACTGCAGAGTTCCTATCTTGAATAGAGTTTTAGACTGAATTTTCACTTACACTTCCTTCTGATTCTAATGCTTGTATGAAACATCTTTCTAACCAGTCTCATAAATTAGTTACTAAGATGTGCTGACTGCTTTCTGGGTGGATACTGATTGTACCCAGGTAATTTCCACATTGTCAGTCCAAATACTAGGACCTTTTCAATTAGAATGTCAGTGGAAATCACAGTCTCTGTGCTTTCAGTTTCCTCACTGTGTGGATTTAATTAAAATAATTTCATCAAGTTGTTTTTGGACATGGCTGCTCTTAAGCCCAGAGGTATCCCCCCCAGTAAACTGGGTTGTTTATCCATAAGACACTCCTGCATTGCAGCTCTGAACTTGTGTTGTCAACCAAAAGCCAGTTCTAAGTAACTTCAAGTATGATTAACATAATAGCATTAACTAGAGAGGATAGATACTGTGCTAAATATGATATTCCATGGGAATACCTTGAAGTTAAGATGGGGACATTGTTTCTAGCTGATTTTGGTGGTGAAATGGTAAACCATGTGTCCTGAGACGTGTCAGCTTTTTTTCTGTGTGCATATGGTCTTGCTATAGGGTTGTTTAGCTTTTCTATTTGCATATTTCTAAACATTGTTGTAATTTCTAACCTTAATATTTTTGTATCTATGTAGAATTAATTACCTTCTTGCTGGAGGCTTCTACCCGGTTGGTTTCCATGTCATCAATATAATACTGCATTGTACTATCTCAGTGTTGATGATTGATGTGTTCTCAATATTACTGGGTGGACTGCAATTCAGTAATAAAGGAAGACGGCTAAACCTGGCTCCAAAGTCCTCTCTTCTAGCTGCCTTGCTCTTCGCTGTACATCCCGTGCACACTGAATGTGTAAGTATTGAATAATTATCTGCAATGATTTTTATCTTTACAGTTCTTGACCATCTTGACTAATTAATTCTGTCATAGCCTCATACTCTACACATTGCTTTTATATATTCTTAACGCTTCTCTTGGCAAATGTCGTAATAGAACAATCAAATATTATGATTAGTATGTCCAAAGGCTTGTAATTCCACTGGGCTAGGCCTTATTAAAGAAGATAAATCATTTAAGTACAATACCTAAAGAAGTGTAGCACTAAACTACAGAGTTTCCCTAACTGCTGGATTTCCCTAATTACTTTTCATTTGCATTTGCTTTGATAAAAAAATCAAGGAGATAGAAAGGTGGAGCAGGGGCATTATATGAACTTTATATGTGACTATTAGAATCCTGCATCCAGTTTTGCATCCATGCTGCAAGGTGAACACTGGGAAAAATGGAGAGGGCTCAGAAGAGCCATGAAAATGATTAAAGGACTGGAAATCATCCTGTGTCATGAGAGATCAAACTCCATGGGTTTATATTTTTAATATGAAGGAGAAGATGTAAGGATTTTTTTTTAATCACGGTCTGTAATTATGTACATAGGGAACACAAATTTGATAGTAGTGGGCCCTTTAATACTGCAGGTAAAAGCATAACAGTGGCTGGAAGTTCAAGCTGTAAAGATGCAGAATAGAAACATGGTACTTGTATAGCAGCCAATCAAAATACCTGGCCAAAGCTCAAGTCCTTGTGTGGAAATTATAGTGAAAAGAAGATGGTGTTCTTAAAAAGCTCTTTTGTATTAAGAAAATCTTACAGCCTTGTGCCAGTGGGCTTGCTGGGTGTGGTCACTGATTTCTTGATCTTGTAGTAATGAATAAATGAAATCTAAAATTAACCCAATGTGGGATATTTTTTTTGTTAGAGTTTGAACAGTCTGAGCAGCAGCAAAAGTACTAGCTTTAATTTTGATTTTGTCCTAGCAATGAACAGTGAATCCTTATTGCACCTTATTCTGCATATGTGGCATTGATTTTTCATTTATTCACAACACACCATCGTTTTGGCATCTTGCATTTGCTTTGCACATGATTGATGGGGAAAAGGTTATTGAAAGCTATTCCTCTCAGCTAACTGGAGACCTTGCATGTATCGGAAACCTAGAAATGGTGCACAGTTATGTATTAGTAATTTGGCACCATTTTTGGCAGTGTGGCTAAAACATCTTGCCAATCATTCTGGTGGTTGCTTGCCTGCACAGTAACTTCTTTGTGAGAGTGCATTGTGCTAGTGTCAGAAGGGCCCCTTGTATTTGTTCTCCAAAACCAGTTTTAGATGTCAGAGTAAAGTAAAACAAGCCTTCAGTGCTTCCGATGTTCTGACGTAAAGAGAAATGTCACTGGAGTCTTAACTTTGTAATAGACTTACTATTGACTCCTTTATCAATATCCATAGTTTTATTCTTAACTCCATTTGACTCTAAAAATAAATCTAAATCAGCATGCAGATATTAATGAGCCCTTTGTCTTCTCAAATAAATAATGCAGTCTGCTTGCATATTTGAAGTTTGAAGACTTTCATATGCTTTGGGCAAACATTCGAAGAGGAGGGGGAAAAAAAGTAGCATGCTCATATATCATGTCTCTTCTAAGATCCAGGATGAAGAAAAGCCTCTGATCATTTACATGGTGAATAATAAATCTTGCTGCACTGAAGCAGTCATTATTATACTGCTACAGTTCTAGCATGAGTGTGTGTCTGGCAGCATGTCTTAAAAGGCATTCCTCATGATTTTAAATCTGTGAGTTTTAAGTATCATGACATCCTAGTTTTGAAATGAGATGACATATTTTGACATAAAATTGTGAATAATCTGTCTGTTTGCTGCTTTGGGTTTTGGTATATACAGCAAAACAAACTGTCATGTAAAACAGATCTTGAAAGGTGTAATGCTTTCAGTACCTATGTAAGGAAAACACTATCTTTTTCCACCTGCATGTAAACAGTCTTATGCTGTAGTTCTCTGGTCTAAAAAAGGCTTATTCTTTGTAACACTTCAGTAATTAAATACTAAATGAATCATGGGCATAATAATATATCTGATAGTAATTTAAAATTTGCCTTGTTACCAGCGTCTCTGTGCCTGATCTTGCAAACATTGTACTGTTGGAGTCATTTGAGGCCGTGTGTGTTATTAGCCCCTTAATCTCTTTGTTGTAACAAGTGGACATTTATTTTCAAAACTGTGTCAGTTCACCTTTACTTTTATCTCATTAGCGAGAGTGGCTCCTGAAAAAGAGTGACACTTCATTATTTTCACCTTTCAAATCACTCCACAGCTATTGAGTTAATTCTTGTAATTCCTCTTTTTGATAGAAAAAGAAGCAGAGAAGTTAGGTGCATGGCTTTAGATAAATCAAGAAGTTTTCCTGAACTGAATTTAGGAGTCAAACAGTTTCTTCTTTTACGGTGCTCAGGTGAAGCTGAGGGTAAAGTGGGAGATTCTCTCTTCAGTGGAATCAGTCATACTCTCATGCCTCTACACTTCACTTTCTCTCTCTAATGTTATTTAGAAATAGTTGCCCCATCGTTAGACTGACACAAAAATCCCCTTTTCCTAAAAGCAGGTGCCTTTAAACAAAATGAAGACACAATTGATCTCTTTACTTTCCTGTTTCTGTATCACACACAAAGTGGCACAACTGGTGTACTATACAAGAACTGCAGTTACTGCTTTTGTCCCTGAAACATAATCTCAAAAAGTGAATTTTAAAAAACCCCTGTTGCTGTCCTGCTCTGCTTCAGAAAGGCCTCTTTGTACATCTAAAAACATGGCACCCAGCACTTCAGGAAGCAGAGCTAGACTGAAAAGTAAGGGGTGTTTCCACAACCATTGCTGTGTATGTTCTATTGGGGTTCCAGCATCAGGACTTATACAGTCCCTTGCCAGCCCCATGTTATGATTTCCACAAAAAATTTTTGGTGTATCCTGACACTTGGGTAATTGAAAACTGAAGATGCAAAAATATAACTTGCTGTATCTCAGCAAGTTATTATAAACACATTTTAGGGGCTTGCTGATAGCCCTGAGATTGCTCTTGATTTAAATACATTGGCACAGATTCGGAGTACAAAGGTCCCAGAAGGCGCTTGTCATTTTCTTTTGCGTTAGTACAGCTTCTGTTACAAGATGCATTTGGAGGTAGCTCTAATGCAAACAATTAATATAACACAAAAAGCTGCTGGAGGTGGATTTTTTTTTTTGTCCTGAGTCTGCAGGCTGGAAGCTATTTGTCCATTCTAAGTATTCAGACTGTAATTCGAAAGCTGGCTTGTCTTCTGAAAGTTAACAGTCTTGATTTGTGTTTCAGCAGAGCTGCCAATTTTGTTGGGGTTCAGGATGTTTGGCTTCAAAGCTATTTAATGGCTTGAAACTGAAAGAGAGTAGATTTAGATTAGATATTAAGAAGAAATTCTTTACTGTCAGGGTGGTGAGGCACTGGAACAGGTTGCCCAGAGAAGCTGTGGATGTCCCAACCCTGAAGGTGCTCAAGGCCAGGCTGGATGGAGCTCTGAGCAACCTGGTCTAGTAAGAAGTGTCCCTGCCCCACGGCAGGTGAGTTGGAACTAGATGGTCTTTAAGGTCACTTCCAACCCAAACCATTTTATATTTCCATATTTGCTGAGAGTTCTACTGAAATGCAGTCTGATCCAAAAGATAGATAGAATTGTATAGAGTCTAAATTTTATTCAGTGAAGTCCTTCTTCATTTCTTAAAACAGCAGTGTTTCATAAACTAAAGCCAAATCATTTATGTAGTTGATACTAAAAAATACCCATTGAAAATTAGGATGCATCTTAAAAAACTGGGTATCACTAATCCAATAAACCAAGTTAGAAAAAAAGAAGCAGTGATACAGTGGTCTTCTTTTATGTATTTCAATTTGTATTTGTGAGTGTACCTTTATCTCAGGTTTTCTAAGAATAAAAATCCGATAATTTGAAATTTCTTTCTTCTTTTTTTTAAGGTTGCTGGGATTGTTGGCAGAGCAGACCTACTGTGTGCCCTGTTCTTTTTGTTGTCATTCCTTGGCTACTGTAAAGCCTTTAGAGAAAGTAAGCATTCTGTTTGCCCCTTTAATTTTCTGTTGTGTACATTTTCAGCATTTGTACATTTCAGAGAAGAATAGCAAAACTAAAAATGTCAGATTGTTTTGTTTAAATTGATTAATGTTTATACCCTCATAATATATATTTTAAAAAACCCTGCTTTAGCAGGTATTTATTGTTAGAAGTACTGGAAAGGTTGCTGTCCCTAGTCTCTGTTAAACACTGAATTTATTTCAAGAAAAGTCTATTTTATAATAGGCTTATTTGCTAAATGTTTTATTGTTTAGAAGTATAATAAAGTATTTTAATAAGTATTTTAGAAAGAAATTAAGCTTACATATGTATATTCTTAAATATTTTACTATATTTTATGTTGTTATGTTGCGATGTCTTAAATGGGAACAAACTTGAGCAACCTTACTTGTATTTTAATGAATTATAAAAAATTATTTGTATGAGTAAGCCTTCTAAGTTTCTGCAATATGAAAGTGCTGGCTTATAGTGCTGAATACAGCGTTACTCATAGAGTTTTTGAAAGACAGCTGTATTTAACATGAACAATTCCTTTTTAGATGTTTTTTCAAGTCAGCTTTTAGATCTCTTGTACTATTTGATCTGAATGCAGGTTGGCAGTTCAAATACAGTTGTGGAGAAATTATCTTGGCGCACATGCATGAATTCATGACTATGAAAAACTATGCAGCACATGCAATCTGGTATCTGAATGTGCTCCACCACAGGAAATATGGGAATCATTTGGTGAACCCATAAGGAGCTGTGTTTTGAAGAGGTTGTATATTGGCTCAATAGGCAGGGCCTGTAATGATTAACCAGAGTTGTCAGTCTATTTCAGAAGTATCTGAGCTGACTTTGTGATATAGCTTAACAACATAGTTGTGGCATCGTAGAGACCTTAGTGTAGGCTGAGGGGGAGTAAGTTAGTGCACAGTGAGCTGTAAGATGCTGTGAATAGCTCCTGTTAATTCAGTTTAGATTGTTTGGAACTATTTTGCATATTTCTACTGCTAATATAATAAGTTTAACCTAATCTTTGCCACTTCAAATGATACTTAGGGTGATTCCTGTTCACTTCGGATATATTTTTCTTCCCTTTGAGTAGGTTTCATTTCTTTCAACTGAACTAATAATTTCTTGTTAAAAATTGGCCTTGGCTTCTTGCTTGTTGGTTTTTTCTTTTCTCACCTATTTTCCTGGATATGATTGTACTTATGATGTTGCTTCTATTAGTGGAAGAGTAAATTAGACAGATGAAAATAATGGCTGTGTGCTTTCCAGTGTATTGGTATGGGTACGCCTGTAAGGCAGAGGTAATAATCTTTACTTGAAAACTCAAGAGCCAAATTCTTAGGATGACCATTGGAGACTATTATGTTGGACTCTAATTATTTTGTTATGGAGGACATCTCGGAAATGATTAAGAATGCAATGTGTACTCTGGTTAAGGTTACTCAAAGTGCTTGTACAACTTGTGAAGGCCAGTTTGATAGCTTTCAGAAGTCAGTGTCATTTTAATAGTAACCCTGGACTGAAATTCATGTCATTGATATAGAAGAAGGAAACTGTTGGGAAGACAAGATACTAAGCAGCACTTACTCTTTTTTGTTGGACATTACATCATAATAGGGAAGGAGCTACGTCTCTTAAGCAAATTTGCCAAGTAAAGCTACAGTCTGCCAGCATTGTCTTTCAAATCAGTTTTCAATGTCTACTGTCACCTTCACTGCCTGCGTTTCCCTCAGCAACTTCTTAAGGAAATTTAGACTTTGTACATGAGAATTTCTATCCATGTTCCATACTTGAGTCTCTCCTTCTTAAACGTTCATTGCTGCAAAGGGACACTACTGACTCATCTTCAGCTTAGCAACCAGGAACTCCATACCCATTTCTGCAGAGTTGCTGCCTAGACAATCCCACAGCCTTGACTGTTATATGGTGCTGTTTGATTTTCATGAGGTCCATTCCTCCAGCTTACCCAAAAGAGCAGTCCTGTTCACCACTGTACTCATGTCATCTCTAGCTGAACCCCACCAATAACCGCTACCAGTTTTACTTTCTGCCCTGGCAATAATTTTTTTTCCTTTAGGAGTGGAGGTTGGTCCAGCCAGCAACTCTTTGAACATTAGTGCTTGTATAGGAAAGGGGGGAAGTGCCTGTATTGGAAAGGGCATCTACAAAAAGAATGGAGGCTCGCTCTTCAGATGGAGAAGACAAGGGGCAATGGGTACGTTTGCACTGGAAAAGGTTTCACCTTGATATAAGAAAGACATTTTTTACAGCAGGAACAATCAGTCACTGCAACAACTTCTCCAGAGGTGTGGCAGAGATCCCATCACTGGAGGTTTTCAAGATGCATTTGGGCAGGGTGGTCTCATCTAGGCTCCCTTTCCCACAAAAGATTGGACTACATGATCTTTGAAGGCTCCTTCCAACCTGAGCTCCTTCTGTGATTCTTTGTATGAAAGGCTTCAAGAAAAGGTAATCAAATATGGGGAAGTGACTGTAGTAGAGTATGACTCTTCAGCTGTTTCGTGAAGTAAGTAGAAAATTTTACCCTTGGATGCCTCCATTTTGGTGGTATGAATTTCCTTTCATGAACAGTTCTTTTAGCCATTCTTAAATAATAGAATAAATAAGGAGTAAAGAACTTCTTATCTGAGTTTAGCTGAGTTTGATTTTGCATAAATTGAGGGAGTCAATGACAGCAAAAACTCTTCATCCCAAATGTAAGTTAGTCTCACTCTGAATATAGGTAAAGAACATGCGTTTTAAAAATATGCACATATAAAGAACAGACTTAGCCAGTATCTCCTAAGCTGCAAAGAAAAAATACCTTTTTTGCTCTCAGAATGTTTTCCTACCAGAATGTCTTTGATCCTACCCATGCATATTTGTAGCTCTAGTGCCAGTTAAAAGTTGGTGTTGCTTCACTTTCTAGGTCAGACTAAAATGGTAATTTATCTTTGTGGAATAGTCTTTGTTAGTGAGAAAGAGGGGGAGAAAACAACCAAAAACCCCTCTGTGCATTCCATTGCATCAAGCTTATGTTTCTAATCAAATAGAGCTGCTTTATGATGATCCTACACAAAAGTAGATTGTACCAGTTTGTTCTGACATCCTATTTCCTTTTGTTCTGCTAGGTTTTTTATATATTAAAGGCAAGCATGACCTTAAACTGTAGGTCAACTGTATGTGTCCTTGTTCCTGAATCTGACTTTCACATGTATATATGTAGTGCTTAGCTCACCAAATTTTTACAAGGAGTAGGAGAAGAACTATCAAAGGTTGATTTTTTTTTTTCCTAATTGTTTAATAGATGCATAGTAGCATGACTCTTTTGGAGCACTTAAAAGAGGGTACAACTCTTAAGACCTTCAGGATTTGTGGACTGCATTTGTATTGTCTTTTGAATACAGTTACCAAAACATGTTTTGATGCCAGTTTGTTTTTATTAATGAACTGTAAGTGAGCATCAGAGTAAAACAAACACTGAAAAGCCTGAGCTGATGCTACTGATATGGTTGGGTCCTCAGTGGCCATATACTGGTTTGTTACCAGCAGCATCCCAATGCTACTATCAGATGGATAGATTATGTAAGTCTTTAATAAAGAATCTAACTATTCTTGCAGCAAGGCAATGTGAAAGTTGTGGATGGCTGAGTTCAAGAAATCTGTTTGTTTCACTAGCACAGATGTAGTTGATAAATTGTCATTCTTTAAAGAAAAGGAGTCGTGTGAAAGACTGGTTAGTGCTTGTTTTCACCTGAGAAAATGAATGTAAGGATTTTTAATTTTTTTTGTGGGGATGTAAAAACTCATAAAATATCTGAGGAGGATTTGGGAGTACTATGGAGAAAGTATATATAATAGTGAAAACAGTCAGAAAAATATCAGTGTCAGGCTGGAAGACTTCCAAAGGAAAATAATGTTTTTTTTGTAAAGCTCAAGATATACTCCAGCTTGTTTGCCTGATTTATTCATGGGTTTGGTGGATTTATGGATAGACACTTTCTTTTACCCAGAATCTGTAGCATTTTTTTTTAAGTATAGGCATTTAACACTATGTGGGCTATAATTATGTCTTATTGAAGTTCTACAATTCTGTTCCTTTTTCCCAATATACAGTTTTTGAAGTTACCATCTTTGATAGGATAACATTTATAATTGCAAAGAACTAATCTGTTGTTCTCATTCTGTCCTGCTATTTTAAACACAACTGTGGGGACAAATCCACTGCATAGGCTTTGGAGACAGCAAGAGCTGACAACTGTTTAGGTATGTTCTGAAGGGAATTGTGGGTTATTAACTTTGTTGAATTTTAATGCAGCTTCTCTGGGAATTCATAAGGCAATTTAAAACTGCTGTAGTATTCATTTTGCCTTCCTTTGTCTTCAGTTTTGACAGTGATCCAGTTGCATGTATTTGCCATCTGCATTGGCGATCTCTGAGTAATGTAAAATGAGGAGTTCATGATTTGGTCCATGTGAATAATATTGGCCTGGATATTAAAAAGGGGATCAACTCTTTGCTTCTGCATTATGACATCTAAAAATGACTTTGTTCTGGCTGTGCGTTTCTGTTTTGTTCTGTTCTGTGTAGTTGCCCATTAATCATCCACTTGTTCATTGCTAATTTAATAAAGCATGCAAAGTAGACTGTAGTGATGAGTTCTATGAATACTGGTGGTTTGTATTATGGAGGTTTTCCTACAGATTGAAAATATTTAGGTCTCCTGTGTGAAAGAGGTCATTGTTAAGATATAGGGAATTTGTTAGCTATTTTGCAATTGGTTAAGAGATATTTACTATTGTTAAACATATAGGTCCTGATTTTTCAAGTATGTGCCCTACTGTTCATATTTGAACACATTGGGAGGGAATAGTTGTAAGTGGAAAACCTAACGATTTTATAATTTTAGCGGCCTGAGGAAAAACAATAACTTTTCTTTTTAGAATTAATGTTAACTTTTGCTTCTCCAAGATCGTGTAATTGAGAGCATAAATGCTTCCTTTAGTGTAGCCTGTATGTAATGAGTTTGAGATGGTTGAATATGTTTAAGAATGGCATTTGCTCTTTTTATTTCATTGTTAAGTGAAACACTGAGATGAGCTGAAATAGAATGTACACAAGGAGATTTCAAACTTAATTTAATTCTAACAGTGGATTCTTATGTGATCTTGTAAGACTAGGTAATTCTTCCCCTTTTGCTTAGCAATTCATGAGAAGGGAAATCTCAGAGCTTGGCTAGATGAGTATTTGTAGTAGTTTAGTTGAAAGGCACCATCCCTACAGACAAAGCACATTAGTGGAATATATCAGTGTTTATGATCCTTTTCAGCTAAAAATTAAAACTTCCTGCAGGAGCTCAACATAACTTGGTTTGCTTCAACTTTCAACGGAGTAGGTGCTTTCACAGAATCAATTAGTGTGTTTCACCTGAAGATGGTCACTTCTTAAACTGCTACAAGCTTGTCACCTGGCTGAGCCCTAAATTGCTCAATTACCTTTGAAGAAGGAGATGCTGAATGCCTAAGTGTCTGAATTGATAATAATTGTTTGGGATATTGTTAGTTTGACTTTACAATAAGACTAAGCTTGGTACCCTAAATGTAGCATTTTCTTCATGTCCTTCACTTCTAAGGAACTTGTTTTCATTGACTGGTGCATTTAGGACACTGGAAAATAAGGTCTCTTGAAATAGGATTAGCATTTAGGAAGACAGAGTTGAGGTGCATTTTCAATGTATTGCTCGTAAATTTAGGATCAGTCAATTCTACACTATAAAACACTTTGTGTATGCATCCTTGCTCTAGAAATGCTTATACTTAAGTCTAGCGGTCTAAATGGAGGAGCCCTTGTGGCTTGTTTATGGTTTACATAGGTATTTTATTGAAACCTCTCGCTTTTAGACTTAATGTACTCCTAAAGAGGGACAATCTGAGCAACACTTTTTGGTTTTGAGTTGAAACACTATATTTTTCTAGCTTAAAAAAATAAGCTAGATACTCTCTTTCTTTGGCATGCTTACAGTTTTGTCCATCTGTTAGAGTGGCACAGTGCCCACTCTGGTGTACCACATATGGTGTACCAGTTTCAACCAGGCACAGGTGCCAATGAAAGATCAGTTTCGTTTTCTGACACAGGATTTTTCTAGTGGGAAGCAATGCCCTGTTAGGGGAAAATGCTTTGTTAGACTGATTACTTCTGTTGGCATGTGTGTATCTCATAGTAATAATTAGCACTTATGCAGGGCTTTACATTTTCAAATCACTGTTTTTTAAAAAAAAAAGAAGATTGAAACCACTGCTGAATGACAGTCTTTTGTATCCATTTTACTGAGATTTCTGCAGTTAGAGGCAGGGTGGGGGGACGTGTGTTGTGCGTATTGACCCAGGAACAAGCACAAGATAAAATGTTTCTTAATTGAAAATCTTTCTCTTTGAAGTTTAGTTACTGATGAATTTTAATAAAATTGCAATTCTCTGTATGACTGTATTGACTTTTTTGAGGCTGCAAAAGAAAACAAAGGAACAGAGATTATGGTTTTCAGGAGGAGACCTCAATTACAGAATCACAGAATGGCTGAGGTTGGAGGGGCCTTGAGGTCACCTGAGCTGACCTGCTCATGCGGGGTCACCTAGAGCCAATTGTCCAGGACTGTCCAAAAGATGACTTTTGAATATCTCCAAGGATGGAGGCTTCACTGCAGGATTTTGCAGTTCCCTTTATTGAACCATATGAGGCTCCTGCCAGCCCACTTCTCCAGCCTGCCAAGGTCCCTCTGGACGGTAGCATGACCCTCTCGCATATCAGCCACTCCTCCCAGCTTGGTGCCATGAACAAATGTGCTGAGGGTGCCCTCTGCCCCATCATACAGGTCATTAATCAAGATGTTGAACAGGACTGGACCCGGTATTGACCCCTGAGTACACTAGCCTCCGATTAGACTTTGTGCTACTGATCACCACCTTCTGGACCCAGCCATTCAGGTAGTTTTCAGTCCATCTCACTGTCTGCACATACAGGCTGTACTTCGACACCTTCTCCATGAGGATGATAGGGCCAGGGAGATTGTGCCAAAGGCCTTACTAAAGTCCAGGTTTTTGATGCTCATTATTTGAGTCCTTCATTATTTCTCTTTTGCTGAGTGTTTTTATCATCTTTGAGAGTCCATGCTTAAGCTTGGCTTTACTTGGCATGCTGAGACATTTCTGGCATCTGAGACATGGGATTTTCACAAGAAGACAAACCTGTTTCTGTACAACTTTGAATGTCTACCTATTGAATGGTTTCTTTTTTCTTTTATTTGGCTAAACCATTTCTCCAGGCCAGGTTGGATGGGGCTTTGAGCAACCTGGTCTAATGGAAGGAGTCCCTGCCCATGGCAGGGGAGTTGGAACTAGATGATCTTTAAGGTCCTTTCCAACCCAAGCCGTTCTGTAATTCTATGATTATTCCAGTTTGTCAATGGAATTCTGGCTTCTCCTTTGTATGCTTCCTGGCCATTGCAGCCTGGTAGCACTTCTGGTCTTCATACGCATATTTTTATTCCTTCATCCAAATGTTTAAAATTATCTGTTGGAGCCAGACAAAGGAGGGACCCAATACAGAATGTTATCTTTACTATTTTTTTCACAGGGAGCTAGTATCTAACTGTAGTTTTCCAGCTGTTATTTGTACCCATTCTATATTAACTTCAGGCAGCCCACATTTTTTTCTGGCATATTTCAGACTGTTTCCAGTGGTATTCTCATGCCTTTGTGAGGTCAAGGTATAAGATGTGTTTACAGCTTTGCTTTCATGGGGAGACTATTTTTTTTCTCTCCAAGTCAAAAATTATACTTGGCTCTATATAAATGACTAAAATATTTATTTGGCAAAAAATTAATCATATCCTTCTATGTTTTAGAGTGTCACTTAGAAAATATTTTGTCAAAGTGGGTTTTTTTCTGGGTAATTTTGACCAGTCAGCTTAACTTCAGTTTCTTTAGACTATCCTTTCATTTCTTTTCCTCTTAAAAAGTAGGCATGTGGGCATTGTTTTATTTTATTTCAAATGTCTGGATTCTCATGTATTTTTCATGATTTCTCAGAGGTAACAGTTAAGGTTACTCCGGGTTGTATAGGACCTGTTGGAGTGAATTTAACCAATCATTGCAATTTAAACAGATTAACTTCTCTATGAATTCTGTGTCTTGTAGTTCACTATTTTTGCTTTTGTTATTGCTCCCTTTCTGCTGGTGTTGTAGTTGCTGTCTGATTCTAGCTGACCTTTTTGTGAAAAAATGAAAGAAAAAGGCACTTCTATTTTCTTGGCATTGTCCATTTTATTTCCCAATGAATATTAGAATAACTCCTTCCTTTCTACTCATCTTACTGATATATCTATGGAATTTGTTTTTTATGGTTTTGTTTTTTACATGCATTACTTTTTTTCATTTTGTGATGAGACCCTTCTGAGTTTGTGTTGCTGTATAAATGTTCTGCTGTTACACTTGTCCTTGATGATTTGACCTAGTTCTCTTTTTCCTGTTACTCCTGCATTTTGAATCATCAAAGCATTTGTGAATTGCCAGCTGGTCTCTTACTATATATACTTCCCACCATCTTCCGTGTTAAGACAGTGTGTATTTGTGTACTGAATACTGCTTCTGTGAGAAGTGCTTAGTTGTCCTGACTCCTTTCCACCAGAATTTGATTCTGAGAAGAAGAAATCTCTCAGCAGAAAAGTCTACTTCCATGAATACAGTGAAGTCCATTGGCTGTCTTCACTATTATCGCTTTTACACTTACTAAGGATGACTGATTGTCATTTTGTGAACACTGTCAATTACTTTGCCTTCCATCCTTGCATTCTCTTTGCTAGTTTATTTCTACATTAAAAAATAAAAGAGAAAAAAAACCCCAAAACTAGTTTTCAAGAACTGGCTGAACAGTCTGTCGTATTGCAAAGTCTGAAGAGTTGAGGAGCTCCTTCAAGGGATGTATTTAGGACAGGTTTCTTTTTGTCTTAGCAATACTCAAGCAATACTCATAGAACAAATGTTGAAGCTTTTTCCTCCATGAGTTGCAACGCTCAGTTGTTCTTCTGTATAACATGAGCTGGAGTTTCCCCATTGCATTTTATTTTTTTCTAGTTCCAATGTTTCTTTAGTTTAGTCATTATGTATTTGGTATTTCCATGTTTTGTTTTGATAATTATTCAGAAGTGTATGACTCTTTCCTAAAAGGCAGCTGTCTTTTAACTGTATAATATTTACACCTCTGTTGTTAAGTTTTACCTCACCTCTGGGTACGTAATTTGGAGTGGAGGGAGAAGGATCAAATGCCCACTAGGTATTGCAATGATGAATCTCAAACATCTTACTATTCGCTCTATTGAAGCTTTAAGTGTTAAGTAAGAAAGGAGTGTTACAAGTAACCTCAAAACCTGTTCTTCTGCATATTTTTATGAAAATTTCTGCTCTCTGCCACAAAAGAAGAAGCCTGCTTCAAAATGAAAGAGAAGGCCAATGTCCACAGATCCTTTTCACACTTGTGGTTATGGTTTGTATCTGACACAAGAACATTTGAGCTAGTTTGTATAGCAGTTTCCCTGCATCATCAGTGAATAGAGAGAGTTATTTCTCTGGAAGCTGTTCAACTGAATTTAATTAAGTAACTTAATCCCTAAAGGTGTCCTCTTCCCTTGACCAGTTAGAAAGGAAGCTTAGTGTACTGTCTTAGGTGTAGGTGCCTACTTCTGGTGAAATTAATCTTAATCTTGCCATTTGCCCTTTCCAGAGACCATTATTGCAGTTCTCTTTAAGCACTGAGGGTCAAACCTGCATTACCACTAGAGAAGAATTGCTCTAGAGATTAAGGAAAGTAGGAAAGGGATTCAGTCAATGAATGTAGAGTTCAACTTTGTTTTTTGACGTGCCAAGTCAAAGATTGATTCTTGTGATGCCTGTAGAGCCCATGTTACTTGAATCAAGAAACTGCCTCTGAATGAGCAGTGCTTCCCTGTGTTGCTTGTGCCTGCAGAGTAGAGGTTGTGACACATATGTTTTTATGTGAAGTACCCATGTACTCTGTGGACCTTGGCTGAAGAAGGGTTTATTGCTATATTTATCTCAAATATGCCTGCTTGTAGTACGCAAAATCAGCTACATGATACAGTCTTTAAAGACTTTTTTTTTTAGTAGAAGCTGTAGTTATTCTTGATCTCTTAACCCCAGAGTTCCTCACCCTGCTGTAAAACTGCTTGCTGAGTGTGAGAACTAACTGCTTCTGCTCAGATGCTGAAATTTTTGAGCTCCATGGCATTCTATTGCAGTGATAATGAAAGTACCTGAGGTACTTGCTAAATACAGTAACCCTGGAGAAGCAGCTCATTGTGCCTTTGTAGGTTAGACTGCAGTTAAAACAGGGTTTTTGTGTGATACTTCATGAGTAACCATTAAAAAAGAAAGAATTTCTTGTTCATATGGTAACGTGGAAGAGAGTGGCCAGTAATGACAGAGCTCTAGCTAAGGATGATAAATGTTTCTAAATCTTGGGAATTAACCTTTGCAGATGATGAATTGTGGAAACTATGTGAAGCTTCTGCCATTTTAATTATCTGGCTAAAACATCTTGCAAATGGGGAAATTTCTAATGTCTCTGAGAACAGAAAATGACTGCAATAATGGGACAAATGCCAGCATATTGCAAGAGGTGCCCTATGCTTTTTAAGTCTCTGTATCCATAGCTTGAGTGGTAGAAAAGATTGTGAGATTAAATGCTGTTTATTTTTTTAAATTCTAATTTTAATTTAGATTTCTAACTTTACCTTGAATTGTGTAAACCTAAAGTTATGGCATGCTTTATTTTGACAGATAAAGAAGGACATACATTTTCTATACTCTGGGTGCTGGTGAGTGTTATCCTAGGTGCAATAGCCATGCTGTGCAAAGAACAAGGAATTACAATACTGGTAAGAATTGTCTTATTGACTGAATTTTGACCTCAAGATCTGTCAGATGCAGTTGTAAAGCCTACAAAGATTAATCTTCTCCACACCTAATGGCGCACACACCTTTTTGTTCTGTTCAGAAAACTAAATAATGTTGACAAAAAGCAGGATTCTAGTAGATCTGTCATGACTGTATCCCTGCCAATCTGTTCATTTTTTCATTTTATTATTTGTAAGCAGGTTGCATATATCTGTTAATTTTTTGCAAAGTTTAAAAATTTTACAGTATTCGTTTCAATGCACATCACTTTCGTTGGCCTTGGTTTTGAATGTAATTGTCGAGATAGCAGGCCTACAAACTTGAAGGCTTTTGGACAAAGATAGATATAACTGAATGAGAGCATTTTTAGAAGCTCTACCCACTTGCTTTTGCAAACAGTGTGATTAGAATTAGGGCCATTGTTCATGCACTTCTGATACCAAATCTCTTCCTTCTGCCCCTTATCTAAGGATCTGTCTGTGCAAACAGATACTGTCCATGTTCATTGTGTTCTGGCTTTGTATAACTTCAATGAAGACATTCTGTTTTGAGTGACCAAACCAGCCACCTGAAATGCTGTGTCTTTGATTTTTACCTTTTATATAGCCATATATCTTTACAAATAAGTCCAATTTATAGCTTTAGCTGACATAGACAAGCAAGAGAATCAGAAAATTCTTTGCAGCAAGGATCTTCTTGTCCTTGCTAAAAAAAGGGGAGAAGAAATTACAGAAAACTTCTTGCTTTGGGACATTATTTTTGGATAAATGTTTGTAAGGTGATGTATTCTTCAAAGGTGTCTGTAAGGAAAACATAAGGAATGTTCTTAAAAATATGATGTACTCATTTCCTTTAATGGTATGAAATAATTATTTGAGCTAGCAGACACAGAATTGTTTCTGGATTTGGGTTTTTTATTTGTTTGCTGTTGCATTGCTAAGATGATTATATTTATTGTTGTACTAATGGGCACAGGTCAGAGGGATAAAGGGGTAAATTGCACATTACAAAGATTACCTGGAGACTGAATCTATTTTTCAGCAGAATTCTTGCCTTCCTATCTCCATGTGAGTGAGTGAAAAGCGTTTTAACTGCCAGGTTGGCCTTTCTACATGGAACCAAGCCACATTCTAACCTGTCTTCTGTCCCATCCCTCTGACTGTTAGAGAGACTTGTGGCCTCCCAGTGTACTAGCTCTTTGATTTGCCTGGAACTATTTTTCCTGTCTTTTTTCCACTTAGTCTTTAGAACAGTGAAGTAATTCCTGAAATTGTTAGAATATAGGCTAAATACTCAAAAATAATCACAGTTGGTGATTGCTGAAACTTTGAAGGGAAAATGCTAGTTTGATTTTGCTGATAACCTTGACAGAATTATCCCTGGACACATTTTGTGGGGGTAGTATGTGTAAGTGTAGTCCTGCAAAGCACTGAATATGCTCCAGTTTTATGTGTAGTGGCTGATATCACATAGAACTCGGAGCCTTTTCTTTCCCCAGCAACTTGCACTGTGAATATTGGTGTCATTGCAGGAAAAGCAAGCCTGATACCTCTGTTAAATCTTTCCAAGCCTTTGTCTGTACCCTTTGAAAACAGTATTTCTGAAACCCAACAGTCAAAACATACCATGCTGCACAACAATACACAAAAAATAAACTGAAGACTTAAGAAACTCTACCTTGCTGACAGAAGCCTTACCTTTTGACTGCAGCATTTACGCTGCAGAACATTTGGGAAAGAAGATGAACAGCAAAATAATGTTGTGACCATTCATATGTTATCTAGCTTGCTGGTACATGGTATTCCCTGAAGGTTTATTCCATGTGTCAAGAGAATTCCCATTACAGTAAAATATTATTCTACTCATCTGAGCCCAAGTTCCCAATTTATCATTCTGCCTTCATTACTGCCAATGTATTTCTCTGCTTGTTTGGAATCAGAATTAAGATGTACAGTAACTCATGGTAGAAATGCAATTTAAGATGTATTTAAAATAAAATGTTTGTGGTTCATCTTATGCTCTTATTTTTCTCTTGATTGCTTAGGGTTTGAATGCAGTGTTTGATGCACTAGTGATTAACAAGATAAATCTTTTGGAGCTTATTCAAAAGTTACTACATAAGGACAAGTTGTTGGAGGTGAGTCCTTAGAGGTTTTGTTCATTCTGACCATTCAGACAGTCATGTCCTAAAAGACAAAGAGCCATCTTCTCACAGTTTGTTGCTGAGATTTTAAAAAAAAGCAAACACCAAAAAAGGTATTGTCAGTCACTTTTGTAAGGCAATGTGCTATGACATCTTTGCAGCAACATGAGTAGTAATGGGGTATTGTTAGAATTGCATTGGATAGTGAAATCTGTTACACAATTTTCTCAACAGTATGTTAAAAATGTGGTATGGAAGAGCTGACTGCTTGATGCAACAAGTTTTCCAGGGTCAGTAGCAACACACCTCAAATGGTACTTTAACATTGATCAGAGTAAAGAGAGGGAGAGATGTATTCAGATTCTCAATGAGATTTAACTATCTTTATGAGATAGCTGAACATTTGAAAAAATACATTAAAAAATATTATGTTTCACTTTGCTAATTTCACTAAAGTATTACACTGGGTTTCTTTCAGAATAAAAATTACCAAACTGGAAGTGGTTCATAGTAGCTTTGGAGTTGAAAAATAAAAAAATATGTAAGAACCAATAGTTGCTAAGGATTGATTTTCTGACTTTTGTTGATACCGCTTTATCTAGTATTGTCTCAAGTGGAATCTGGCACCTAGTATTTGCATTGACAAGCAAATAACAGAAACAATCAGCCTCAGATGAATGATTGATAACAGACAAATAGACCAACAGCCTACTAAAACATCACCACTGTTGAACAGCTAAGTCATTTGCCTCTCCCATCCAAGATTCAACAAGACAAAGGAATATGCTTTAATATCCTGCACTTCAATCAGTGGTTTCACTGCAGAGGAGTCTCACTCTTGATTCTGAGTGGCACAATGCCTATGGGACTTTTAAATTCCTTTGCAAGGAGTAAAGTGAGGAGTTTCAGAGGGAAATCAGGGAAAGTAGAATCTCTAAAACTGAAACAGTAGACTTGACCAAGAAGGGCTAAGTGAGGGGTACAGGAGTATTTCAGGCAGCAAATAGGAATGCTGGAGGGTTTTGCTGTATAATGAGAGTCAGCCTCTCATCAGTGCCAGTTAAGATCATGGAATAGATCCTCCTGGAAGTTAAGTCAAAACATATGAACGACGGGGAGGTGATTAGAGAGAGCCAACACAGCTTCACCAAGGACAGATTGTGCTTGATTAATCTGGTGGTCTTCTGCAATGGAGTGACTGCATCAGTGTGCAAGAGAAGAGCTGCTGATGTCATCTACCTGGATTTCTGCAAGGCCTTGGATATGGTCCCTCATAACATTTTTGTTGCCAAAACGGAGAGGTATGGGTTTGACTGATGTACTGTCAGATGGATAAAGAATAGGCTGCATGGCCACATCCAAAGAATTACAGTCAATGTCTAGTGGAAACCGTAATGCATGGTGTCCTCAAGGGTCTATACTGAGACCAATTTTATTTAATATCTTCACCAGTGACATAGATAGTGGAATTGAATGCACCCTCAGCACATTTACAGATTACACCAAGCTCAGTGCTGCAGTTGAGGGAAGTGATGCTATCCAGAGGGACCTTGGTAAGCTTGAAGAGGGGTGGACTTATGTGAACGTCATGAAGTTCAAGAAGGCCAAGTGCAAGGTCCCGCACCTGAGTTGGGGCAGTCCCCAATATCTCTACAGACTGGGGGATGAATGGATTGAAAGCAACCCTGCAGAGAAGAATTTGGGCATACTGATGGGTGAAAAATTTGATATGACTGAGCAATGTATGCAGGCAGCCCAGAAAGCCAACCATATCCTGGGCTGCATCAAAAGAGACATGACCAGCAGGTCAAGGGAGATGATTCTGCCCCTCTACTCTACTCCGCTCTGCTGAGACCCCACCTGGAGTATTGCATCCAGCTTGGAGGTCCCCCAGCATCACAAGGACTAGGACCTGTTGGAGTGAGTCCAGAGGAGGGCCATGAAGATGAAGACAGGGCTGGAGCACCTCTCCTCCTGAAAAGAGGGTTTGTTCAACCTGGAGAAGAGAGGGCACCAGGGAGACCACCTCTTTAGGAGTGTTGTAGTGTTTGACCAGGAATAAATTCTTTACAATGAGGGTAGTGAGGCACTGGAACAGGTTACCCAGAGAAGTCATGGATGCCTCATGCCGGGAAGTGTTCAAGGCCAGACTGGACAGGACTTTGAGCAAACTGATCTAGAGAAATATATGCCTATCCATGACAGAGGGGCTGGACTAGGTGATGTTTAGAGGACTCATCCAGCCCAAACACTCTGTAATTCTGGAAATGTGTCAGAGTCAAACCTTCTTGGAGGATTATTCTTTAAGCATAAAGACCTCAAAGTGTTATGCTTCTGTTTTGTGACTTCTAAACAGTTCTGTCTTAGTGAAGAAAACATCAAATATGCCTTTTCCTTCTTTTGATAGAATTAATTAATTTTAGCTCCTGTTACCTATCCTGTTCTGCTGTTATCATGGAAGTGTATCTAAGATTCTTTTCTTTTGTTTTGTTGAAAGGCAGATCTTAAATGCTCCTACTTACAGATTCTTTTTTTTCTTCTCAGTTGAGACAGGTTTCAGTTTCATGCCAGATTTCAGTTAGCTCTAAATCAAAGAGGATACAAACACTTCTTCCACTTTCAAAATTCTGCCTACTAAGAGATTTTGTGTAAATTGTGAAATCCAGCCTTTAAGAAGTAGCATGTACTGTTAAATGAAATGAAGCCTGGGATAAGAGGTTTTGTGTAGTTAATCTGTTATAAGGCAGTTATAAATTTTCTCTATATGGTTTTTTTCATAGCACAATTTTATTCCAAAGGCCGTTTTAGAGGAAAACCATTCCTAAATCCTCATTGTTGTGACTTTGGATACTGAGATGTCCAAGTTGGAAGCAATCATTTGAGCACAAAGGCTAACTTATGTAAAATCAGAATTACAACTTGTTTATCCTTAGGCTTTCAGCTAAATATTTATGATGACACTGTGAAAGTATCTAGTATTTCAACTAGAAATACTAAAAATCCATCTGAATATTATTTTTAAATTTAACTTTTCCATCTCTTTAGAGAATAAATATCTTCAGCCAGGGCACTGCTGGATGTCTGTGCAGTAAGCCAACCTTTTTTTTTTTTTTAACTTCAGACATAGCTAATATTGATTGCCTAAAAAACTATGGTGGTCCTTGCTAAAGAGCATATTCCAATAAGAGGTAATAACAATTAGTTTGCCAGCTCCCGTCGAGGACATAGAACTGATCATATGTAACTATTAGGGCAGGTTTAAGAGGGAATGGAAGCCTATCAGATTAAGGAAGGCTAATACTTGAAATCACATGACTGTTTTTTTTAGGCTCCAGTCAACTCTTCCTTTTAAAATCCGCAGTTTACTTGTACTTTTAGAAAACAGAGTAGAAAAGAAAGAGGAGTGTACCAAATGATCTCTCATTTCAGAGAAGCACTCCATCTTCCATCTTCTGCTTCTCTGATGATTTGTTGAGGCTGCATAAAATAACTTCAGCCATCATGTTTCAGAGAGTTCTGAGGCAGCTGTACAGCACTGTAATATAGGGGGTCAGAGAGAAGCTATGTCCTTAACTTCCCATGTGAGTTACCATTCGCTACCTAGGTAGGGTGTTAAAAGCTTGGATTTGCATCTTACAGCTGTGGCGGGATACCATTATACTTACTTATGATTCTGTTTCCAGTGTCTACTGGTGAAGCTTGAAGAACCTCTACAGTGTACAGTGGTTTTCATTCCATTTACAAAAATTATATGTGTTATACTTCACAGAGGAAAAAATGTAAAAGTCTGTCAAATTTCGCTTCTATGCCATCACTTCTCGATGTTTAACGTGAATTGCCTTGTTTAGATCCTAAAGCGTGTATTACAAAGTGCGATCTAAATCAACTGAGTTAATGTAATGTAGATCAAATACAATTTTCTTGTTTGATCTTGGGTAATTTTACCTTGAACTAAATGATTTGAGCACCCGTCTGGCATTAGCTTTTTAATTGTTTTTGGTTGTGAAAATTTTAATTAAGTTTCTAATTCCTCCCAGTTTTTAACTATGCGGTTTTCTTGGTGTATGCATTTTGCCTCTGAAGAAACCTAAGTGCAGAAGAACTTTCTGTGACAAGCAGTCAACTGGATATAGCTATTTAAAACAAAGTTCACAGAGTAACCACTCTCCATTTGAGAAAGAAAAGATAGATGAATTTAATAGGCTGTGTACTAAAGGCTGTATTCTGCACAAATTCCCTCTCAGAAATTGCCACATAAAATTACATTAGCTATAGACTTACTGAGGATTTGTAGAGGAGAGACTTCTTGAACAGAGAAGTTTTTTTCTTGATTGGGAAGGAAATTAAAATGTTTGCAAAAAATATTTTGCAATAAAAATGTCAACTGTAATAGCAAAAATGCACAGGGATGGCATCTTCTTTCTGAGATAGAGTTAAAAAGGATGTGAATGTAGTGGGTAAGAGAACAAATAATGTTTCTATATGAGGTGGTTTTTTTCTTTCTTTCATATAGAATGCTGGGCAGTTAAGGAAGGGGCTACTTTTCAGGATAACTCTCCTGATGTCTGGAGGGGCCAGTATACTTTATATACGCTGGAGGATTATGGGCACAGGGCCACCGGCTTTCACTGAAGTAGACAACCCAGCTTCATTTGCAGACAGTCTGTTTGTGAGAGTAAGTTATGAAGTTGCTTTTTTTCTGGCCAGCTCAGAACATTTGTCTTTGTCATCAAATTGAGTTTTCTGTTCTTCAAAGAAACAATAAAGTAGGCAATCTTTAAGTTTCAAGATGTGCGATAAGTCACCTTCACTTGTGCTCCTGTGATGATTTTCTGCAATTTTTTTAATATACTTTTCTGCAATTTTTTAGTATACCTTTCATATTCTTTGCATTCAATTTAGCATGCACTGTACACATTGATGTACTTTTCCATTTACTCACTACTTTTGCTATGCATGCAAGAAGTTAGGTTTTGCTGATTTTCATCCCTTTTCCACATACTGTGCTTAAGTTTTCATCCATTCTTTTGCACTTGAAGAAAATAGCATTAAGTTCTAGTCTGATGTATTTAGAGTATGTCTTGGCTATATACCTCTGATGGCATTAAGGCTCTTTCTGAAGATGGAGAATGAAGGGTGAAGACAGTGGGTGATGTCTTTTTTGACGTTTTCTCCTGTGGGAGATTCTTTTTACACGTGGATATTGGCTGGGCAGCACAGAATTGCATTTCCCTGCTCTGAACAAGAGAGCCACCTAGCTATGTTTAAAAAAAAATTAATTTCACAGCTGTAAAGGAAATCTATATGTAAATAGTTGTAGTGTAACAGTATTTATGGCCTCTTTATTGTATAAGATATGTTTTGTGAAAAGGGAAATGAGAGAATAGAGAAGGACTAAAGTTGCCCTTCCCCCCCAAGTTTAGTATCAAGTAAATGTTTGTTTTCTTTTTGACTGACAGGCTATAAACTATAATTACTACTATTCGCTGAATGCATGGTTGCTGTTGTGTCCCTGGTGGCTATGTTTTGATTGGTCAATGGGCTGCATACCCCTCATTAAATCCGTCAGCGACTGGAGGATAATTGCACTAGCAGCACTTTGGTTCTGCCTAATTGGTCTGATATGCCAAGCTCTGTGCTCAGAAGACAGCCATAAGAGAAGGTAAGAGACAGTGATGAATTTTAAATGCCTGGCCAACTTGAGTACAGTATTATTTTGTTAAATCCACTAGTGATAATTTTAACAATTCAGTGGAACCAGTGTCTAGCAAATGCAGTTCAGATAAATATTTATAGCTGTCATTACAGTTTTATCCCAATTTGGGCCCATCACTGTATACCGACTAGTGGGAAACGGAGTTGGAGGAGGAGGCATGGATGGCTGCTCTATTTTTTCTCCTGAAATGGTATTTTGAGATCCTTAACACTGTAGGTGGTAAAAGGTAATATGTGCTCAAAACACAGTAGGAAATTATGTATGTTGTTAACCCTTACTTCTTACAAGTCATCATTTCCTTTAATCTTCTCCTAATAATGAGAGAGGAGATGCGCCTTTCAGTTCTTCAAAAATTTTCAACTTCTCAATCATAGAATGGTTTGAGTTGTAAGGGACCTTAAAGATCAGATAGCTCCAGTCCCCCTGCCATGGGCAGGGACACCTTCCATGAGATCAGGCTTCTCAAAGCCCCATCCATCCTGATGTTAAACACTTCCAGGGATGGGGCATCCACAACCTCTCTGGGCAACCTGTTCCAGTGCCCCATCGCCCTCACAGTGAAGAACTTCCTTAGATCTAATCTAAACCTACTCTCTTCCAGCTTAAAGCCATCAGCCCTTGTCCTAACACTACATGTCCTTTTGAAAAGTCCCTCTCCAGCTCTCTTTTAGCCCCCGTTAGATGCTGAAAGGCTGCTAGAATGTCTCCCTGGAACCTTCTCTTCTCCAGGATAAACAGCTCCAACTCTCTCAGCTTGTCCTCATAGGAGAGGTGCTCCAGCCCTCTGATCATCTCTGTGGCTCTCTTCTGTATTCACTCTAACAGGTCCATGTCCTCCTTATCTGGGGGACCCCAGAGCTGAATGCAGCACTCCAGGTGGGGTTTCACAAGAGCGAGTAGAGGGGCAGAATCACCTCCCTCAACCAACTGGTCCTGCTGCTTTTGATACAGACCAGAATATGATTGGCTTGTAGGCTACAAGTACACATTGCTGGGTTGCCTTCAGCCTCTCATCAACCAACACCCCAAAGTTGTTCTTCTCAGGACTACTCTCAATCCGTTTTCTATCCAGCCTGTCTTTGTGCTTGGGATTGCCCTGACCCAGGTGCAGGACCTTGCACTTGGACTTCATGAACTTCATGAGGTTTGGACTAGCCTACTTGTCAAGGTCCCTCTGGATGGCATCCGTTCCCTCCAGTGTGTCCTGCACACACAGCTTGGTGTCACCTGCAAACTTGCTGAAGGGTGCACTCTATCCCGCTGTCCATGTCACCAACAAAGATGGTAAACAGCATTGATAAAAATACCAACCCCTGAGGAACTCTACTTGTCCCTGGCTTCACTTGGATATTGAGCCACTGACTGCAACTCTTTGAGTCCGACCATCCATCCAATTCCTTATTCACCAAGTGGTCCATCCATCAAATCCGTGTCTGTCCAATTTAGAGACAAGGATGCCATGCGGAAGTGTCAAATGCTGTGCAAGAGTCCAGGTAGATGACACCAGTTGCTCTTCCCTTATCCACCAGTGCTGTAACCCCATTGTAGAAAGCCACAAAATTTGTTGGGCACAATTTGTCCTTAGTGAAGCCAGACTGGCTTTCACCTATCACCTCCTTATTTTCCATGTGCCTTAGCATAGTTTCCAGGAGGATCTGTTCCATGATCTTGCCAGGCACAGAGGCGATCTACTGACCTGTAGTTTCCCATCTCTGCATTTTTCCTTTTTTTAAAAAAATGGGGATTACGTTTCCCCTTTTCTAGTTAGTGGGAACTTCACCAGACCGTCATGACTCCTCAAATGTGATGGCTAGGGGCTTAGCACCACCTTAGCAACTTCATCCAACAGTTCCCTCAGGATCCGCAGATGCATCTTATCCCATGGACTTGTGCACCTTCAGGTTCCTTGGATGTTCTCGAACCTGATCTTTTCCTACAGCAGGCAGTTCTTCATTCTCCCAGTCCCTGCCTTTACCTTCTGTAACTCGAGCGGTGTCACTGGAGCACTTGCTGGTGAAGACCAAGGCAGAAAAGTTGTTGTACCTCAGCCTCCTCCGTGTCCTGGGTAACCAGGTTTTCCATTTTCTTCCAGAGAGGATCCACGTTTTCCACAGTCTTCCTTTTATCACCAACATAAGTCATTCTATTGTTCAGAATGCATTTTTTTTTCTTTTTCTTTTCTGTGGTTTTCTGTAATTTCATCTATTCCCTCTCATCCCCTCAAATGTTAACAGCCCACCTGCCTGCCTTTCTGCCATTCCCATAGTTATTTGCACAAATAAATCATTTTGGAGAGGGTTGGAATTCTTGCTAAAAGTGGTGTCATAGTTGCTAGTAAAAACACACTCACTAAGCCTATATTGCTAAACAGTTTGTAGTAAAAAGTAAAGACAAAAAGTATAGTGAAGGCCTAGGATGCTTGAGGATGAGAAAGGAGCAAGAGGGCACATCTACATTACAGTGTAGAGATTTGCTTGTAATAAATTAGAATAGAAAATTATCATGCCTGTGGCCTTTGTAAGAAATACCTGACCCAGACCTGAAGTTCTTATTCCCTTTTGTCAGGTCTGTAAAAGTGAGGTACTTAGTCTCATTTGTCAGAGCTCTCTACAGTCCATAAAGAGTTACCTGCTGTGCTAACTTCGATACCTAAAACAAGGAAGACAAACTGCCCTCAAAAAGTGTGTGTCTCTGCTGACTGGTAGAAAGACTATAGATTGCTAACTTTCAAGTGGTTAACCACAATGGTTTCTACTATTGATGTGTTTGTTAGGAAAGAAACTGGTCTCTCAATTGGATGCACACCTAGGTTTCTTTTTTAATAGTGATGTATGTTTTTTTCCATTACCGTCTTACTAGTTCCAAAAATAGACAGGTAGCTTTTACCATTACTTTTTCTGCTTGTGTATTTTAAATAGGAGTTATGTAAATAATGTGTAATGGGGCTATTTTCTGGCCCGGAAGCATGAATATTGCTTTTCTAGAAATTACAGCAACAATTTTAAAAGTGCCTGATGGAATGAAATGTCAAAACCTCACTGAAATTTAATCTGATCTTGTTAGTAGCTATCGAAGTCCGTGCTTGAATGCCCTGTTCCATGTGCACATCCTTCTACAATGTTTAAATAAAGTTTATTTGTTAAGTAGAAAAGGTATCTTTTGTTAAAAGAAAGGAAATCTTTTGTTAAGATTTGTGTTTAATTTGGGAATCTGTTTCTTGTTTGCAGAATCCTTACACTGGGACTTGGATTTCTTATTATCCCTTTTCTTCCTGCAAGTAATCTGTTCTTCCGAGTGGGATTTGTTATTGCAGAGAGAGTAATCTACCTCCCCAGTATTGGATATTGTATTCTCTTTACATATGGATTTAGTCTCTTGAGTAAGCAAGCCAAGAAAAAGGTACCATCAAAACAATCAGTAAAGTTGATTATGAAGTGCTTCAGTTGGAAGATTTGTTTTTTAACTTTCCTCTCTTTCCTTAAGAAAATTCTTGCTGTGGCAGTACTTGGAATCTTGTTGATAAATGTTATGCGCTGCACATTCCGCAGCAGTCAGTGGAGATCAGAAGAACAGCTTTTTAGGAGTGCACTGTCTGTGTGCCCTCTGAATGCTAAAGTAAGTCACTCGTGGACTTCTAACATTTTGTTTTTCTTTTTTTTTTAAGTGTTTTGAAATTTGGGGTCAAGGAGGTGTTATGCATAGTTAATATATTGTGCTACAGTGTTATTCACAGTCTTGCTTGGTGCAAGAGTGATATTGACGTGTCAGACACCTAAATTACAGTGGTAGCATACTCAAAAAACCAGACAGTGCAAATTACAATATTGTAATTCAGAACCTGGGGGTGGGAGTGGGGAGGTGAGGGAGGAGGGAGAATGCACTTCAGGAAAGGCATCCAGTTAAATTGGATCTACTGCTAATAAAACCTACGTAAAAGAATTTTGCATATAATTGCAAGTTATTGCAACAAAAACGTCAAAAAAAAGCTAAGTAAGTTGTAGCAATGTATTCAACTGAATAATGCCTATGCTGTTTTTAGAATCTTTTTTGTGTACCTTCCAGTGGTATATAAAGCCAGCACAGCTACGGGACAAAGCACCATCTCACCAGTGTAATCACAGGATGTGGGGGTAAAATCTTTGCTCCCACTTCTGCTCTTTTAAAGTGGCTGAATGGGCTAGAGTCTTCAGACATGGGCACTGAGGAAAACTGCATTTTTCCCTACAAGGCTTAGGGAGGGAACAAGTAAGATAGTGGGACTGGACAGGATGTTTCACTGAGCTGAACAGCAGTGTTCGGCATTGGAGACTGAATCCAGCCTGGAAACAGAGGTGACCCCCACAGCAGTCCTTTGGCAGCCAGGAGTGTGATCTGCTGGAGCGTACCACAGCCCCGATGCTGTCTGAATTTTAGCAGATGCTCTCTATGAAGAACCTGGGAATGGGAATGTGTAGCTTGTCAATAAAAATACATTGATGTTAAAAGATTAGATTTCTGTAATCTAAACTGGTATCTAGACAATACAGATCAAGACACAGACTTTAAAAAGGAACCTGTGAATGCTCAACTTTGCAAACAGAATGATAAATGTAGCATTTACTGGAATACAAATATGCAACAGTGAGCTGTAAAAAACATTTATGGCCAATATTTACAACATGGTGGTGTCTTTCAGTAATCTCAGATTTTAATACATAGGAAAAGAGCTATTGTATTTTATTGTGTGGCAGTGGTAGGCAACCATCTTCTTTTTAATGATGACCTCAGTATATCTTGTCTTCTGGATGACAAGCACATACTATAAATGGAGCAAATGCAATCTGTTTTCTTTGTGTGTAACTCCATCCATCTGCCATGGTAAGAGTGCTTTAGACAGATCTGTACTCTTTGCCTGTGCTCCAAGCTCCTTGGACTCAAGCCATGTCTGGCTGGGAAGCTGTGTAGCTGTGCTCCCACAGTACTGTGCTTGAGTCGATAAGCTGTGTGCAAGCTACTGAACTAATGCAGCTGGTTTAAAGCCAATGAATGTACAGGGAAAATGAGCTTGTGTTTGTCAACATTGGGCTCTGTAGACATGCCTGAGCTGTATTTCTGCTGGTGACAGCTCGTGCAAATGGTAAGCGTGGTGATGTGTTTGTAGGCTCACATTCCAATTTCACTGAAGGAGTAACTTTGAAATCACAGTACTAGGGAACTTTCCGAGGCAAGAATATTAGAGAGTACATGTGTGAAAGCCAATCTCTTGTTTTCTTTATGGCCTCAGCTGTATTTATTCAATTTTGACAAAGGTAAATGTAAAAATTGGAACTAGGTTCTGTTCTCATCTTCTGTTGTTGTCTTCGAAATTGCAGGCTTCCTTTAAAAATTACTCCACAGGACTTTCTTTCAGTGACCCATTTATTTCAGTGGGAGGCTGGTGAAGACCAAAGAATGGAACATATATAATAGCTTTTTCTTGTTGTTCTTGGAACATATTTAATATGTGTAATGTGGTCATGCTTTACTTTCTATTGTGTAGCGGGGTTTCAAAATCTCAACTTCTAACTAGCAACAAAAGCTAGTTTTGTGGTACAGCTCTTTTCAATTCCAAATTGTCTGTGTGAGAAGCATAGAGCAAACTTACCCTAATTCTAAATAACAAGTAATAACAGCACTGCCTTCTCTAATTTCAAGACTCATCTTCATTAAACATATCTTTAGATAGACATGAGGAAACGGCCTTAAAAGAGATTGTCTGGCATAGTAGTGAGTGAATCTGCTACCTTGAGTGATGATGCCCTTGGCTCAAGAGATGAAATTTAGGATCAACTTTAATAAATGTTGCCCAGTGATTTAAAAAATTATAGGAAATAATCAGGTACTGTAATGAAATCACAAAGATTTTGACACAATACAGATTTTTTAATGTTTTGAATATTTTAATTTTTTTTTAAATGTTACTTATTTAAGATATTTAAATATAGATATAAATGTATAGATTAGTTGCTTGCTTGTGGTATTTTAAGAGAGAGAAAGAAGTATGTTACCGATCTTGGCTAAACATGTCCAGGAGCACATCACACATTTGAACTTGCATAGCCCTGCACTTAGGTTGGTTTCAAAGGTCATTTAACTGAAACAGTATACTTTTTGAATATATTTGGTACTGTTTTCCTTAGCTGAACAGAAGGGGCCTGTATATTGATTCCACTTCCTCCTTTCATGTTTTTTCATACTGTATAGATTGATTTAATTCCTGGAGCTCAGTGATGATGCACACTGGTGTGAGTTAGAACCAGGTCTGTATTGTTTTTGCTAAAGCAAATTTTGTGAACAGTTAGAGAGGCTGTTTTCTCCTGATATTTGATTATATGTTACAGGCAGTTTATAAATATAGGGTATTTCAGCACTACAGACATAAAAGGCTCACTGGATCCAATTTGGCATCTTTTCATTTGATGTCATTATGTTGTGAGTTCATCCTGGAGTGCTTTGTTGAAGCACTGAAATATCTAGTTACAAACTGTGATAAAAGCATAAGTACTGTTTCACCATATCAGACTACTGGCTTGGATTTTATCTCCTTAGCTTTGGACATCTACATCTGAGTGAGTCAGTCAGGCTCGCTTTATAACTGAGGAGAAGAAACTGTTCCTTTTAGCATATGGTTCATCACCTTGGACTAAATGACTGACATAAGCCAGGACTGCATCCTAGATCTGTGTGTTTCTTTCCACTCAGGATAAAGGAAGTCCTGATAAATAGAACATATAGCCACCATTTTTCTTTTCCTAGATTTGAGATAACTGAATGTAAATGATTGTAAATTGTTGTTATTTTGTATGTAACATCTACATTCTCCTTGCTACTGGCTTTTCTTTAAAAGAGAGAAAATAATAAACATAATTTTTGGAAAGCCATTTCAGTAGCAACTTTTCAGCAATAATAAGCAAAAAAATTACAATACTCCCAACAGAAGGTTATTAACCGTCTGCCTTGAAATACTAGGATAAGTAACTTTGCACTTGATGCTTTATGCAAATGGCAATTACTAGAGATACAAGAGACTGGCTATACTAATACCGAAATAGTGCAGTAAGCATTTGTGAGATTGCTTCCTATACTTTCTTAAAACGTCTTGGAAAACCTCTTTGTTACAGAACAAGATTTAGTGCTGTCTAAGGATCTGATCTTTGTTCCTTAAGGAAGCTGATCTAGAGGGCATTTCCTTTGGATATTGAGATTTTTTTTTCAATGCTATATATCAAAACATTCCTCTTTTGAGGAATTTAACTTCAGTGCTCTGGGCTGTGTTTATAGGGGCTATTTGCAGTGTTTTGCCACCATTTTAGATATCAATTTTTGTGTATACAAGCACAGTCATGCAGAAGAACCTTTAGACAACATTAGCTGCACAAACAAGATGTCAATATCAAAAAGCTTTATTATTATTTGGAAAATACAATTTCAGTAGAAGAAAGAGAAGAGTGATGGCAGAAGCTGGCATTGAACAGAAGCATTTGCATGTTTCTGGAGAAATTTTGACATCTGTGCTTTGTTTCCATCCTCAGCAAATGTTCATATTTGCTGAAAAGGTGATTACAAGCACCTAGGTTGAGAGAATAAAACTGGTGATAATAGCAGTGCTCCAGCTGAGGGCATGTACCTCCCAGAAGATGATTTTACATTTTGATTTCCTCCTAAGCTGCTTTGAATAAAAACAAAACCAAAAAATCAGTTTGACAGTAATTTTATTTTTGTACAGGAAAATATAATTTTTCTCTCTCCTCCTCATTTAAATGTGTGTACACATTTAAGCATTTAAATAAGTGTTCAAGTACTATGTTTATCTAACATAGAATAATATAGAGTGATTTTTCTTTTTTGTACTGGCTTCTTAGGCTGATTGAGGTATTGCAAACAGACAAATACAGAGAGCCAATTCTTTGGCTGGGCTATGGTGCTGTGGTTATGTTAACTTAAACAACACCTGTCTGTTGAGATCAAGTAGGTTCTACCCTAGGGTACTTTTACCTGATTGGCCTGATTTCAGAGAATACCTTTGTTATGCATCCCTGAGAAATGCTCCTTTTAGGGCTATTACTGTAAAGTAATTGCCTGTTTAAGATTGATAAAGAAGCATCTGGGTATAATGTAATACGTCATTTCCAGTTAATATTTAATCATTTAATAATGAATTGCTATGCCTGCTCTTAAATGTTTAACCAGGAAAGGAAAATCCTCCCTTCCAGGCTGGCATGCACAATATCTGTCAGAGGCAGAAGAACCACACCTCTAGAGATGAAATTTAAAAAAACTCACTGGCCCCTCATTTTTGAAGACCAAATTCTTCCCACCCCAAGTGCTTCCCACAAAGCACTTGTGTCGCCTTGTTGTGCAGGGAGAGGTCATAGGAGAAGTAAAGGAGAGTTACAGTCTTGTGCTTAGCAGACGGCAGGTAGTTATTGCAGGCCTGGTTTGGGGGAGCTAAAGGCTGATCTTGGAATCTCTCTGTCATGGCCAGTGAAGTGAAAGACACAGCTGTATGGCAGAAGTCACATGCACCTCTCAAATGACTGTGTGTGCCTGGAAACCCTTTGCTGACTCTGTTCATAAGAGCGGCATGTTACTGCATATTTATAATCCATTGTAGAACTGGGTTTGTTATTGAATATTTATGGTAGGCTGGGGAGCTTTTTTTGTGTTTGGTTTAGTTTTTCTTCTCTTCCCTTCTTTAAGAGGAACTAAAGCTACCATTTCTCTTGAAGGGAAATTAGAAAACTTATATACAACAAGGAGCTCTTCATTTTCAGGGGTATTGTATAGAAACATCATTTCCTTTCACGCAGAAGCTGAGGACAAAAGAAATACACCATTGAAAATGCTAGTAGTTTATTTAAATAGTTGTGGTATCAGTTTTAATAGTCTTTTTAGTTCAGTTCACAAACATACATATGTGTTTAATATTTCATTTGATGTTTTGACTTAAGAGAATTGATATCTCTCATGTTTCTGCAGACTGCACAATTCTTTTTACATGAGAAAAATATTCTTGCTGCTACTACTTTTGAGATAAAAATGGGTATTAAGACATGTCGTGTTTAAAAAAAAAATGAGAAAAATAGAATCAGAAAGTGAAATGCTGTTTCCTAACATGAGACAGTTTACATGTGAAAGACTCTCAGGGGTTGGTGTATACCAAGATTTTTCTCATCTGCTCTGTCCCTGGTTTTCAGTCAAATTTCTTTCTTCAGTAATGCTTATGACTTTTGCAAAATGTGTTTAAAAAATTAACTTTTATAAAGCTTCTTAAAGAAAGAAATTGAATCAAGTTAAATGTAATTTTGTTTGCTGATATTGAAGTGTAAAGTCAGGTACTTTATGGGCTAATACGCATTATTCAGTTAAATCCTTAATTATTTCTTCTGTTTTGCCACAATGTATCTTTTATCTGGATAAAGTTTGAATATGTAAACTTCAGCATAGATAATCAGAGCAATCCAGTTTGCTAAGAATGTTATGGTGTTCTGAAAAATTTGTGGAAGAGATATACAAATAGAATTCAGTCCTAAGAAACATCTTTCAGGGTACTTCATTTTACTTTAATGACTCCTGGGAAAATGCTATTCCATCTTTTTGGGTTGTTTCACACCGTCAACTGATCTTTATGTTTGGTTATGTCTTGATATAAATGTACCATTCTGTTGCTTCTTTGCCATAGGCCTTGTCATATTTTTATGAATTTACCAGGATTTTTTTTTCTTGGAAGCTGTGCTAGAACTGCTTTTATGGGATGCTGAATTTGTGTGCTATTTTATATCCTACAGTGTGAGGAGCTGCCTCTGTGTATGCTTAGTAAGCTTTTTAACATCTTTGCTGTCCGTAAAACCAGTGAAAATACTTTCTCGCCCATTCGAAAAAGCGTGGAAAATGTTCTTAACTTTATTTGTTGATGGTATGTTACTGCAGAGTCACAATCATATAGAGATGAAATTCAACAATTAAATAGCATACCAACTAGGTTCAAACATAATTGTGTGTGCTGGATCAGTAGGTCCCAGATACTGTGCCAACTGCTATCAGGATTTTTCAGTTGATGGACACATCAGATAAAATCCTTTCTTTGAGTGTAGAAGGTGAATTAGAACTATCTCATCATCATCATCATCATGGCCAGTCTTCACGAACGAAGATTTAGGAAAGGTCTTTACCCTTCATGCCTGCACAGTGGATTTTTTAGGTGAGACCCAGTGTGCACTGAACTGAGCCCACCCTTTAATCCTAAGGTTCATCTGCCGGGGCCGAGCAAGCTTGGACGGTGGCAGCAAGGTCCTCAGGATGTAGGTTTGTTTAGAGTGACCTTCTCTTAGATGGATGGCCTTACAGGGCTGACGAGCTCCATCTGCCCAGGGAGGTCCCCTGACCGGGAATCAAACCCAGGCCGCAGCGGTGAGAGTGCTGCATCCTAACCACTAGACCACCGGGGGGCCCCCAGAACTATCTAAATGCATTACAAACCTATCTTTTTGGACTTCAATCTGAAGTTATTCCTGCATAGTATTTTTGAAAAGATTTAAATTAGATTTTTCAAAGTGTGGAAGAAATTGAAATGTGTGTTTGTTTTAAATGAAGTATATACAGTTTGATTTCAAATAGTAAGGTAGTCAATCTAAATGAGTCCTGATCTAGTTGCTGAGAAATCTCTTTTCAGGAATTAGTACTCACAGTGCTTTTCAACCAGATAATTAAGAAGATTTGTCTTGAGGTAGGATTTGAGATGTCTTCCAACTCAGATTTGTCCTGAAATTTATTTATTCCTATCTAGACCTTGCTGTAAGTTCAGATCTTCTTCCTTGCAGCCTGAAAGCTCTAGATCATTCCTTCAGTCTTTTAACAGACAAGGTCTTCAACATATTGCTGCACACATAATTTCAGAAATGGTCTTTGATACATTTTTATCCTAAGACAATTATTGTGTCTGTTATTTTTTGTTTGTTTTTGAAATATGGAACTTAGTTTTTCTGTGAATGTTGAGTTTCTTCTAGTTTATGCTATAATGAAAGCAAAGTGTAATCAACACTTACATTTCTGTTTCTTCTGCTATGATGGATTTGATTTGAGTCAGACCTTCTCTTACTTACCTGACAAATAAATGAAATTAAGAGCAGGAGGTCTCCATACAAAGTATCTTGTAGGAAGTGTGATGACCTCATTTATAAAACCAGGAAGTGAATAATCTTTCTTAATGGCTGTAACAGGCAAGCAGATTTATTACTTTATTCCTCAGATTTTGTCTTACTGTCTTCCTTGTATGCATTGTCCAGTCTTAAGTATCAACCTGCACCAAAAGCCAGCATTGAATGACGCAAGTGCTGACTGTTTCTATTTGGAGAAGGAATTTTTAGCTGCTTGGCTCCACAAAATATCTGACTGTATGGCATCTGGTAGAATGTCCATCTGTGTTTTCAGGTGCACTACAATGTTGGCAAAAACCTGGCTGACAAAGGAAATCAAAGTGCTGCAATCAAATACTACAGAGAAGCTGTAAGGTATTAGGAATTTTACTGCTTTAATGATCTGTCCTAAAACTACTTTCATGTTTAACATGAAGAAAATGCTTAGGTATTCATTTTCGTGTTCTGCAGCATTGCAGAGCTAGCAATTTGCATATATTAATACATGCCCCATACATAATAATCATCTCTTAAATTTTAAATTTTAGGTTGAATCCGAAATACGTACATGCCATGAACAACCTTGGAAATATTCTGAAAGAAAGAAATGAGCTCCACGAAGCAGAGGAGTTGCTGTCCTTAGCTGTACAAATACAGTATGTTTAGAACAATGCTAAGCAGTGTTTTGCACCAACTGAGCCAAAATAATACAATAGGATCCTGTGTTTCAAATGGTTAATTGTTCTCTCTCTTGGTGTGTTTTCCCAATTTGCTCAGACCTGATTTTGCTGCTGCATGGATGAATCTAGGAATAGTACAGAACAGTTTAAGAAGATTTGAAGAGGCAGAGCAAAGCTACTGGACAGCAATTAAACACAGGAAAAAATATCCAGACTGTTACTACAATTTAGGGCGGTTGGTAAGTGCTTTTGAATAAATGATAGCTATGACTGGAATCTGTGCATCTCTCTGTGTGTATGTGTATATATATATATGTATATATATATTTATATAATTCTGCTGTACTGTTAAAAGCTGTTATTCCAGTTTGCTTGTATTGTATTACAGGATGATTTCACACTTTTAGTAGCTTTTCCTATTGCTTTCCTGGTATACTTCCTTCCATACAGCCTTTGGTAGTCCTACTTTTTCATATAAAGAGGTGTAAACAAAAATACAGATTTTGGTGCCTTTTTGGGTTTTTTTTTTTAATATATTTCCTAATATTAGACTGTTTTGCATTCATTAGTGTCTTGTTTGGTAGTAGAACTATGCTGAAAAATTCAAATCTGATTTTTGGAAATATTTATATTAAATATTTACTAATCCTCTTGTGTAGATTTCTAAATTTTATGCTGATTTTTTTCCCTATCCTATTGGTACATGCGTATTTAAAGACAAGCCTCGTTCCCAGACATAAGCAGAGGAAAATTAGTATATATCACTCTTATCTTCCATACTACCATAGTATTCTTTTTACTTTTCTATTTTTATCTATAAAAACAAGTCCTAGTAAAATGGAATGAGACATTAACAGCTCTGTAGTTTTTTTAGTGCATGACAGGAAAGTAAAGCATACCATAGCAAAATTGCTGAGTTTTTCTTTCATTTTAGTATGCAGATTTGAATCGCCATATAGATGCATTGAATGCATGGAGGAATGCTACTGTCCTGAAACCAGAGCATAGTTTGGCTTGGAACAATATGATAATATTGCTTGATAACACAGGTAAAAGCCTATTCTGATATTTTAATGAATAATTCAGTGTCTAGCAAAACTTAAAGCTTTATCTGTATATATCTTAAAGGAACTCTACCTCTTCTTTGGCTACCCAGACATTCTCTAATAATAGAAGAATACCTTCTGGCTCAGTGGTTTTAAAGCATCACTTGAAGTCCAGCATATAAATTGAATTTCTGATCCTTACTTGAAATACCATCATTGTGCCAGCACGTTTATACTATAGACCAAATTTCAGAACTTTTTAATCTTTGTGCTTTGTTGTTCTTCTGAAGGTGTTATCTGTTGAAAATAAAATAAAGACTTTCTATTGTCTTAGTCTGATGAATTTTACATTTGTGTGTGTGTGACACCTGGCTTTCTTTAAAAACTCATGCAATCAGCTTTTCGTAAAATATGCACGCTTCAGCATGAAAAACAACTAATAAGGCTGTGTTAAAACATGCCTTCTCTTTTTCCCCTACCTGGTCTCCCAGGCAATCTAGCTCAAGCAGAAGCAGTTGGAAGAGAGGCCCTGGAATTAATACCTAATGATCATTCCCTTATGTTTTCATTGGCAAATGTACTGGGGAAATCACAAAAATATAAGGTAGGTAACTAGAGCTTTTTGACTGTAGGGTTTTGGATTGGTTTGGTTGGTTTTTTTCTTATTTAAACTGTCTAAGTTTTTTTTAGAAACCATTTGAGGAAACCATTGCTATTGCTTCAATAACCAGGTTTCAATGCCTATTTCTGTCACAGTATTGGTGTATGATTCTGGCCTAAGTTTATCTCACCTTATTTTAGATGCCTGGGTTACAAATGTTGCTGCCCTACACTACTGTCAGTGGTCAGTGGAGAGAAATAGGCTCTTAAGCACACTAGAGGGCAGTTAGAGTCTTGTGTTCCTTCACTGCCGAGGGAGGGAGCCTGCTTTGAATTAGAATTCAGGAATTCAAATTAGATGGGATAGACTAGTCCTGGTCCTTTTGGTATGTAAAAGAAGCAAGATGTACCATTACCTGATATGAGTTCTAGCCTCTTTGCCTCAGACGCTATCTAAAATAGAGTTACACAAATCTGTTAATCCTGAATTGAGGATGGGATATCTGGGTAATCCCAGAATACTACAAGAGAAAGTCCATACATTGAACAATTTATTGAATTTTCTCTTGGATGGCGTGGACCAGCCTGTGAGTGGTATCTCAGCATTAGCTACTTATATTTGCAAGTAGGAAATGTAATGAAACTGATAAGAATTATTTATTTTCCAAAAGGAATTGTATGACCTGACAGAGAATAAATCATACACAGTTAATATATTTAGTTGTTTTAATTGACTCTGTAGTCAGTGTATGATATGATATGATATGATATGATATGATATATGTGTTAGGGACAAATTAATAATCAAAATTTTGGTGTTCCTCAGAAAAACGTCATTTACCAAACCTTGGCTTTGGGGGGGTTTAATGTCTTTTTGGTAGTGATAATGCTAGCAGCACTGAAGGAACATCCTCAGTTATATACAAAGGGCAAGAGGAAATGGCCTCAAGGTGCACCAGGGGAAGTTTAGATTAGATATTAGGAAAACTTTTTCACAAAAAGGGTTGTAAAACATTGGAACAGACTGCCCAGGGAAGTAGTGGAGTCACCACCTCTGGAAGTGTTCAAAAAAACATGTGGATATGGCACTTGAGGACATGGTTTAATGGTGAACATTGTGATGGTGCTGCGTTGACAGTTGGACTTAATGATCTTAATGGTCTTTTCCAACTTTAACAATTTGATGATTCTCAAAACAGATACATTTTTCCACCAGTTACTGTGGACACTTAAATTTCATCAGTATTGTGCAGCTGTGGAATCTTGACCTGTCCACATGTGAAGCCAGAGCCTGTGAAAAGCCAGGCACTTACTTTTGTTTGCATTAGTGATGCTGTTAAACACCCTGTTTTTCTAGACTGGCTGGGGTTTTTTCCTGTACACTCGAGTTCTTTCCTCTCTCCACCTGAGACTGTTATAAAATATATATTTTAGGTTAATTTAGCAAAGTTCCAGAAGGATACAAATTACATCTAGAATATATAAGGGATGAGATTATGGAGGAGGTAATTGCTAGGATTATTTTGGTGAGTCATGACTGTGAAAGAATAGAGGATTGTGTAGTCATTCATCAAGAAGAGTATGTGGCATGATAGAATAAAGAGCATTTATAATGAAATAAGTTGAAAGAGAAGTTGAAAACAAGCTAGAAAACTTCTCCAGGTGCAGGAGAGATAAGTCTGTCTTAGTGGATTTAAAAAATAAAAAAGGAGGTAGTGGGTTTGATTGCCAGCTCTGAAAGGTCATTATGCTGCAGGAGGATGTGTTGGAGACAAAGCAGAAATAATAGTAGGGGAAAATTAAGCTTGCAAGTCGGCATCCTGAATAAAGTAAAAGGAATAGCAGAGCCCAGGGAAGAAAGCAGGGAGCCAGTGAGTGTTTTAACAGTTCAATATGGAGTAGTAGGTTTGTGTTAAAACAGGGAGAGCAAATTAAGGGAATTGGAAAGTGGACTCACAAAGGTTATGATCTCAGCAGCTGTATTTTTGCATTGCCTAGAAAGAGGAGATATAAGAGTTTTTATAAGTGGGAGAATGCTAAATGACAATAAAAAGCATAGAAAATTCAGATTTCTTGTCCACCCCCTCACCATGTAAAAACAGAGAAGAGGATGGCTCTTCAAAGATTTTTATTGAATGGGCTTGGAGGGGAGGGAGGGGTGGACGGACTGTCAAGGTGATGGAGGTAATTTTCAGAGTGCTGCCTTGCTGTGTCTGATGTGTTGTATAACCTCAGGCATTTCATTTATTAGGTTACTTGTTATGTGTCTGTATAAAAGTTGTTACATTGGTTTTGTTGCAGTAAAGGAAGATTTGTTCTGAGAATTTTTTGTTATCTCTTATTTTAAAAGACATTGAGTCAAAAAGGTTTTATTATGTTGTGAAAGATTTCCTTCCAGTAAGCACACAACATTCTCCTTCAGTTTCTTTCCAGCAGAAGATAGTTTTCCTACATCACCAACCAAAAACCCAACCCTTTTTGATTTCTGTTTGTATCTACTGATGAATGGTTTATTGTTTCAGAAAGAAAAGCACATTTAGGATGAGCTGTTTCAATGGTTTTGTTTGGGTTTTTTAATTATCATCTGTTATACCAACTTAGAGTTCTCCTTTAAATGCTTGTTCTTATCTCACTGGATGAAAAACCAAGCTATCTTTAGTTCTTTGAAAATGTGTATGCAGTATTTTTGTTATGTATATATCTGTGCTTTTTCTGTAAAAAGTGCAAAAATTGAAAACATTCAGCATTTTGAAGTAAAGCCAGACTACAATTTTGTGGCCTTGGCAGCAGATGGAATACAGTGTGGTTACCCAAGCCTTTGCTATATGCAGCCTGAAAGTTTCTTGGCAACACTTAAAGATTTGGCAAGATGCAGCAATTTGAAATATCACTGGTGTACTGAATGTATATTTACTCCATATATCTACAGTAATATGAATATGATGCACCTTAAATAGCCTTTAATCAACCAGTATGCTTCTACTACTGCTGAGCAAAGTAGTGGTGATAAAAATGTTTTCAGCATGTAGTTGGAGATGTATGGTAATGGCAGCCAGCTCTTGAATATCTATTTCATTAAATTTTCTGGAAGTGGCACTGCACATGTTGTCCCACTGTGCTTCAGCAGTGAAAGGATGTGAGTCTGTACATTAGGTGCTTCTCTTTTGTTTAGGTGACAACTTTAGGCATAGGACTGAATTAATTGGGCAGCACATTTTTCACTTTGATTGCTGTTAACTTGGCCAGTGAAGAAATCAGAGATTTACTTATTAGACCAAAATACTAAAATTTGCAGTGGGAAAAAATATAACTTCATGGGACTTACGATTACCTCATTTTTCAGGTGCCAATCCACTGTTGATTTTTAGGATTGGAGAGTTGTACAAAAAGAGGAGGTTATCTTGCACAACTTGTCAAATTTTTGACTCTCAGTATGTTTCTCAAGTGACTGAGAAACATGGAAATCATGGGATAACTTTGCCTGGAAATGACATTTAGAGGTCATCCAGTCCAACCCCTGACCCAAACCAGGGCCAGTTCCAGTTGTATCTTGAATATCTTTGTGGATAGAGATTCTAGAACCTCTCTGGACAGCATCTTTCAGTGCTTGACCAACTTTATGGTAAAATAAATAAATAGTTTTTTTTATCCTTTTATCTAATTGGAATTTCTCATATACCAGCTTGCATCCATTATGTCTCATCCCATCTCACAGACATGTGAGAAGAGTCTGTTTTCATCTTCTCTGTATTATCTGATCAAGTAGTTGTAGGCAGCACTAAGGTCTCCCCTTTACCTTCTCTTCTGAAGGCTGAAGAGATTCAGTTCTTTCAGCTGTTTGATGTATGTCTTGTGCTCCAGACCCTAACCATCTTGGTGGCTCTCTGCCAGACTCACTAAAGTATGTTTATGGACATACTTTAATGGAGTAATGGAGTCTTGTAATGGAGAGCCCCAACCTGAACACATACTCCAGATGTGGTCTCAGAAGTGCTAATATAGAAGGATTATTTCCCTGGACCAGCTGGCTGTACTTGATACAGCACAGGATGTGGTTGGTCATCTTTTGAGGGTACACTGATGGCTTTTATTCTTTTTGCTGTCTACCAGGCCCACCAGATCCATTTCTATAGAGCTGTTTCCTAGACAGTTGTTTCTCAGGCTGTACTTTTGCATGGGATTATCCCATCCCAGATGTGGAACTTTGCATTTAATCTTGCTGAACTGTATGATATTTCAGCAGTCCAATCCTGTTCAACATCTTCATTAATGACTTGGATGATGGGGCAGAGGGCACCATCAGCACCTTCGCTGATGACACCAAACTGGGAGGAGTGGCTGATTTGGCAGGAAAGCATCTGAGGATCCTGGTGGACACCAGTTTGCCCCAAAGACACACTGCTGGCTCATGTTCAAAGAAGGCTAATGATATCCTGGGTTGTCTTAGGAGTGCTGCCTTTTGCCAACAGGCTGAAGGAGGTGATCCTTTCTCTCCACTGGTGAGGTTACACCTGAAGTCCTGTGTCCAGTTCCCAGAGAGTTCAGCAAAGGGCCACAAAGATGATGAAGACACTGGAACATCTTTCCTATGGGGGAAGGTTGAGCCTAGAGAAGAGAAGCCTCAGGGGGAGGATCTCAATGTACATACTTGAAGGGTGGACAAAACTAGATGGAGCCAGGCTCTTTTCAGTGGTGCTCTGTGACAGGACAAAAAGCAATGGGCCCAAAGAAAACAAAGTATGTTCCCTCTGAACATCAGGAAGTGCTTTTTTACTGTGACCAAACATAGGCACAGGTTACCCAGAGAGGCTATGGAGTCTCCATCACTGGGGATGCTGCCTGGAGATGGTCCTCGGCAGCTGGTTCCGCTGGAGCAGAGAGGTTGGATCAGATGACCACCAAAGGTCCATTCCAGCCTCAGCCATTTTCTGATTCCTGCCAGTCCATTTCTCTGTCCTGCCCAGGTCCATCAAAATAGCAGCTCTCCCCTCCAGTGTAGTTATCACTCCCTCCTCTTAGGTGCTATTTATAAAGTTTTGAAAGTGCATTCAGTCCCATCATCCAAAACATTAATGAAGTCACTAAATAGTATGAGTTTCAAAGAGACCAGTGCATACCAGCAACTGTCTGGGTATGACAATGCTGGAGCAATTGCTTATGCCATAGGAAAGCAATGCTAAAACTTGCACTATGGAATTATATACCCTCTAAATTTCCAGACATCTGGTTCCCTTGTTAACTCCTATCTAAGTATTCCTTCTCCTGAAACAGAATCGATGACAGAATGGTTGGTTTTGAAAAGACCTCTGGAGATCATCTCATCCAACCCCCCTGCTAGAGCACATTAACCTGGAGCAGGTTCCACAGGATTGCGTCCAGGCAGGTGTTGAATATCTCCAGGGAAGAAGACTCCACAGCCTCTCTGGCATCCTGTTCCAGTGCTCAGTCATCCTCACAGAAGGAAGTTCTTCTTCATGTTCAGGTGGAACTTGCTGTACATCAGTTTCTGCCTGTTGCCTCTTGTCCTATTGCTTGGCACCACTGGGAAGAGCCTGGTTCCGTCCTCTTGGCACCCTCCCTTCAGATACTTATAGACACTGATGAGGTTCCCTCTCAGTCATCTCTTTTCAGACCGAGCAGGCCCAGCTCCCTCAGCCTTTCCTCATAAGAGAGGTGCTCTAGTCCCTTAATCATCTTTGCAGCCCTCCACTGGACTAGCGCTGAGAATGCTGTGGTTTGTAATTTCCTTGACCTGAGAAGATGAAGGCACTTTCTGCATTAGTCTCTCTTGGCTTGAGAGTGGCAGCTCAGCTGTGCTCAGCAATGCTTTGAAAGGACCATGTTGTCTAGGTTTGAATTTGGACATATGGGAAAGCTCTTAAGTCACTCAGAGTTGAGTGACTCAATCTTGACATCAGAAATATCTTTTTCCCTGAAGGGGAACTCTAGAGACTTACTTCATGCTTCACATGAGAAGATGGTGGAACCAAAAATCTGGGTGACAGGTTTTCTTCTTCAGTAGAGCCTGTGTTATTTCAAGTAGTAAAAGCTTAGCACAAAGGAAAGAATTTTTCTCCAGGTTATTGTTCTCACATGCCTCAGACTAACAAGTATGTGCATTCAGACAGAAGCCTGTGGCATTGAGGTAATTTTATTTTCAGGTCATTTGCATTGAAACTGAATGAACAACTTCCCCTAAAGCTCAGCACAGCATAGAAATCTTTGTAAAATTTGCTCTCAAATATCTAAACTTGCATGTAAGTGAGTAAATATGCTCCATTTGGATTGGGGGAGTGTAACTTTTTAAACCTCTACAGGAAATATGCTCTGGGAAAAAAGTGTATTAGCAGCTAGTTTGGGAAAATAAAATGGTTTTAATTAGAGAATTAGTTTAGTGGTAAATTATTTTCTGAATACTTTCTGAGGGAGCTCAGGTTTTCTAAGTACTCAGATATCAAGAGTCTTAAGAGTACACACTGTAAGTGGGAATATGAAAAAGATAACTGGTGAAGAAATGTGAAGCATATTTGAAGGATTTTTTAAGTAACAAGCACTCAGCTACTCTTCATTGGGAACCATGCTGAAATATCTGCTTGAAAAGAATCTACTGGAATGCCACTATTTTTAATCCAAAAATTATTTTTAAAGGAAATATGTCTAAAAGCAGTTTGCTCAGATCCCAAATTATAGTATCCTTAACTTGATTGCATAAGAAGGGAAAACTTCAGCAGGTAATGTTTGAAAATATAGTAACTATAAAAAAAAGAATTTAAGTAAACAGTTTTGCAAACTTTACTAGTGCCTAATAATTTTCTGCTAAAATAATAGCAGCCTATTAAAGCATGGCACTTATTTGTAGCATTATTACTGTTTTCAGGAGGCTGTAGCCACCTGAGCTACAGGATCATGAAGGCTCAGAATATTTATATGATGGTATCATATCTGTATGATATAGTTTCGGAGGGTTTTTACTTACAATCAAGGGTAAATTTGACATTATTTTATATACAATGAGAGTAGACTGTCTTGTTGATTATTATTTTAAATTATTCAGGAATCTGAAGCTTTGTTCCTCAAGGCAATTAAAGCCAATCCAAATGCTGCCAGTTATCACGGTAATTTGGGTAAGAGCCTTTCTAACTTATCAGCTGTATTGTTTATTTGCTTCATATTCATTGTGTTTAAAAAGAAAAAGCAATCTTTCGAGCCTTCTTCCTGCTGGGCAGATTTCTATTTTACTTTCTAGAAGAACTGCCAGCCAGAAGAACAGGGCACTAATCCAGAAAAGCTGTCACATGATATGACAAATCAAGAGGGCTGCACAGTCCAGCCCAGAGGTAGCTGCACTTCAGTATCTGCAAATTGGTTCATTTATGCTATGCTTGTAACCTGCAATGAGCTCACCAGATAAGAGCTGCCATTTATGGCTGCATTGTAATTCATTCCTTCATCGTTCCCATGCCAGTTCTGCTCCCAGGCTTTGGTCTTACATTTGGCAACAGAACAAGCAGCTACTGTGCCACCAACCAGTGACAGACCCTTAACTGGAAATAAATACTTCAATGGCATTTTCCAAGTGGTTTGCAAGATTCCACATTATTCAACAATATTGCTAATGAAATTCCCCCTTGATGTTCCAGCTGTGCTTTATCATCGCTGGGGAAATCTTGACTTAGCAAAGAAGCACTATGAAGTCTCTCTGAAGCTTGATCCTATGGCACCTGGAACCAAGGAAAACTACAACCTCTTAAGAAGAAAACTGGAGCAGTTGCAAAAGAAAGGCGGTGCCTGATGTTCCTTTCCAGGTTGTCCGTGCATGCTGTTTACGACTAATGTTACATGGCTGCTTTTGACCATGTACAGGATTCAGTCATTATTTCTCAAAAATGATAACACCACCAGCACCACACACTTGAATGTCCAGTTTTGCCCTCCTACAGATCCTAACATTTCAGCTTGGGGGATCATTTTGTTTTTACTCTTGAACTGCTTTTAAAGTCCATTAGAACATTTTTACAGGTGTATGAAAGCAATGCAGATGGAATTTCACAGCATACACTTGTCATTTGATATCTTCATGTGACACTTCAGTAGAAGAATGAATAGCAGAAGGTGGTTTTATTTCTGAAAGTGATACTTAAAAGTGCAATTTCCTGTTTAAATCCTGATCTTTTCAAGTATAAAGAATATCTGTCCAGTTTTATTACTGCCTTCTACTGCCAGTCCTGCAGAGCCAGTGAAAAAAGGATTCTCTCCATCACATCAGTCTACTCATGTAATTTTGGTTACATGCCCTTATGCTTGTTTGTGTCTCAAGCCTGTGAAGTGTTGGATTTGTACAGGAGTAAATAAGGGCAAAGATTTGACCATAAATGTCTGTCAGCCAGTGTACTGCTGAGGTATGCTTGAGTGTAGAAAATACTCTTAGATTAAGATGGAGATTTTAGCAAGCAGCAAAGGGAAATGAAGTGTGAGGCAACAGAGGAATCAGCTAGAGTTTCTGTTCCTGCAGGCAGCCTCATCTAGTATAGACAACATGGGCAACAGGTCAGAATTGCTTTAGCTCCTGTGGCAGGTCAGTGGTCTAAATACAGTATAGTGTCTGCAGGAGCTTAATTGCCGTGTTCTTAGGCATTTCAGTGCTTTCTGGTTAAGGACATTACACCTTGCAGCTCCTGTACTGCTGGCGAATAAAGAGGTAATTTCTGTGACAAAGCAACTATGCGGAAGATCTGACCTTGGCTGTTGATCTGTTACCTGGAAGGAACGTGGCTCACCTTTGCCTCCCATGGCTTCTGTGTTTGCTGAAGGGGCAGATAAATAAGCATAGCTGTTAGTGCATAAACTGAGCACATCAATGTGAGATTATTCAGAGATGGTATATGTTGATACCATGTTACCTCTCAAAAGGGGCTATGCTTTAATACATGTTTGAACTCTGGCTGTCCAGAGTTGTTTGTCATGTGCTAATATTTACATTCCTGCTTCAGGAAGTAGTCACATGTCTCTGTATTTGTGGTGGTTGTTTTTTGGGTTTTGTTGGTTTGTTTGTTTGTTTTGGGGGGGTTGTTTTGAGATGGGTTGGTTTCTTTGCTTAAGATTGAAAGTTTGCTATTAATTTTGAAAACTAAGGAACTTTCCCTCTCTTTTTATATTCCTTTATTCTTTCCAACGATGTCCCCTGGAAGAAATTGATCAGTGCAGTATTTGCAGCTTTCCTAATTAGTCCAACGATTATTGTATAGGAGATTGGGTAATGTTCTCCATACACAACTCATCTATGTGTGGAACCATTTAAAGTCTCTGATAAGTTCCTGCCATAGGGCAGGATGTTGTGTGACCTTCTCATCTGACCACCATATAACCATTCTACATCTATAATGTAGATGTAGTATGATTTGAACCTACAATAGGCTGCTTTTACATTATAAATTTGCTTGGTAATGACAGTTGATTCAATAACTAAGTGTGTCTACAGAGCACACTGCAATACTGCAGAGCTACCAAAGCATCCTCTGGCAAAGCTAGTTCAGGTACTACAAGCTGTGCAGCTACTTTAATGTAATATTTTTGCCAGACTAGCTGTAAATCTAGCCAGCAAGGCTGTTGCAGTGGGGTGCTGTCCACAAATTTGGCTTTGAATGAACTAATCTGGCTATGTTATATAGTATGCTGCTGTACTGGTTTTGGTCGAGATACCAGAGGCATGCATGTGTGTTCCTCTCCTGCAAATACAGCCTGTTTCTCAGCAGGACTAATTAGTTCATATAGGGTACTAAGTTGATACAATTGTTTCCATTTCTTCTGGTTTCTAGACAGAATTTTCAGAAAGTAGTTTCTGAATATATTTGCAGGATATAAACATGCTCTTTGGTAAGCATCTGGTAAGCAGAACACTGCACCAGTATGGCTAGTCATCTTCTGATGACCACCATAGTTTAGCCAGTGCCAACTTTTGTATCTGAAAGGTGCTGAAATAGGTACACTCTTCAGTACAAACGGCAGGCTTTTAAGGCTTTCCATACATAGCCCACTTTTCATTGATATTGAGAACATGTAGCTTCTTTGATCATGAGGAATTAAAGAGTTAGGGTCTGGCTGGGTGAGCTAATTTATAGCTGAAGATAAATGTGTTTAATATAATCAGGTTTTTTCTGTATATTTGGAAAAATACATCCTGAGCTTAAATTATTATTCTCATCATAAAATCCACATGTGTAGTTTTCCCTGTTGCTTTCCATATTAGCTTTGCAAAAATCCAGTAGATCAATATTATGTATGGGGTATGAATTCTTTCTAGGTCATTATAAAACAAAGCTGTTGTAGAAATTCCTCTGTGGAAGTCAGTTTGTCCTTCTACTCAAGAGTTTTAGATGGAAGAGACAGACAAACAAATTGGATGTTTTGTTAGTATTTGAAAATGGGTTTTATTTTTCAGTACAGACAATATGATTTCTTCTTGATTAGCTTTCTGGCTAGTTGTATATATTTTTGTGAGGGTTTACTTGTTTTATATAATTTTCAGTTCTATAGAAATGCGATTGATTACTTGTATGATGGTAATAAGAAGGATACCCGTACATCTGAGTGCAATGTTGAGGCAGAATTGTGTTCAGAAGAAGCCACAAAGATGACCGCTTTTCTAATTAAAATTTCCTTCAGGCTTTCAAGAATACTAAATATTTTTTTACTTTATTTTCAGAAATATTTTGAAAGTGCAAATAATACAGTGGGGTTTATTAAAATGGTTATAATGCTAACCTTTTGCTTGGTTTTTCATACCTCATAACTGACTCCTGGAATAGTGCAGAAAACTCAGCCCTGAAGAGAGAAAGGTGAAGAAAAATTGGGTTTGTACATAACTGTTGTTACAAACATTGTCTTTCTAGCTGGATTTTTTTCCCGTTGCTAATTACAGAAGATTAAAGTTTCCTTATCAGCTGGCCTGCTTGATTCCCTAGGGAAATTAAGAAGCCTGGTTACTTTTTTCTTCTTTTTTGTTTTGAAAGATTGCTTGTTCAAATACAGTTCTGAGGAAAGAAATACAGAATGATTCAATGCACAGAATGGAGTCTGAAAAATAGTCACAATGATTGCTATGGATGGGAGTCTCTTTTCACCAAAAACTTCTAGCCAAGTTCCCAAATTGTATGTTTCTCTCATGTCTAGACCAATGCCATGTACATGAAGTTTCCTGTTATTTAATGTCATACTTAGTATTTAAACTTTAGAGATGTGGATTGTGTGTGTGTTTATGGGCACTGAGAAATAAAAATCTTTAATACTTTTGAATGGTTTCTTAAAAATATTGGGCCTATTCACTGGGAACTTGTTTCCTTCATATTTGAGATACCTGCATCTGAGCTATTCATCCTAGTTTCTCTGTTTAGTCACTGGAGGGGGAACAGGTAATGTGAACTATGATTCATCTTCTAAAGGAAGCACCTTTAGGATGTGAGGAGTCATATACTTGAACCAGGTACTCATCTTCACTAACTTCAAAAGGTAACTAAGGTGATCAGCTCATATACATGAAGAAAATCTCCCTTGATGCTTTCAGTTGAAGTAATCTGGTCCCATACACCTCTAGCATTCTCATACATTATTGGCCCCAAGAATGTTAAAAGACTGGCATTGAAGCAAACTGGCAGGTACTTGCCTTGAGAGTTGGAGAGTTATAGTAGCTCGATGAGGGAATGGGATAAAACAAATTAGGATGACTTTGATAAATTTACATGACTGATAAAGCAATGAACATCAGGTCTCTGTGTATGAAAACAACATTCAGGTCCAGTTTGATACGTTTCTATCTTGTTTATGTTTCTGTAATAAATGGTATTTCTTATTGAAATGACTTTTGGCATCCTTCACTCTAAAAAGCAATCTAAAGCCACTGTAAATTTGCAAAGGTGAGATTTTTTTTCTTAAATTGAAGTTGCTATTTCAAGCTGTAGCTGTTAGAATGTTAAATGCGATAGCATAGCCCGTTTCAGTATGGCGAGGTTTTTTAATTTCAATATCTTGATATTTATTTGCTGGTTCCTGCCTTTGTTCCCTATTTCATGTGAGCATTGGTACATTTACATACCTGTCATTACATGTAGATTCCCAAGTGTTTCTTGGCTTAGCCCTTTCACTGAGTAGCGCTTCCACAGCTCTTGGTATGTCTCTACCAAATACGCGTTTATGAGGGCACATTTAACTCAAAAACACTAAAATTTACTAGAAACAACAGTGAGATCACATGGTTGGATTTCTGCAATGTCAACACCAAGGGAGCCAAACTTCTGTCATGTACCACCATAAGCAGCAGGTGCCACTAATAATGGGCACTTCAGACTCTGTACTGGACTGCACGATAATGTGAAGTGGTTGTACATAGGTGTAATGTTATCAACACAGCAACTTGGACTCTGTGCTTTAAGGAAAAAGGACCATACAGCCACTCCAAGGAAGAGGATGTACACAGCTGCACGGGCTGTCAAGCACTGGAGGACGGATGACCTTTGTATTAGAATGCTGCACTGCAGTGTTGTGGCATGGGTGTTCAGTGTGTGTCAGTAATGATACATGTCAAGTGGTTCAGGGTTTTTTTAAACAAGTTTTTTTGTTAGGAAAAAATCTCTACAGGTACTGTGTAGCTTGTGATTTCTGAGCTGAACTTTTTTTATGTAGTGTTAATCATTCAGATTGGCAATGGTATGTTCCAATTTATTTTCAGCTGAGCAAGAAGTAAATACATTTGTAATTAAGCCATGAAATAAATCTGCATTTTGCTATCTTTTTTTTTGATAGATTTTAATTGTGACAGTGGTGTTTATTTTTGTAGTAAGTTTTTGATTCAGGGTTCTGCTGAAAGCTAGGAAGAAAATCTGATGGGCCCAGTAGACTGGCACTGGGACATACGGGAAGATGTTCTCTTGGAGTACTAGTTCAAAATCTTGATTCAGCGTGACTGTATTGATGTTGAATGTGTGTGCCTAAACAACAAAAAGAAGCACTTTAAAAAAGTGATAGAATACATAACATTAATTCAAGCTTTAAAACAATAAAATATAGGAAAAAAGCAAGAGCTTCTGCCTCAAATGCTGAGCAATCTTGTTGACCGCCAAAATGAGATTCGTTACCTGGTGTGCAGCAAGCCAATAATTGCACAGTCAAGAGAGACATTGATTATTTATTTCAGAGTTGCACAAGCCCGCGTGCTCGGTGGTATTCCACAAGTCAAGCACACCATCTATCAAAACCTTTTACTATTTATACATTTTAGCAAACAAAGGAATTAGTGTTCATTGACTACAAGTTATATAGCTCTCTTACTAATTAGTATTCTACCTTCTATTGGTTAATGATTCTCTCGCTTCTCATGCTAATTAGTCCACATGCTGAGTCTTTCCTTTTGGGTCAGGTTTCTTTAGTCGGTGGTCACAAAAACCCCCCTGCTGGAATTACCTTTACCCAGCTGGAGCTGATTTCAGCACAGTTGCTGAGTTGGGTTTATCAGTTTCTTCCTTATCTTGGGAGTTCTGCCAGATGTCTTTGTGGCCTGTAAATTCTGCATTCTTTGTGTCCACTATCAGTGGTGCATCCTTCTGCCTAAGCTTTGTTAACCTCCCCCTAGGTCTGAGATCACTGAAGCATGTCAAGCCCTAAACTTTTCACGAGGCAATTCTACCAACAAATAATTTGTTTTTCTAATAGCCAAAGACTGCTTTGAGATCTCCCCTGTCTCCTCCAGGCTGAACAAACCAAGTGACTTAAGCTGTTCCTGGTATGGCTTCCCCTGTAGATCCTTCACCATCTTTGTAGCCCCCCTTTGGATGCTAATAGCTTTATATCTTTCTTATGTTATGGTGTACCCAGGACTCGAGGTGAGGCTGCCCCAGTGCAGACCAGAGCAGGACAATGACCTCCCTCAACCGGCTGTCGATGCTTTGCCTGATGCCCCCCAAGACACAGTTAGCCCTCCTGGCTGCCAGGGCACTGCTGACTCATAATTCAACTTCCGTTGACCTGGACCCCCAGGTCTGTTTCTGCAGCACTGGTGAACAAGTACTGAATCGTTCTGTGTCAGTGCATAAGGGTATCTCGCTCTTATTCCTCTTACCAGCGCATTCATTTTCTTACAGTGATTTTACTGTGTGGAGCCTTCACGTACTTTGCTAAAGAGCAGGAGCAGACCAATCCCTACAGAGCCAGCTTGAGGGAGTCCTCCGCTGGGACCTGGAAGCTGCCAGCAAAGGCGGTAAACAGAAAGGCACTTGGCACCCTCCAGGTTTAAAACTCCTACTTCAGGCTCAAGACCAATCTCTGCAGCCAAAACCCCTTCTTGTTGAGTAGTCAACAGCGTCTGTAAAATAATAACGCGGTTTTTAAAGCTTCCCAAGAGCCAGACTGACTAGCTGTGGTTGTATTGCTTGACACACGTTTGTTACGGCCTCCAGGAGGCGAGGCCCCGGCACCGGGTTTTGAGAGCGGCTCTTCCCGGGAGCGCCGGGCGCTGCTCCTGCTTTGGCAGCCGGCGCAGGCTGCCCCGCTCTCCCGGCTCCGGGCCCGGCTGCTCGCCCTGCCCGCGCTCCCGTCCCCCCGCCAAGCACGCCCCGTCCTCTGGCAGCCGCGCCGGCCCGGGCAAACAACCCCGGCTCGGCCCCCCCAGCCCCGGGGCACCCGGCGCTGCCCCGGCCGCGGGGGAGGGACCGCGGGCAGGCACCGCCTCGCGTCCCGCTCCGCCCCGCCGCCTACTCCCCGGAGAGGCGCCCCAGGACGGGCAGAAGGCAGCGGCCGCAGGCGCGAGTGGAGGCGCGGATACAAGAGCAGCACTGGCGAGTGAGTACCCCGGCCGAGCGCCGGGGGGCCGGGCCGGGCCGGGCCGAGCGGGGCGGGGCGGTCCGCCCTTCTCGCCACGTGATGCGCGGCCCCACCGGGAGAGCAGGGGTGGTTCGGCGCAGGCTGCGGGTCCCGCCGGGCTGGCGGCGGGGAAGGGTGCTGCCGGCTGTCCCGCACCGGCGGAGAGCACGCCTGCCGCCGCCGGGCCGCGGGCCGCGGGGCGGGCCCGTAAGAGCCACGTGTGACAGCGGCGCGGCTCGGCCCCGCCGGCCGGGCGGGAGCTGCGGGCGGCTCGGCCTCCGCCCCCGGGTTCGGGGCTCCCTCCCGGGGACCCGGCTGCCCGTGGTGCGAGAGCACAGCAGCGCCTCGCACCCCAGAGGTGGGAGGAGTGGCTCATCAGTGACACGGCCGAGCGCAGGAAGAGCTGTCCGTGACGGTCTCGCCTTCCCCTGGTGGCCGGGCGCATCCTCCAAACAAGAGTGTTCATTATGATCCAGATACTCGTTTTAGTAACATACCTTTGCCTTGGTAATGGCTAGTGACGTGTATTTGAAGAGCTAGTATCTACATTAAAGGGAAAAGAGAAAGGAAATAGTTTAGGTATCATACATGAAGAGAAGCTGTGACAATCGATAACTGTCTACACCTGTCAGGTGTAAGGTGTCCCTGCCCACGGGAGGAGGGTTGGCACTAGGTGATTTTTAAGGTCCCTTCCAACCCAAACCATTTTATGTTTCTGTATCCTTACAAGATGATGCTTCAGACTTCAGAGCATTTATCTTTTTGCCCTCAGTATTTGGACCAGAATGTTGGGGGTTTGTTATCCCTTTTGTTTTTTTAATTGTCTTAGGTGTTTAATTTTGCTATGTTTTCATCTCCTGCCTTTTCTGTATCCTTTTCCATTATAGAGTTATGTAAATATTTTGCTTTTGAGTTAACCTGCATTTAGTTGTATCTGTGTTAACTCCAGACAATTAATTTCCTAATTTTTTGCTCCAGGAATTTTTTAATTTGCTGCTTCTGTAATTTTTGCCCTCCTTTGAAAATAGCAAAGTAGTGAATTATATAGAGGTTAACGTACAGAGGCACAATTGTAAATATTTCCGTGACCAAGTTATTTGATGTTGATCTCTATGTGGAGTGGACTTGTTTTATATACACTCTAGTTTAAGCACGCAGTCAAGCTGGAAAAGCAATTTCTTGACAATTAAAATTGTTCATGGTGTGACAAAGGCCATTAAGAGAGGCTTTAAATTTTGCATCTGAACAAAAAACCAGGCATATTTCCATCATTCTTCACACACACACACTCCCCAAGAAAAGCCTTAAAAACCTACATGTGTCTTAAAAATATAATTATCCTTTGTCAGCACTCATCTCCTGCCCTCACTCCATCATAGCTGTCAAATTTATATGAACACTAACATGTCTTATTATCAAAGTGTAGTACATCATTCTTTTGCCATGGGTAAATAAAAGAACAGATGTCTCTGTTGCTGTCTGTCTCAAAACCTGAATTGTCAAGGGTGTTACATGTTAAACAAAAGAAAAAATGACCTAAATATACATTGCTAATATTTTTAAATCTGCATCCTCCTGCTGACAACTATTAACTTCTTGATATGTGCGTCATAGTCCATTTTCCATGCGTTTTTGCAGCATGTTTGCTCCTCACTTTCCAAATTGCTGTGGTGGTCTGCATCAGCTTTGCAAGGAAGTTTCTTTGAGCTTGTTCATGCATTTGAGACCACTGGAATATTGAACAGAGCTTTGCTTAATGACTGAAGATTGTGTGTCATATTCTTGATAAGTTTCATGTCACCTGCTGCTTATAGTTTTTCTTCTGGTGACTTTATATGTGTGATCAGAGTTTTCCCTTGCTTATTTTCTCATATTCAGGATAGAAGTATTGCTTTGAATGCTTCATTTACTGCAGTGTCTGCTTTTTATCCTTTAGAAAGGATCACTGTGTCAGTTCATGCTTTCCTTGGCTGATTTTTGACATGGAATGCTAGGTGCCTCCAGAGAGTGGAGGGCACGAACCAGGCCTGGTTTGAACCAGACATCCTGCTGTCTCTGCCACCCACTGTTCTGCAGAGTACAGCCTCTTCCCTTGAAAAAGTGTTGTCTAGCATTGGCTTTAGCCCTGCTCTGAGGGGGAGGCTGGGCTGGGTGACCTTCAAAGGTCCCTTCCAACCAACATTTCTCTGAGTCTGTCTATACATTCTCATAACTCCCAATAGTAACCCAACAGCCTATTTCAAAAGAAGTTTCCTCTTGAAAATTACTTTTATCTGACTGCTGATGTGATGAAACCACAGGTTTTGCCTGTTCTGCTTCTCTTGTTCATATGGTTGTGTTTGTTCTTCTTGGGGAACTTCTGGGAAGTCAGGTTACGTGACTGCCTGATTTATGTTGTGAATTTTCAAGTGTAGTTACAGGCACAAAGGTGTAGTCATGGGGGTGTCATGAAGTGAAATAAGAAAAATAAATTCTAGGGGCATGTTGTGGCATTTTTCTTCGCTACTAGCTCTTACACTTTTGTTCTCTGGTGAACTAGCCAGATTATTTTTCTGTGTAATCCTGAACTCCATCAGTAGTTACTGTTGGTAGAAGAAAAATACACCATGTTTCACTGTAGTACTTGTCATTTCTTTTTTGGAGCAATGCACTTTTGTATTCCTTCCTAATCAAGTCATCCTGTATGTTTCTCAGGCTCTAAAAGTATACATTCTTTGAACTTGAACCTGGTCAAATAATTTTCATAACTTTCTTGATTTAAGTAGAATTGAGTGTGAAACTTGCATGACATTTTAAGTGAACTGCTTAAGCAGAGATCACGTGTCATAACAGGATGTATTTTCTATATGAACTGCTGCTACCTTTCCTTTTCTTATCTTTCAAAATATTTTTTGCAGCATTCTGACAGAGAGGGTAAGTATTACATAGATAATTCAATAAGAAACAGGGGAAATGGATGGACCCAGTCATGTTATTGACTTAGCAAACATAATACCCTTTTCATTTTGTCTCTCTAAAGAGAGTGTTTAATACCTTTTTTCTTCAAAAATAGAACTATTCAGGCAGTAGTAAATCATTGTTCTTAAACCAAAATATATAGCTATCTAGAGTTTTCTCCTTTTTTTTTCACTCCAAAGGTTTAATTACATTTTATGGACCATGTCAGATACAGCTCTCTTTTCCCCACTTCCAATTAATGCTAAAGAAGGACAGACTATACTGGGGTAATATCATGTCCTATTGATTTAATGGCCTTTACATGAAGATTTTTGGCCACTGTGATTTCTTTAAGTGTGTCAACTATTTTCTCTTAACATCTTGAGAAAACACATCAATATTACTGTCACTCTGGATTTCTCTCTTACAGGACACCTCTTTTCCTTTGGAATTACCGGCATAACCACCTCTCTTTGCAGTGTTTTGACTGTAATTGCTCATGACCTTTACTAACAGCCAGAGTTACCATCATATTGCTGACATTCTGACAGAAGTTCTTGGACACGCAGAATTGCTTTTTCTCATCCTTTCCCTGAACCATTGCTTTTTTCCAGTGCTGTGTGTTGTTACAAACTGTGAGGGAGATCATCCCACCCATGCCAGGCTTCAGCTGTGTGAGTGTATCTGTATAAGAACAATGCTGCAATTTGAAATATTTGTGCTATCAAGTAATACCAGAGTAATTGCAAGTCTGTTTATCTTCTTTCCCTCCCCTCATTTTATCTAGCCTAACAGCCCCACAACTTTTATTTCAGTAAAATTCAGGTTGGAAGGGACCTTGTGAGTCACTAGTCCAGTCTCCTTATTCAGAGTAGGGTCCTCTGTGTGAGCAGACCATGGTGTGTTTTATCCAACATACCTTGAAAACCTACAGGGATAGAGACTACACAACTTCCCTGGGCAGCTTGCTTCAGTTTTTGTCTGCATCATGAGAACCCTTTTCCTTGGATCAAATTGGGGCCTCTCTTATTCTGGTCAACTCTGACACATACCACTGTGAAGAGATTGGCTGTGTTTCCTGGATAACCACTTCACAGGTATGAGAAGACTGCTATTAGGACACCTCAAAGCCATCTCTTGTCAAGTTGAACAGGCTGCTTCCTGAGCTGCTTTTCACAGAGCAGGTGCTCTTGCCCCATGACCATGTGAATGCACCACAGTTTGTCCATATTTTCTCTTGTTTTGGGCTCAAAACTGCATACAGTATTGTAGGTGCGGTCTAGTGAGTATCAAGTAAAGGGAGATCCTCACTTCCCATTGGTCATGTTCCCATTAATACAGTGGAGGGTGCTTGCTGCCTTGGCCGCTTTCTTTGTTCAGCAAAGGTGTATTCATGAGTTAAGGTAAGGATGAGTAAGGTAAATCATTAGAACATCAGAGGAAGCGTGAATCCCAGACATCATGAATCCCAGTATCATCTTGACTGTTGTACTGCACTTCTGGCTGAGTCTTGGCTCCAGCAACAGTCAGGATTGTAGCATTCCTGTTAGTGAGGAGGGAGATGCAGATGCTCATTTCTCATCACGTCTAGATGTCTTGCTGTTTACTTATATATTCCACAAGTCGCAGGAATAGTTTTTGGATTTATGTTACTTTCTGGTAAAAGTATTATGCACAATTTAAATAATGTCTTAGAATGGTAGTAGACTTTTCTCTAAAATACTTTTTTTTTGCTGCTGATCTGGACTCAATCTTCTGTAATTTCTCTCTTTCATCTCTCCATATCTGGTCCTGTTTAGCCTGGAGATGTCTGAGAGGGGACCTCATCAATCTATATAAGTATCTGAAGGGGGGTGTCAAGACGATGGATCCAGGCTCTTCTCAATGCCAAACAATAGGACAAGAGGCAACAGACAGAAACTGATGCACAGGAAGCTCCACCTGAATATAAAGAAGAACTTCGTTACTGTGTGGGTGACTGTGCACTGTAACATATTGCCTGGGGAGGTTGTAGAGTCTCCCTCACTGGAAGTACTCAAGAACCATCTCTGGATGCAATCCTGTAAAATGTGCTCTAGGATAACCCTTCTTGAGCAGGGAGGTTGTACCAGGTGATCCACTGTGGTTCCCTTCCAATCTCACCCATTCTGTGATTCTGTGATATGCTGGGTATCAACCTGTACCTCTGCTGCTGCCTTCTGCATCTCAGGGACTTAAAGTTGTCTACACATCTAGTGAAATATATCAGTTAATACATTTTGCCTTCTGGTAGGCAGACCAGTTAATGTACAGGACTTGAAATAACTGTGGGTTTATTGTTTCTGCTGACACACAGTACTGATAAGAATTGTGAGTTTGTACCTCAGCTCTGCCCTCTTTAGTCTCCTTACTTAGATGACAAACTTGCATTTGAAATGTGAGTTTCATTTGTAGTTCCTGGCAAGAGATTCAGCTCACATCTCTTTACACCAACTGGTGATGCCTGAATGACCAGCCTAGATTCTGAACTTTAGGAAATTAAAGTGAGGTGAATGCTACCTCTGGCTCATAAAAAGTTATTAATAGCATTCTTTATGAATTCTTTTACATTGAACCCAAGTGTTTGTTGTTTAATTGCATATTGAACAGGTTAGGGTATGGACACTGAATTTTACCACCAAAAGCGGTTTTAATTACGTCTATGGATCCTATGCAGTTTCTGTAAGTAACAGTTTTGTTCTTGCTTGGATCTCAGAATGTGTGAATTTCTCTCGAAATCTAAGGTAACAGGTTAGATCATTTCCCATCAGGAGAAGCAAAGTCCGCATATACAGTAATACTGAAAGCTTGAAGGAAAATAGAAATAAACCAATTTTCTTCGAAACATTGCTGAGAAAAATGATTTTGAAGGTGAGACTGTAAGTAGTGAGTGAGAAATAAGGGTCTTGTTCTGTTTCTGTGTTGCAAGAATGGTGTTTGCAGTTGTTTTGAATGACAGGTAGACCTAGTGATGAACAGGGAATTCTTGAGAGTACTTACGCGAGTAAAGCCAGAACAGGAATTCATTATATAATAGTTTCATTAGCAGAAGCTATGGGTTGTTTTAAATTGGAAGGAAATAGTAGGTAGATAGGCCAAAGTACATAAAGGGCCCCACTTGAAGTTTTAATCCTCTTGTCTTTAATTCTTTTTTCTTGTAATGCTTTTGTTAGCTTTACCTTATTGAAGCTAATTTAACTGCATGACCTATCATTCACTGGAAGCGCTGGAATAAAACATTTCTGATTCTGGTAACACATAATGTGTGCTTCAAGATCGAAGAACAATGTTTAAGGCTGTTTAATCATTGATTTTGCATCTATAATTGCAATTCCTATGCTAGAAGCTACAAAATAATTGGTATCACAAGAAAGCAAACTTGCAGACTCAAGTGGTTTGCAAGTCCAGAAGTGCGATGGGAAGATGTTGCCCAGTAAATGTAACTGGTTCTGTGTCAGCATCTTTACAGGTGTCCAGAGAAGGGATATTGGCCTGTCCTTAGGGCTCTCCCTAATTTTAGCTTGCAAACCACCATGGAATTGCTTTTGCCCATGCAGTCTATCTCTCTGCTCCTATGCACAAGCCTCCTGCATAACTCCTGCCTCCCTTTTGTTATGATGTTCTTCTGGCTCCTGTTTTTTGTGTATTTTCCTGTGCTCACAGGGTTAGGAGACTTTATGCTGGCAGTATGTGAAATGAGTGCTGGAATGCGCACTCTTGTAGGGATTCAGCCAACCCAGCTCACCTGGTCTGAGAAGACATTGTACTACAGTGAGGCAGCAGGTTTTTGTTAGTGTTTCAGTTTTGGGAAAAATGGGAATAGTTCATGGGTTTTGTGAAAAGGTCATGGAAAAAGGAAAGAAATGTTAGGAGTCTAGAGAAGGGGCTTAATAACATAAGCATCCAGAGTAACAAATTTAAGAGAAAATTACTAGATTCAGATTTTTTATCATTTAGATCCAATTTAAGCTTACAGTAGAACTTGCTCAGACATAAACCGTTACCAGAATTTGTGGGTGGAAGAATTGAAGGCAATTGAAGAAAAGAGTTTTAAGCAATAGCAGTTGGGTGCAGATGATGAGATGAAGGATGAAAAAAAAATGTACTTGCCATGACTGTCAGCTGAGTGAGGTGTGATGGTCTTAGATTTATAGATAGGAATAGAAAGAGTATAACAGGCATTAGGATTTCTTATTCCCATGACTGCATGCCTGCTCTCAGGTACTCAAGGGAGATTGTAATTTGAAGAACAACTTAGGCCCAAATTTAATTTTGGCAAAGGAAGAACTCTGAAGACAATGGGACAAGCCTACAGAGACTAGGAAAGTGAGGGGGAAAGATTATTAGAGATTACTGGGTAGAAAATGTAATCTTGGATTTAATGTCACCTTTGAGGTATGTTTGAGTGTAAATCAATTGCTATTGATCTTCTTTGAGGCTGTTTTTTTAGTGAAGCCATTAAAAATAAGATTTTTTGTACAGTAATTAAGAATCTGAGCTCAGTGTTGTACTGCGTTTTCACTGAAAGGAGATGGAGTACAGCACATGTACGGAGTGTGGTAACGTGCTTTGGAGTGGTTCGAAAGTACATCAGTTTGCACAACACTAGGTATTGCTTTGTTTTGTGTTGCCTGTGAGTTGTGGAGGTACTGTTTGGTAAGTATTACGTTGGGATGTTGGCATAGAACAACTAAATTAAATTTAGATGGGATTGCACAGAGCTAAACCTGCACTATATATTAGGAAAATGTATAAATAACAGAGAAGCTATATGAATGAGAGGAATGTTCCAACACAGTTTATGGAGTGGAGCCCCAGGCTTAGTTTTGCCTTAGCTGAAAATTACTTAGGGGAATAAATCCCAGCAGGTTGCTTACCATGCACACACACGTTTCACACATCAGACTACTAACCTGCTCCAAGGCTGCAGTCCTTGCTGTGATGTAGTTCAAATAACCCTGCCATGAAAACTTTCAGAATGTGAAACCAGCCACGGGCCAAATCTAATTGAAGCTTTCTGAAGCTCATTTCAAACATGAAAAGTAACATAGTTACATGCTTAGGAACTTTGTCTGGTTGGAAAGAGTGTCCAAAGGGAAGGTGATATGAAGGGCTCAGAAAGAAGAATCTCTGCCTTCTGTGGACTCTGTAGATAGAAACCTATTCTCTTAACTGTTATCTCTAATAGGATTCAAATTCAAGAGAGAGTGAGCATAAAAGAAAATTAACATTCAAGAGATTTAAATTATATTGTAGGTTAATGGTTTATTTCTTTTGATTAAACTGTCTTAAGGCAGTGGGCCTTATTTTGTGATTGTGGTTCCAAGCATAATAAATGTCTCAGTAATGTGCATATGTATGTGGTTATGTGAAGCTTCGGGAAACCTGCTTAACAGAAACAAAATATCTGAGGTGAGCAGAGACAGAAGAGAGTTTGTTAGTGTTTTTTCATCTTTATAGTATGGGCCTCCTTAATGAGATATCCTGATTGGCTGTTTATTCCTCTCCCTTCTCTTCTTGTTTATATTTACCTTTATTTATCTTGTCAAAATCAAGAAATTTAGGTCAAAATATATCTGGATCCATCTGCTCATCTAGTCTGTTCTTTTACTGCTAGTAGTTATATCTTTTAATTAAGTATGCTTAGTGACAGTTTACTACATTAATGAATGGCATCAAGTATCTTTAATTTCATACATGATGAATTTAGGAGGTTTTTTCTTTACTTCTGTATAACAAACCAATTATGTAATCTGTTTTATTTCTCAAATTGTAGTCTATATGTCTTATCTGTAACTTATGTTTTAGTGTTGGTTTAGGTGGAATCTCAATCACGCTCCATAATTTAGCTGTCTTTAGTGGAGGTTTATTATTATCACAGTCTTGTTGTGAATGCAGGGAATGTTTATTCATTGACATGGTGATCCATTTCAGTTTTAAATTTTGTTGATTGTAGTTATTCTTTGGTGCTCTAAATCTTATGACTGACTTAGAAAATTATGAAGTCCATGACTGACCTTTCAATTCTAGGTTCATCAAACACTTTGATTGTTATTTTAGTTGGTTTTTTTTTTTTTTTTGTTTGGGGTTTTTTTTGTGATTGACCATCAGTGTTGTTGTAACCCGATTTTAAGTAAGGTCTGCAGAGTGGTGCTGCAGACACAGGACCTGATAGGTATGATAGTAGAAGAAAGGAGCAGGTGATACTGTCTGTAGGATAATTTGCCTTTTGTGACCCTGCCAGATCAGGTAACTTGGTTTGACATTAGACAGGTCAAAAATTAATCTTTTGGGCTAATTTTTGAGATTATGTGTGGGATGAATTATTTATTTGACACCTGCCTCACCTCTCTGTGGTACTTTATGCCAGCCCATTAATCCATCAGACCAACTACATTATCAAGTAGATTTTTACTTTAAGTAGCAGTGATGCTTTGGGCGTGTAATTAAGGAAAAGTGTTAGGAAATATTTTTAGTGTCAGACAGTTTTAAGATTGATGATTTCTCTCTCTTATCCCCAGTACTCTTATACTTTTGTGATCTGTAAATACTCTGCAGTATTGACAGCATGCACAGATTTACTGTTTACTTAGACATCTCCACTTGGATCCCCACTCTGATTATTTCCATGCTCTGGGCAGAGCTGCTGCAGATGTAACTTTTGTAGCATGTTTTCTGAGCCACCTCGATACAATCACTTAGCTGTCTAAGAAATGTACTAGCTTACATTGTTGTTTTTAATAAAACCTGTGGTATTGCTCTAGATTACACTCATATGCGTGTGTAACAATTTAGCAGTGAATCTCCAGTGAGATCACATATGCAGTGTGTGAACAAATGTGTAAGATGTTTTTCCTGTATGTCTAGAAAAATAGCAGTGTATCTTATCTACAGTTGCCACATCGGCAGCTTGGAGGAAAACTGCGTGAGGGTATAGATTTTTAATGGTTCCGTATCAAAGTGATGTATCTCACTAGCATGCTATCAATAGAACAAATAAAATCTATATGCCCATAAACAAAATATTATTTATATTTTTTAAAATCTTTATTAAATAGCAATTATTTCAGAACTACTCGGGATTAAAAGGTCTCATATCTGTGATCTGAAAATGGTGTTTGAGATCAAAAATAGATAGAACCAGGAGAAGGGTTATTCTGTAGACTCGGATTTGTAGCAGCCTTTGTGTACAACACGTAAAACAGGATGGCTGTCTTGGAAACCTGAAGGGCAGAAGTGTGTGTAGCTTTCTATGTGTGGAGCAGAAGCTTCAGAGAGGGAATGTTAACTGAGCTGTGCAGCTATTCTTGAGGTCGTGGCAGCACAGTCAAGGGTTGTTCTTGCTCTTTGCCTTCTTTCAGTGCTTTTATCAGCCAAAGGTGTACAGCTGGCCTGGCACTGCTCTGCCTTTGAGCCAGACATACCTTGTGTGTGCCAGATCCAACCAAAGCCAGTCTCAGGACTAACAACAGTCTTTGGCTCTGCCAACTCCTAGAAAGTAGAAAAATTAGATTCGTGCCCTCTGTCCCCAGGGCTCTAACCCACACCCCTCAGGAGCATTTGTTCTTGTTTGGCCTTTTGAATCACAGTGCAGAAAGCAATGCAAGATTCATTGGGGCAGAGAAGGCTCAGTGTAGTGCCCCAGGATTGTATCTCTGAGTGAATTTGGGAGGCATGTTGTGGAGCAGGAATGGGTGCAAATTCAACATTTTTTTCTCTTTTCAGGGTTATTGTTATTTGGGAAAGTAAATCTAAAAAAGCCAAATAGTTGTATGATGTACCATCTGTAAAGGGGCAGGGAGTGGGATCTAGTAATCTCTGCTTGAGGAAGAAGAAATCTAATGCTGGACCACAGAACCAGTCTCTCACAGTCTCTGTGAGTCTAGCGTTCCTTTCCATTAATAGCATATGAATCATACTGCCATTTTACTTTTTAAAGGAGAGCTAAGAGATTGTCTCATCCAGTTCCCTGGCAAAAGGCAAATTTGGCAGCAGTAGTGTTATTTCTGGTAAAAATTTGGCTGTCTTACTGTTGAGGATAGTCAGCAGTGAAGGATTCCCAGCCTTCCTGGATGGTCTAGGCTCTTCCTAGGCACCCTGCTTACCAGTAAGTGGTTAGTCTTTCAAGTGTCCATCTTTGGAATCTAAGCTTATTGGATCCTTTGTCACAGTAGATGGGGAAAAGAGCTTATATCCTCTCTTTTTCTCTTACAGTATGCTTTCATATTCTTAAAGGCATGACTCTGTTTTCTCTAAAATAAGTGATCACAGTCCAGGTTCTTTTTTTTTGTTGTTTTCTTTTATAGGTTTTGGTTTCTTGACTTGTTACTGTTCTCTCTCAGTCCAGTTGATTGTGGTTCTCTACATACAGTGCTCAAAGCTGGACATTCTGCTCAATTTGGGACCAGATCAGAGCAGTGGATTATGGTCACATCTTACTAGTGATGGGTTCATATATACACACTTGGATACTTTTTCCAACAGTACCACGTTGTTGACTCATGTTGAGTTCATGATCATTATAACTGTCAAATCTCTTTCTGCAGATCTGCTGTTACGCTGATCTTTCTCCAGATTTTGTTTATGCTGTTGATTATTCTCAGCTAATCTTAGAACTTTGCACTGGCAGCAGTTGTGCTTTGCAACTGTCTCATTAGTCTTGTGCACAACCCTGGGTGTTGTGAATTATACCTGCATCTTTCACATTGTGTGTATTTTCATTACCAGTATTTTCCTGCTACTGGAATGAATGTAACAAATTTTTTTGCATGTATTCAGTTTGAGATGAACTTCTGATAAATATTAAATAGCCTTTCTAAAACAGTTTTGGTTTTTTTTTTTACCTGAATACCAACAGTTCTTGTTAAATCCTGTTTTTAGCTTGCTTGTGGGAATATCATGAGCACCAGTGTCAAAAGTTCTACCAAGATCAGTATAAATAACTAGTAGGATCCATACAGATGATTGTTTTTCAGCATCCACACATCTTACCAGCTATAGAGATAATAAACTGCCTCTTTGTACATTCTGAATATTAGGTTTTATTACTAAAAGGTCTGCATCCCTTCTTTCTTCCATAGGAATTGACAGTGGAAATAGTGGGTATCTCCATCCAAGTGGTGTCCCCTAGGTCTGCGTGGGCATTCTTTTGCTCATCAGCCTCACCCAGGCAGTTTGGGCTGCTTAGCCTCTCTCACTGAGCAGGAGGTGAGCAGGACACATCAGGCCACTCTGCTGAGCAGCTCCAGACAAACCTTTTTGACCTGTGTTTAGTTGTATTTCTGCTCCTGTTCATGTAAGTACATTGTAATTCGGTGACCACTGAATACTTCTGTCTTTTGGGAGAAAATGGGAAAAAATGGTCCCTTAAGACCTTTTCTATTGTTTATTATTATTAATTTTAAAAAAGGGATAAAAGACTAGGTAGTCCTAAGATAATTGACACCTTGTTTTACAGAAGACTACTGGTGTGAGGGTTTTTTTGCTTTTTTTTGGTCTGGGGGGAGAGGAGGGGAGTTGTTTGGAAATGCTGAAGAAGCCAAATAGAACAAATGGTGGTGTTGTAATAAATAAAACATGCATGTAAAACCTGTCTAACTTGGTTAGCCCACCAGACTTAGACAGTCTCTTTTAAACATTATTTGTGGATGTTAACATCTGTTTAAATCAAGCATATGGGAGAAAAGCTGTTTTTTCTTAATGGTTCAGCATTCCTCTTCTCAAGCTTAAACATTTTCCTGCTTCTCATGACTGTTTTTTTCTTTATATGAGTTTATGTTAAGTGATAGCAGTATTCAAGGTTTTCTTGCTTGCCTATCTTCCTTTTAGGTAATTCGAAAGTGTGTCATCAAAAAGCTAGCCTCAACAAACCAGTTGAGAGGTAGTAGGTGCCTTGCTGGCACACAGGGAACTCCTCAAAACATTGTGTATGGATCCTAGATATGCGTTCACCTGAAAATAGTTCCTGTATCAGTGTTAGCCTTTCTGTTCCAGCTTTAAAATCCACAATGGTTGCAAAGAACCTGAAAACTCATACCTATGGAACTTCCTGTACCTTACTGGAAAAGTATTGAAAGACAATATGACTTTTGGCAAGCCTGCTGTAGGAAACCCATGGATAACTAGTGGAAGGGAAGTGTCAGTCTGAATGTGTTTTTACGAAATTAATTATAAATACCTAGACTGCATCTTCCTCTGTATTCTGATACAGAATTTTCTGCCAAAATAGAGACTTCCAAACCTTTTGATTTTAAAATATTGCTTTTGTTTGTTATCATACAGTATTTTGTATCTTCCTTGTATAACAAGCTTATGACTTTTCAAAAGTTCAGGATTCTTTCACTAATTTATTTAAAAAGCTATATTTAAAAAAAAAAAAAAAAAAAAAACAAACGCAGCACAACTTAAATCTTATACCAGTTGATCAAACTGCCTGTTATAACTCCATTTGGGTTTTGGAATAAGCATGAAAAGCTGAGAAAGTTTTCATTCTCTTATATCCATTATCTAAAGATTAGAGCAAATGCATGTACTTTCTCATAAAAAAAATACAGGGTCACCAGTTCTGAGTCTTTGCATTTTCCATTAATTTGTCAATTCCTTATCAGCTGTATCTTGCTGATAGAGTAGAAAGAAGGAGAGACTGAGATTAATTAAATCTTCTTTGATATTTAACTGTTTATTTAGATCTTGGGGATCCAAGGAACTCCAAGCAATAATCAATCAAAATCACTCCCGTCTATCTATTCTCAGTAGAACCATAATAATAACCAATTAATACAGGTCTGGACTGGACAGAAAGGTGGTAATTAACCCCTACAAAAATTGATTGCAATTTGCAAATTTCTGGTGTAGCAGTTAAAGCCCTTTTGCAAAACAGGTTTAGGATTCAGCTTGCTCAAAATATTGAAATACAGCAAAATTTTTACTTTGTTCAGGCCTTTTTTGACCTGGACTAAAAGATGAAGGCTTTTAGATACCTTGAACCTCATTTTTAAAATGACCTGCCATGGTCAATTAACTGATAATGTATCAGTTAGCTAGAAAAATAATCTATGCATTGCTTCCCATAATTTGCTGTGGTTCTACTTCCTTTGAAGTATTACTGCCCTAAAATCAAAGCACACACACCATTGCAGAGTGTTTTAGAAATATACAGTGTTATTCTGGTGACACCAGGTGTTGAAAGTAAAAAATGTAATGCATTATGTATTCAGAAGCATGCCTTTATTAAGTGATAGTTATTGTGGGGTAAATGGTGAGCTAGTGAAGGTTTGTAATTTGACAATAATTTGAGTTATCTATTTTGAAAGAAATGTTCGTTTGCTGAAAGTCAGAAGTTACTTGATCTTTACCTATCTTTTTAAGCCATATCAAAAAAGGCAAAATTAAAATGTTATATGGTTTCTCTTCTTCATATGTTTTAAGTAATATACTGTTTCTTGATTTATATCTGGTTCTCTAATTATATTATTTAAATTTTTTTCAGTTAATTAGCATCACTAAGTAAGTGTTTGCTTAAAGAATGCAGAAGTGAAATTAACTGAGATGTCCAAATGTCCCTAGATACTATCAAATCTGGAAGAAATGATGTTCAGAATAATAACATTATTCCTGTATTTGGGGATTGGGAATTACCCAAGCCTGCTGTACTGCACAGTACTTGGCTGGGGGAAGTGGCACTGGGAGGGCAGTGATTGATTTGTTTAAGAGCTGAAAGGTAACTTTCTGTGAGCAACTTGGGCTAAGCAGTTGTTTAATAATGTTTTGTGAATTTTCAACATTGTGTGAATAATGTTTAATATTTTCAGGTAGCATCATTTTAAGTCCAAAAATACAGTATTTGTTTAATCTGTAAAATCATCCCTTCTTATTTCAGCTTTTCATTGTCAAATGCATTTGATATGAGGGTGTACCAGTGTTCACCCTCTTGAAACCCCTTGAAACTCCCAGGCCATATTTGCTATGAACCAAGACACTTCAGTGGAAGGAGTCTCTTATTAAAAGCATGGTGCTGACTTCTCCATGGTATTTACTGGAGACTGTTCTCTTTAGTTGTGGCATAAAAATAAATTTTAAGTGGTGCTTGTAAATTTACTTTAGTAGGAGGAATGTTGCTGACAAGAAGAGCTGTTGGTTTTGTATTATATATCAGATTGTGCCAAGAGGTGTGTTTTGAAAATGTCTGTGGATCCCAATGCAAGAAGAAACTTTTCACTTAGAAAGACAGAGAAGTCTTAGGACTTGTTGTTCCTGTCATACTTATCCTGGTCACTGGCACTGAAACTGGAAAAAGTAATGAGTGAATTGGAAGATACTCTACCTACTACTGGATATTTGGGACCTACTTGGAAGGGCGGGATCCCAATAAAATGAAGCCCATTGCAGCAGGTATGAATTGTTTCCTCATTTCCACAACAACCCCTGAAGCAGCATGAATATAGTGATCCCTTGTCACTTGTGCCTCGTGTCCTCCAGTACAGACAGTGACATGGCAGTTACGCTTTCCATGCTGAGATCTGTGCATTGGCTTTGGTCTGCTTTGTTGACAGCTAACGTAGCCAGTTTAGCTGTGCTCCTTTCTCTTAATTTTGCCCCATGCTTGGGGAGTGCAAGGCTGCTGTTGTGGGCGGATACTAAGGCTAGTCAGAGGATATGCTAATTTATACTTGAGGCTTAATCACCTTTGCTTGGGAGCTGTTACAGTCCTAGGTTGGCTACATCTTAAGATGTAGCTTGAGGCATTCAGGACATTTTATACTGTAACATTGCCTAATTCTTGCCTGTTTTCTCAACACAAAGTCTAGATTGAAGGATAGGTGTAGTTGGATGCTCTTCTAGACACTTAAATACTTTAAGATATGTGAGTTTCCTCTGATGTGCACCCACAGTAATTTGAAAGACTTAAGTCTCTAGAATGCTATTTCTATTAAAAAAAAAAAGTTCCTTTTCAACTACTCTATAAGCTATCATGAAGCAGAAACGTATTGCAGATGGAAACCACCTGGTTTGTAGAAGTAAAATTCTTCAAAACGCTATTCGAGTGTGTCCAGAGCAGGGCGACCAAGGTGATGAAAGGTCTTGAGGGCAAGACTTACAAGAAGTGACTGAGGCCACTTGGCTTGTTCAGCTTGGAGAAGAGAAGGCTGAAGGGAGACCTCATAGCAGTCTGCAGCTTCCTCAAGAGAGGCCGTGGAGGCAGAGGTGCTGGTCTCCTCTCTGGTGACCAGCAATAGGACACGAAGAAATGGAATGAAGCTGCATCAGTGCAAGTTTAGATTGGACATTAGGAAAAGGTTTTTCACTGAGAGGGTGGTCAGTCACTGGAACAGGGTCCTTAGGGAAATGGTCATGGCACTAGGCCTGACAGAGTTCAAGGAGCATCTGGACAATGCTCTATGTTATATGGGTTCATTTTATGTAGTCCTGTGAGGAGTGGGGAATTGGACTCCAAGATACTTAGGTATCCCTTCCAGCTTGAGAAATTCCGATTCCTTTATTGCCTTCAAATGATGAGTCCCCAGAAGTTCTTGTCTGTGGTCCCCAAGCATATGTTTTTGCACTTTGTATCATTAAAAGCCATCTTATTTTAATTACACAGTTCATAGCCTATCTAATATGTCTGCAGCATGAACCAATGGTTCCTCTGGAAGCATCACGCACAGATGTGGTAGGCACACAACTACTAGCTGTAGCAAGACCACTAATAAATAAAACGACATTGATTCCTGAGGAATATGACTGGTAACTTCTGTGTGTGCTTATTACACTGTATTTTAATATAGTCCCTTAAAATCCTCCCTTAACTAACTCCTTGTTTGTAGACAGTTCTTCTCTGTGACTTGGTCTGGAGATATTTTCACTGCATATTAAATAATGGACTCCAAATCCATTGTGTTATCCTTGTCTAAGCAGGTTGTTTAACGACACTGGCCTGGCTTTTTTGCATTCGGAACCATATTGCATGTTATTCCCCTTCTCATTTACTTCCAGTACGTAATTCTGTTCTTCTTCCTTTATTAAGTTAGTAACAGAAATTCTTTCTGAAAGGTCACTGAAAAGAGGCTGCAGAGCATGTATAAAACTGTTTTCATTTATGTAATTTTTTTTTAAATGTGGCTCAAATAAATGTCTGTATAATTCAGATGATTATTATCTAATGTCTTCCTCTTACAGCCTGAGCCCTGGTTTAAGATGTCTTTCATTAAAACTTCCTTCCAGGCATCCTGGACACTGCTAAGGAGAACTTGAATTAGAGTAAATTCTGTGTGCCATCGTAAAACCAAAATAGCTTTATTTGCAATTGCAAGAATATATCTATGTAGAGATAGGGAATTATTTCCACCAGTAATTCTTGTGAGACTCTTGTGGCTCCAGGAGAAGATTTAAGGGCTTGTGTCACTGGTTTTCCTCGTTCTTCAGTAAATACAGACTTGCCTTAAATTTTACATTAGACTATAGAACCTCTTGCTGCATCAGAGACCAAAGCACTTTTTATCTGAAAGTAACATTTAATTCCACATATAAATTGGAGATTTCTTGTCTTCTTATCTTTGACTCTACCAAGCAGAAGGATATTTGAGATTTTGGTCAGTACGTTTTCTGGATTTGAAACCAATTACTCCAGTGCCTTGCTGAGTGCAATTTCAGGCTTTTTTGGATATGCTCCCAGAATATGTATTTGTTTCTTTTGTGTAGAAGATATGAGGCCAGTAAATGTATTTACTTTGGGATAAGGATGCTTTCTCTGTTGATAAAGGAGGGGAGGTATGTTTCAGATTTCATTGCAGGATTTGCAAGTCTTTCTTGAAGAGCAAAAATCAAGACCAGGACAGTTAAAATAACTCATTAGTTCTCTATGTGACTTTTTATTTGTTCTGTAGTAAACTTGGTACTAATTTCTAAGCAGAAGTGATATGCCTCGGTGGGACTGAAGTAATTATATACATCTGTTCATGGTCCTTTGTAGTTTTGAATTGGTGTTCTGTTTTGGTTTGTATTTTCTAACCTTTTATTATATTAGAAAATGGTGGAAGGGATTTGTTGCTGAGATATGGATTGGGTTTTTATTTTTTACTTGCATTAAGCTGCAAGCTGAAATTCACTTTTAAAAAACCTTTTTATTAAGTAAAATATAGTTTATCCATGTAAGACTTGGATATACATTTAATTAGTAAGGCAAATAAAACAACTGTAGTGAATTAGAAGAGAATCACAAAATCATTTAGTTTGCAAAAGACCTTTAAGATCATGGAGTCCAGTCATTAACCCAGCACTGTCAAGTCCAACACTAAACCATGTCCCTAAGCACCACATCTACACATCTTTTAAATACCTCCAGGGATAGTGACTCCAACGGCTCCCTGGGCAGCCCATTGAGCTGATTTATTTTGTTACCAGTGTGTCACATGTTAAACATTATGCTTTTCCAAAAATTTGATTCATGGACTGATAGGATGGTATAAGCCTTCTTCCTTTAAAAAAAAAAATTACCACTTTTCCTTTTGTGCACCTTCAGTAACTTTGGTCCTCTAAATGTCAGGAAGGGCCTCTCCTTCTTCCATTGCTGCCTAGTGGCATGCATACAAATAAAAAAGCATTAATGTTAGTGTATCTTCTGGGAGTATAGATATACTTTATTGTCTACTACCCCTTCTGAATCTCACAAAATTTGTATAACCCTGCTTCAGGGCCAACGTGCTTGGCCATTACCCCACACTATCTGTACCTACCCTTTCTGGTGGAATATTTAAAATAGTGTTTGCATTTAGATCTGGTAGTTCCTCCAGTACAGCTGGTTTTAACTTTCCTCTCTTCTTTTCCATGGGCCACTAACACTTTACAAGCAAAGCGTGGCTCTGTGGAGAAACTCCTTGTGTGTGTATATATGGATGCAGTAAATGCATATGAATTACCTTTTTTTGGCCCTTAAAGGAGCCTGTAGTTTCCTAGGGAATCACAGGTTGAAAAAACCAGTCTTTGGGGTTTCCTGATGTTTCATTTCCGCCGTGTTGGTCAAAGGTTTGTGTTTTAGTAGCTAGTCCATGCTGGGGTAGGTAGTAGTTTCTAGAGGAGAAATGCTGCAGTGTAATGTGTTGCTGTTCCCAGATTTATACCTGGATTTTTCTGTTTGGCTCATTTAGTGGAGCAGATTTTGTTCCCTGAACATCTGCAATTTCATTTGGTTTTTAGTGAGGTTTGAGAAGCATCATGTTGCAGTGTCCTCTCCGCATGGTGCTCCAAGACTCTGGCACCTTGACTCATGCCAGGGAGACATCCTGCTACCACCTGTGGAGCCATTGGCTGTAGTGGCCTCTGCTATTTGTTTGGGATGTCCAGCTGCCGGCCCTCCCAGTCAGCCACATGGTGAGGCCCAAGAGGCACCACCGGGCACTCGCAGGGCTGCCGAGTCTCACCTGCAGCCCTGTGCCTTGGCACCTCCAAGGAGCCAGAGCAAAGGCATAAGATGGCTTCCAGAGCCGCAGGCCCCTGCATGTAGGAGGCTGCTTTTGCTCAGCAATGGGGGGTTTTATTTGACATCTCCCTTCCAGGCTCAGTCGCACTCCCAAGGGACAGTGCTGTGCCATGACCTGGGCACCTATCCCCTCAAAGAGAATCATTGTGCAGCTGTTCCCTCATTTCCCTTGTGGAAAGGCGCCTCGCGATCCTACACAAGACCTCATCTTTTTTTGTCTTCCCGTTCTCTCTCTCACCATCCTTTCAGTGTAAAAAAATGCATTCCCATGCTTAGGTACTCAAAAGTGTTTGTTTCACAGACTGGGATGCTCTTCTCCCTCCAAAACAGTGAACTGACTGCTCTGGGTATTGGCATGTAAATTAATGTGCTGACCTTGCAGGGAAACCATCCAAGCTGCAGGCTGTGTCCTCAGTTTCAGGATGTTGGTGGTTTGAAACTCTGGGCTATGTTCTGCATCTCAATGATAGAAACCACTTCAAATTCATGGTGGTGTGGCAGGGCTGCCCTATCAAAAGTTGTTTTTCTACTTTTTCCTGTAACAGAAACTGGCATTTACAGTTAATACTCCATTCTTATAGGTTGTTTGTTGGTTTTTTCCTTTGTGTAGATACAACAGTTTAAGTACCTATGCTAAAGGTGCAAAGACCAGATATTTCTACATATATCATTTAAATTAATTGTCGTGTACTTAAAACTGCATGATAAGGACCCACCTGCTTGAGTGGGATTTTGAGAAGCCACTAGTCTGCTGCCTTTCCCTAAGGCAAGGTGAACTGTAGCATCCATGATAGTTTGAACAAATTTTCAAGAGTTCTAGTTTTTAAGGCTTCAACACTGTTTACTGATTTTCACTTCACACCCCGGTTGCCACTCAAGAATGAGATGCTTGAGGTATTTCTGTGTTCTTCTGAAACATCAGTCTGCTGCTCAACAGCACTGAAAAAGGCATTAGGGGAAAGGAGGGTAAGCAAAGCAAGAGACATGGTTTATATCCATGTATAAATCCATGGTTTATCCATTCTCAAATATTTCAATTCTGATTTCCCTATGTCAAAAACCCATAGAAGAACCAGTAAAGAGCACTTTTTGTTTGGTTAAATACATGTGGTCTTGTCAGCCTAGAAGAGAGCAAACACTGAAAAGTATCTGGTGGCACTGAGGAGGTACATGGAGACCCTGAGCTAGAGGAAGGTGAAGCAAGCAGGCATCAGGGAAAGACCCCAAAGTGATTTGTGCCTCATGCACCCACATGGAGTCTCAGCAGGGGTTTACCTACCGTGCTGCTGCCATTGCTGACACAAAAACAGTCACGTGAGCTCACAGAAGGAAAAGGCCTTTACACACCACAACACTTGTCACTTCTGGCTTGGGAAGGGCCTGGAACCAAGTCTGGAAATGCATCGGTGTTGCCTTGCCCTGTTCTTGCACTCTGATGTTGAAGTATCTGTTGTGGACCACCCTCTTATAGAGGGCAGTGGGTGATCAGACCTTTTTGGGGTTGCTTGTTAAGATTGTTCTTATGCCCTGTCCTTACAATTAGAAAGCTATCCATATTAATTATTCCATGCAAAAATTTTGGCTTACTGTGTGTTTGTGTACATGGAGAATCAATTGCTTCTATAAAAGCTTTCCCCATGTTGGTAGGTGATTGTGCCCTGTCTCATCAGCTCCTATTTAAGCTCCTGCTGGTTCAGTCTTTGACCCAATAAAACAGTCCTGGACCCGGTGCTGTGCCCTGAGCTCTTTCTAACTACTTCTGTAGTCCACACGTTTCTGAATTGAGGTCGCAAGGCTTTGCTGATGCTCATACAACATTACTTAATATAAGGACAAAACATTACTAGTATTAGTAATACTTATATAATATTCTCTTGAGGTGTCAACTTTTTTTCCCTCCTCAACTCAATTTGTCCACATCCATTGACTTTCCATTTTTTCATCCTCCTTTTCTTGTCCTCCTTGATGTGCCGGCAATCCCCTCATGTCTCTGCACTCTCTAGAAATTTAGTCTGTTAATCAGTCTAACGTTGTGTCCATTTTGTTTCTGCATTGCATCTTCAGCATCTTTTTGCACGTGGTGGTTTTATCGGATTGTCACTTTGAGACCTTCTCACAGTCACTTTGGGAATGAAACTCTTTCTGTTAGTAGTAAAAATTAATCTAATGAAGTTTTTTCTATGCAGTACAGTTGAAAGTGACTTGAAGTGTTTTCAAACAGACAAAAGGCAAATGTTTGCTGTGATGCCAAATGGGTGCAAGGCATGTGAGCAGTGTGTGATTGATGCTTGTCCAGAGGGCAGGCATCCTCACTCTGCCTCCTAGCAGATACTCAAAGATACTCCAGCTTAAGCGCAGGCATATTTGTTGGTTTGGGGATGTGAACTATCCAAGGAAGAAATTAAAAGAATCTGCAATGTAGGTTAAGTGGCGCTTCAGGTAGTGCCCGGTAGCATCCAGCATGGCACTGGTTACTCCAATACTCCTGTTTGTTTTCACAAACCAGCACCTCACAGTTTTTGAGCGGATGACCGCTGTGAGGAGACCGTAACCTCTTGATTTCAAAGGAACCATCGTTTCACTGGTGCCTCTGTGGTTAATGTAAGAAAGGTGTCTTGCCATAAACTTTTTCCGAGGTATTCAGCAATGTTGGGAAGGGGTCGGCCTGGGCAGGAAGCCCTTGTCTGTGCTATAAAGAAAATAGCAAGCAACAAAATGAAAGCATCAAAGGACTAACAGGATGCAGTCCCAGGAGTCCTCTCTGGCATGTTAGTCCTTCTTGAAAGTTAGCATTGAGTGAAGAGTGACCTTAAAACTCGCTTCATTCAAACAGACTGGGCTCAAGTTTAAAGTTCAAGGCATTTTGTTTTTTCACCTGTTTCCTACAGTTTTTAAGAAACTTCTGAAGAATTAATGTGTAACTATATCTGGTCACAGAGCCAATGTGGAGAATTTTTCTCAAGGGAAAATAATGTTACTGTATGGAGTGAAAGAAATGGATACTTTCTGAGTGGAGTTTTATTTTCTTGAAACTTTTTCACCCTAACCCACTGCTACCATGATTGCAAACAGCCCTGGAGCTGGCATAAAACACACGCTATTTCTTACTTTATTTTTGAAAGAAGCTGGTAGGATCCTATAGTTGTCTGAATCATGGTGAAAAGGTGATTTTTTGCTGAAGCTGCTGCTGCTACTTAGGAAGCAAGGTCTTGCTTTGGGCACAACCTGTGAGCAAAGAGCCTGGTTGCAGTGGGTACATGTTGACTGAGCCAGTGACTGGCCACATTGCCACCCACCCCTCTCTCACCATGCTGGAACTGTTGGGCCTGAGAGGGAAAACTAAAGCCCTCACCCAAAACTCCATTGGTAGGAGAGGATAGATGTGGATACAGAGCTGCAGCCCTACCAGTGCTAATGCCAAGTGGCAAGCTGGGCTGCTGGCTGACACCGGTTATGAGCCTCTTCTGGTTTTACCCAGCAACATCTACCTGTATGATCCTGAAGTAGTTACTTTATTTTCTGATCTTTGCATCTTATCTTATGAAGCAACTAGTAACTGATCCCGTAAGTAATTCGGCAGGTTGTCTTTCATAGCTAAAAGAAATAGTTTGCCAAGATGACATACAAATTTTACTCGTGTTTCCCCAAGCCATTAAATTTTAATGATTCTTGCATGAATATTTCATGAAAGCACCTTCTGAATGGGTTTGTTTAGTCCTGGCAGCTAATACTTAGTATAAAGTTTGGGGGGGGGGTGTGTTTGGTTTTTTGTGGGTTTTCTTTTCCTCTCAGGTGGTTTAGTGCAGGTAAGAAGTGTCAAACTGGATTAAGTGAGAAAAGGCAACTTCTTGTTGGTGATTCAGCAAGGGGATGCTGTATAACTCTTTTCAGCTGCTTAGTGGAAGCCTGTGAAATGACCCTCAAATACAATTCTGCTCTGTGCTCTCTGGCCACAAGGTGGCTAAAAATGTTGTGAAAGCCCATGATATGCAAGTGCTTTAAATGATGCTAATACATCTGCAGCCTTTCTGCAGCGCAACACACGGCACACGGGAGACAAGATTTATTGTGCATAAAATTGTATATGTCTTATTTATATGGAGTGGTGTTTAGAAAATGTTATTACCAATAACTCCTCAGCTGGAAGGCTGGGCTTGGCTTTGTTGTTGGGTTTCTTTTTTTTATAGAAGTCATTGTTCCCAACCCATGCAGTGTGAGCAACAGGGCCACTGTGGACCACAGTGGTGCCATGGGGAGCTCAGTGGCCACCTGCCCATGAAGCCACGGCTCCATGAGTACATCAGCCTCAAGGCTCTACACAAACTGTGGCTGAAAATTTAACTTCCCACTCCATCTCCATTTGTACTGCCTGCTAAATCCGTCTACTCAAACGCTAAATCGGAAACACTTGTCCAAACTTGGGTTAGCAAGTTCTTTTGTTGCTGTTGAATTTTGTGGACCCTGCACGAGGATGATGGGTGTGTTCCTTCAAAGGGGTGATGTTTCCAAGCAGCCAACTGCTGCGCCATCAGAAACGGGTACTTAGTTTTTACTGGTTTTAGGAGCGGTAACACTCTTCCCTGCAAACTTTTTGGAAGCTTATCTCCAGCTGTACAGTAGGGACAGGGCTTTTGTTTAATGGAAATGAAGCATATCTTTTTCTTACAGATGCACCACTCACTATAGAGCTTTTTATGTGCGTTTTAGGTTTCCCTTTTTATTTTTTAACTTATTAACTCTGACAAGTAACCTCTTGGTTGTGAACAATTTAATTCACGATTCATTTTTCTGATTCAAAGTGAACACGAGTGCCCTAATCCCCTAATGGGAATTAATTGCATGTTTCAGTGCTTAACTCTGATCCTTTCTCAATCCCCACTGGGACAAGTTTCTTCCTGAAGGATCTGTGTTTGTTATTCAAAACACAGTCTAAAAGGTAATGATTTTTCTTATAAAAGAGACTTGGGCTGACTGAATATTAATGCTCTTCTTATTGTGAGGGAATGAGCTGCATCCAAAAAAAACTCATTTATGTCATGAAGGATAAATTACTCTGAAGTATATCTGATAAAATACAGGGGGGAGAAAAATCAGTATGTTCTTTTTCCTGTGTGGAAGCAGTTTGTCAGTAAGTAAAGGCACAGTTTTTGCTTGGAAAACTGTATTTTGATAGAGAGAAAAACTGTTTACTTCACCAAGGGGGAAATTGCTTTGCTACTGAGGATTTTAAATGACACTGCTCTTGGCCAGCAATGCACCCTTTTGGATAACTGACCTAACAGTTTACTAAAATAAGAATAAATAGCAGAGAACAGATTGCATTTCTACTTCCAGTCTGTTTTTAAAGATTTTTCAAACTTGAAATACACTGTTTAATGCCCTGTTCCCAAGAGGAGCTGCACATGCTCCTTGGGTGTTGGATGTCTGGCCCAACCAGACAACTGTGGATGAGGCAGGCTCTGCCCAGTTAGCGACCAAGGGTAAAATGTGGAAAAACATCACAGTGCAAGAACTGCTTCTGCCTTACAGAAATAATAGGAGATAAACAGGGCACAGTGTGAAAAGTAACACAGGAATGATGGAGGTACCTTCCCCCCCCACACCATTCGGTAAAGTCAGTCTTTTATCCCATTTAAACCAATTTTGAGTGTTTCATGCTCACAAATAAAACAAATGGTTGTGCAGGGTCTGTTTTCAAGAGAGGTTTAGCATGTGTGTGCAGACCTGAGGTGCTTTAGCACTTTGGAGTGTCTGTCTGGGGACAAGAGGAGCACGGCCTTACCTGGTCTTCCTGCCAGCAGCCATAGCTTCCAGTTTCATTAGGGCTGAAATACCACATCTCTCCTCCCACAAGCCCCCAAGGTAAATAAATGGAAGGAACATGCACAGCTCTCTCAGACAGGAGGGGTGAAGGGGTTTGGGAAAACATGACCAGTTCTGCAAATCACCTCATATTTACAGCCATCATCATTCCCCTCCCCTGAAGGAGCAGGACAAACTTCAGTGGCACCTTTCAGACAGCCCCTGCTTGCTCGGGATGTGGTTGTCACAGGCCACCCCACTTCCCTCCCTGGCACCCACAGCTTGCTGTTCTGCATTGGTTGGTCACTCAGCAAGTGAGACCTTGGAGCTGGGGTTATTCCAAATCCATCAGCATGTCCATGAGATAACTCAACACCAGGTTACATTTGCTTTTGGGGTGTCACTGAGCACGGCACCACATGCTTGCTGCAGCACAGCTCACACAGTGGTGGGAAAGAGAAAAAATTAAAAAGGGTTGAGAGCTTTTCCTGAGGCGCAGGAATGCGTTGGCTGACATTGGGGATTCCTTAGAGAAACCATGGGATGTAATTAGTATGAGCATTTGGTTACGGCAAAGAACTACGAAAGGTTGACTTTGTCCTGGTGTGTTTTGCACTGATGCATTTTCTATCTGAAAATTTTCAAGACACTTGAATTTAGTAAGATACTTAAATGTGATGTAGGACTACAAAGACCTAGGCTTTTGCACATGTCCAAACAGCCTTGCATGTCCGAGGTGCTGTGGTGTGGGTGTGGTTCTCCGGGGCAGCCACACGGTAACAGATGCCTTTGTCTTTCAGCTGCTTTTGCAGGTACGATGGCCCGTGTCTTTGTCTACGGCACACTTAAGAAGGGCCAGCCCAACTACAAGCACATGATCAACACAGCCAAGGGGCTAGCAAAATTCCAAGGAAGGGGCCGCACGGTGGAGAAGTACCCGCTGGTGATTGCAGGAAAATACAATATTCCTTACATGCTGAACATCCCGGGGACGGGCCACCATGTTGCTGGGGAGATCTACTCAGTTGATGACCAGATGCTGCAGTTCCTGGATGAGTTTGAAGGCTGCCCAGACATGTACCAGCGTACCCTGATGAGAATCGAGGTGGTGGAGTGGGAAGGGAAGGGCGGTGCCGAGGGCATCCTGGAGTGCTTCGTGTACAGCACAGCCACATACCCGCCCGAGTGGGTGGGGCTCCCCTACTATGACAGTTACGACTCCACAGGGAAACACGGCCTCTCCTACGTCCTACGCGAAAGCCGAGAATAGAAATGGGAGGTAACACAGCCTGGCCGAAGACATAGTACTAAGCACGTGTTGATCAGTAACCTTTCCAGGAAAGCTGTAATACCTTTTTATTAAAATGCAGGATCTCTTGTAACCTTCCCAACCCAGGACCCTTGGTGCTAGAGTTGAAGTCCTGTAAGCCCAGAGTTGGAGACTCCCTCCCCAGGTAGTCAGTGTCCTCCTCACCCCCACTACCCTGCTGCAAAGAACTGGGTTTTCATGAGGGGTAAAAACAGTGTATATGCACACCCGGTCTGGGGTCTAATTATTTCCTCAATTTCCCCCTTTGCCTTGGTGCACAATGGAGGTCAGTGAAAGGCAGAGGAACAGACTAATTTTATGGGGTTTTTTCCTGAATTGACAAAATTTCATGTGTAGTTCTCCAAGGTGGATGGAATAATGATGATACTATTGCACTAATAGCTGAAACTGATTTAAAAGTCACGTCTGCAAAGTAAAGCACAACTCGCACTGAATGTTGACTTGTAATGGTATTTAGTAGGTTACTGAAGATACTCTGTGCTTCTAGACAAATAGGAACTTACTGAAAAAATAGAGAAAATTTAAGGATTATTCTTACTCTGCATCGCAGTGTGGGTTTTTTGAACTGGAAAGGTATATTTTTAAATAATGTTTAGCTTCACAAGGTACCGTGGAAAAATACTAAGATGTTATAAGAAAATTATATTTAAAATTGTATTTTTAATTTAACATTCTAAGCACTTTAGGTTCCACTTCAGTTCACTGAGTGACTGTAGGATTTGGGGGGGCATAGGAGGGGTGAGTGAAGTTGGGGACCAGGAAAAGCAAACCTACTGAAGCTGTTGTGAGCACTTGCTGTCAAGGTGACTTTTTGCCAAGCACTTTAATGCAGAATTTGCAACCATATGCAAACTGAGCTTTCTATTGGGGGAAAGATTTTTATATACAATATAAAAATATTCAAACTACCTGTATTGTGATTATTGCAACATTTAAATTGGGGAAAAAAATATGTAAAGAAGACTGTTGTCCCCCTGACCCAACCAACTGTGCTGGTTTCTGTACAATCTGGGAAAATTGTGGCTTTCTGTTGTTACACTCCTGTGCCTTATATTTTCCTTCAACTGCAGGGTTTGGTACAAATAGATTGTACAGTATACAAAGCTGCCAAAGGGATGGGAGCAGGGAATGTATGCCATGCAGTGAGCCAAAGTACAATTAAATGCACTTATGATACCATTAGGAACAACATTGTACTTTTGCTTCACTGCCAGTAGTCCTGTGATGGCCGGAGGAGATCCACAGTAGAGAATCAGACCAGGGATCCAGGGTAAGGAATCAGCCTAAACTTCAGCAGTAGTAGACACTGCTGCATCTCATCTAGAAAAACAGACAGAAAGCTTTTTCGTTGCTGGAGTAAGCAAGTTAAGTAATTTGAAAGTAGAATACTTGTGTCTCTTTACACCACTTTTTTGTTTAGGGCAACCTGCAGAAGCTGAACTGTGCTCCTTTAGGAAGGGCCAGGATGGCAGTAAGGAGATTTCTAGGGAGATCTGCAGAGTGTCTGCCTCAGTTTCTCCAACTTTAACAGCATTAATTTTCCTGGAAAACAGGTATTACCCAAACACTCTCCTTCCTCATACTGACGTGTTTTGTAAACTAATTCACTAAGCAGATCCCTGTCCCTTGGCTGCGTGATGTAGTTAGTTAGCAGCGTCTCAATAACATGAAAAATTCCTCTTCAGCCAGAAGTTTCAAGCAGAATCATGAACTTTTCTGGTTGAACATGAGTGACCAGCCCTGCCACAGATTGTTTTCATCCTTCACCTTTCGGTAAAGGGCCCAGGTGCCTCTGGCCAGTGGGCTGCTTTCTAGGAAGTGGCATTACTCTATACTTCTTAGGCAAGAAAATGAGAGCAGGGCAGCTCCTCTTTGTGGCAGTGGTCAAGACACAGCAGGAAGGGTGACTTAGAGGTATGTAGAAAGAACAGCTGTGGGAGGTGAGCCCAAAGGCAGGAGTAGCCAGTGTCCTGGCCCAGGAGCAGGCAGCAGCAGAATCCTAGGCAGGAGCACAGGGACCGGATGATGCTGCAGAACACAGGGACTGCGGAGGTATGTCTGCATCCAGTGGGCTGTGGCTGCTGACTTACCAAGCTAGGGCACAGGATGGAAGAAGGAGCCTCTGTTAATCACAAACTAACATTTTGGACCCAGTACACTTCTGGTATCTACATCGTCCTGTGCGGCATGGAATTCCTGAGTGAGGAGGAGAAAATACTCCCTGCCCAAGTCACCAGCCCTTTTACTTCTGTTCAAGGCTCTTAAATATTCCTCCTCTCCAGGACCTCTCTGGTTTCCCATACTGGATACACAGCTTTTCCAGCATGATATAGTCTTGTATTATGAACAGCCCTTGTTTTTCACACAGCCTTTAGTAAAAGCCTCTGCACAGCAAAAGATCAGAGACTTGGTCTCCCTTTCCTGTAAGAATTCAGGAGGAGGCCTGGTCTGAGGGACAGTACGTGCCTCTAGCAATACCTTGGGGCGGCTGAAGGGATCTGAGGACAGTGCTACCTCCTTCTGTTAAGATTTGCATGCAGTAATCAGTATAAAGAAGACTAAAGGGAGGGGCAAAATTGAGCATGGAGTTTGAATAAAAGACAAACCCCTTAAACTTTAAATGAAAACACACAACAAAAGTCTGCACTAGCAAAATAAAGCCTCTAACCTATAATTTAAATCTAGTCTATACAAAGCATTCAAAACATTACAATAAATCTGATCAGAATTTAAGTCATTGGTGATACTTGTGCAGCACTTAAACAGAGGGTAGGAGAACTGCTCAGTTTACTCAGTGGTTAATTTTTCATTCTTGCCAATAATTCTGTGCAGCCTGGCTGGGGCCTCAAACCAGGGACATTACTGTGGAGAAGACAAAACAGATTTGGGCTTTTGTTGTGTTTTCTTTTTTTTTTTTTTTTTAAAGAGGCTTTTCCTGTTTTAAAGCAGAAATGGTATTTTATTGATTTTATTTGATCCTGAAAAATCAAAGCATTACAAAGGTTATGTACAAGTATTTCTGAAAGTAAAAATCTGGGATCCATTGCCAAGATTTAACATCTGTGTTTGCTGTCTTAACCACTGATACAGTAAATATGCCTGCATAAAATCTTGCACATAGTACTGTCCATTTTCTGTGTTGAACTGCCTTAATGTTACTTTATGGATGAAAATAATAAAGGCTTAGTTAATTCAACAGTGTGGAGGCAACCTTTCATTCCAGTTCCACCAGCAGATCTCCTTCTCCAACAGTATCAGCAGCTTTGCAGTGCACAGCTTTCACCTAGGGTACAGAAACAGCAGTAATTTAAAACCTTGCTCAGTAACACGGTGAAAGGAATGTTTTGGTTGACATGGCTTACATAGAGTATCACATCTGCATGCATGGGGTAAATGGCCACTGTGCAACATGATGACCACCCCAGGGATCACAGATGCACATCTGCTGGAAGGGCCTTAAGAGTGTGACTGCTCAACCTCCAGTGTTCAGAGTCCAGCTGAGTTTTGAGTACCTGTGAGAATGGAGACTCCAGCACCTCTCCAGTTCTTGACCAAATCATGTCCAGTCCCCTCAGGCAACTACCACTAGCTGGTTTTCTTAAGACAGAGGTACTTGAAGACCTAAACATCAGATGGAGATAGCGCTTTAAAAATTCAAAAGCACCTTTCTTCCACCTGGTTGCACTGCTGTTCATTAACTACTAAAGTTCTATATCTTTCAGAGGACAGGCTGGCACTCCAGCACTTACGCTGGGATGTTTCAATGAAATATTCCACTATTTCTTGCATTACAGTTTTTAAGTATAGCTGAATTTTGGGACTGCAGCCATGAAATGGGTTTCTCTCAATTCCCAGACAGCTGGGATAGATGATTCAAATCTGAATTGTGATCCTTTAACATAACTGAACTTGGCAAAGGGCTACCACTGTCAAATAAATGCAGCTACATCTGTAAATGAATTCTATACTCATATGCAGATTCCTGAATTTTAAAACACAAAATCTTATACTAGTCCCTTATTTCATTTATAAAAGGCTGCAACATATTTGAATACCCTTTCAGCACATGGACCTCCAGAAAATATTTGAAGCTTTATATTAGAGTTTGCTTGCAATATTAATTCAGAGCTCACGCTGACATGCCCAAATCCTTGTTCAGCAGTTGGCTCATTTTAATAATCCAAATGCTATCTTGGGCTCCTAAAGGAAATCCACAGCATACCCAAAGTACCAGGCTACGATGGCCACACTATTGCCCACACACGTTTGACAGTCTAAAGCCCTGTGAGCTGTAAGCAGATCTCTGACTCTGTAGCACAGGCACATTCACAGCACTGCTCAAGAAATGATGCTGAACACTACACAGGGAAAAAACAGCGTGATATGTACAAACAAGGGCTTTATTTCCAAAATCAGTAGCTAGGCAGCCTACCTGATTCCTGAGCCTCAATCTTTTAAGAGATGAAAACAGTGTGAAAAACATCCTACCTCTTGCTTTTCTTTGTCTACAAAGCCAATGTTCAGCAAACATTGGAGCTAACTAGTGTTTCAAACTCCCCAGTGATTTCTGAAATGCAGTGGGGCCAGCTCCTTGTTCTGACCCAGGCACAGCTGTCCCATAGATGACAGGAGGCACGCCAGTTCCTCTCCATCTTTCCCTCATTTTTAAACCACCTGCAGCTGGAGTAAACTCAAAGTAGACAAAAACAAGCCACTTTTCTCACAATTACAAACAGGAAGATGGGGTTTGATACAGAAAAGGAATTCAGTCAGGAATGAAAATGGGAACATCTTTCAGCTGAAGACAAACGAACTGAGTTTCAAAACACAGTTTCAAAGCATCAAAACATGGACTAACAGCCAGTACCAAACATCCCATTCCTGTGGACGGGCCAAGTTATTTTAGCACTTAGAGCCATGACTTTGCACTGCAGAGCGGGATGAATTCTGTTTAGCAGCTTCATTTCTACACAGCCCAAAACTTGTCTTTTTCAAATTCTTAAAATTCTAAAGAATCAAATAATTTCCTAATTATTATTAAATTTGGGGCACCAAGGGGACATTGCAAGGCACACATCAGCCCCACTGCATAGCCTGTGCACCATTCATATCCCACCTTGGAGAATTAATAAGCCAAACACAGCTTTTACGTGGCATCTGTACACAGTGAGTGGAAATATTTCTTATTGGGAGAAGTACAAGCAGGATTTTAAGGAATAAGCCCATGGATTGCAGAACACGATGGTGGAAAAGGGAGGGTTAAAGAAAAATAAATGGGGGGGTAGGAGAGGGAATGGCATTTTAATTACAAATACTCATTAGTTAAAAACAGTGGATGCAAAAAGCAGCAATAAGGGGTTAAAAGAAGCAAAGATGAAAAACTAAATGCTTGGAAATATTAATGAAGTGAGAGAATAAATTATATAGAAATCAATGCATGAAATGAAATAATAAAGTAGTAATGTCAGAGCAACGGGAAAAGGAACACACTCCCTCTCTCACTATTTTTTTCTCTTGAGACCCAATTTTGCACTGGATACACTGGAAGAGGCAAGCCCTGGGACCCAGCCTCAGTAACAATTTTAGAGCTGTGCCAAATAAGCCTTTCTTGTAAACACACAAACAGTCCTTGGCATAGAGGCCTGTCCTAAAATCTCGGCGAACCTTGCCAGTGGCTAACCCCGTCCCTGCCTGGAGAGTCGGGCTCCCTGCTGCCTCCCTCTGGGATGAGGGGCCTTGCACTGGGAGAGCAGAGCAGCTCGACCCCAGGCAAACATGGATTGGGGCAGGTAAGGAAATAGGCAACAGAAGAGAATATATACCCAGATCCAGACTATGCTCTCCCATTGGAAAGGATGTATCAGGGGCCCATGTCTAGGTGATGGTTTCAGGCTGTGAATTATAATCTGACACAGGGATGCTCTGAGGCCCCAAGCTGGGGGCTGACAGTCCCCAAACCAGCTGGGGTTTAAGGCATGCCCTCGTCATATAAGCTTAACCAGTTCCTGCCCTGAGCGCTCGCTTTGGCACATTCTACACTGCAGGAGAGTCCCAGCTCAAGGGCTACAATGCTGATCCTTCAGAAGATATCACAATGCACAGCCTTGCAAAGCTTAACAAATGTGCAGATCTGGGCTTGATATTTAACAGTCACAATAATTAAAAAATTGCTTCTCTCTTCCTCCTGCAAAAGCACTTTCTATGCCTTGTTCTGAGTGGGGTTTTTTAATGGCAAATTGTTTGCCATTAAATAATTAACTGGCAAAGAGATATCTCTTCTTCGGTTGCTCTCTGGAAAGCTGAAATTTGGAGAAATGGTCTGCAACACCTTTCAATTCAACTTGGCATTGTAACATCAGAGAAAACAAATCATTTAGGAGAAAGAGAGTTATATGAATTTCTGAGGCCAGTAAAACTATTTCCTGCTGTGCTATCTAAGGCTCGGAACTACTTATAACAGCATTCACAGCAGATGCAAATGTTACAAAATTAAAGACACCTCATTTTGAAAGACTTACAACAATCAGACTTAATTCCTTAACAACCAGAACCTTCTTTTTTTCCTTTTTAAATTCTATCCTGTTTGACAAGCTGCATATGGTTTTAAGTGACCCAAGGTAGCTTACCTTGCCTGTTTTAGCAGCAATCATACTGTTCTGCATTTTCATTGCTTCAATTACACAAATCTCTTGACCTTCTGAAACCTGGTAAAATTCAAGCAGTATAAAATGAGAATAGAGCATTTGAAATTTTCTAAGTGCAATGATTCTTCTGGAAAATAAAAGGATTATTTCATTAAATGCTATAAATGCTTTCATGGCACAAGTCAAGTCAGCCGGTTACACAGTCACAACACAAATGACAATCACAAAACTGGCAGCAAAATAGGGAAAAAGGAATCACCTACTTAAAACTATCACCCCAGGCAAGCCTGAAAGGCTCCTCTCCCACCCCATCCATTCAGCTCCAACTTCTACAGTTCAGACTTCACATCCACCACAGTTCAACATCAATTAAATCCAGAGCAAAATTTAATTTGTGCATTTTTGGCTGGGGAACTTTCGCTTTGCTTCCCTGGCACAGGGCCCACAGATACTAATACTGATTCAGAAGCCAAAAGTTTCTTGGCACATATCCGGGGGAGCTTGGGCTGGAAGCTCCAGCGCTACCCAATAAGCTAATGCTGAGGAGAATGTCACACCTCTGCTCATGGCAGCATCTGGATGGCAGCTGATGACTTCGGACTGACAGAAGGCAGGTGAGGAACCACCAGCTCTCATCCACAGGGGAGGCGTCGCAGAGGCAAAACCATCATTTTCACCACAGCTGAGAGCTCTTAAAAGGGAACATTGAAGTTTCCTCTTCTGCTTGTTTGCACCCTGCTAACAGGCATGTGCAAGCTCAAGGTCACCAGTAACCCACAGGGCTGCTCCACTCGGCTTTCTGTGCCTCCCAGTCAGATCCTCCCTCCAACATCTTGTAACACACTGCACAGAGGAAACAGCCACTCAGGGCTTTACAGTGGTTGAAGGGGCTGCCTATACATGAGGGGAAAAACAGGGGATTCAGAATTTACCCCTCCTGTAACCCAGCAATCATCCCATGAAGATGATGTATGCCAGAGAGGGAAGGGTGCCAGGCCCTACATGCCAGGATTTAGGACTTGTGCAGGTACACCCCTCTGGGATGCCTGGTTCCAAGTGCCCACTGCAAGTCTTTTCATTGGGCTCTTTCATAGATGTAGGCTGCTATTCCCTTATTATCCCAGCAAGTTTGGGATACTTTCTGATGTTCAAGTTTCAGTAAAGATGGTAATCTGAAACCTGCAGAGGTCTGGTTTATGCACTGTTATATGTGCCAGTGCCAACAAAATGTGTTTGTTTATACACATACAAATATACACATAGATATATTTCTCTAATTATATGTAAAATGAATAATACATATCTCAGGACAAGTGTGTACCACTTTGGAGGAATGTATTAACAGACAGATGTGAAGTCAGAGATCAAATGCGCATTGCATAAAGAACATTACAAAAATTTAAATAAAGCTTTTTTTCACTAACAGTGACTGAAAAGCACTGATGTCTGCCTAGAGGCTCTAAGCAAGACAGAAGAAAAGACATTAAAAGGTGCTTACACACCCTTTCTCCAACACACTTCAACTACACTATGACAGGTTTTAGAAGGTAAATATGAAAAGTATTTGCTATGGGAACACGGTATATTAACTGGATACAGAGAATAACCAACACCCAATGCTTCACCTGCAGAAATTCCATCCTGAGCTTCAGGTGAGCATTTAAGTCATTAGCAGTGTCAAATTTGGTGAATAGTATCAGACTTGCTCTTTGTCCCCAGTTATTTCCCATCTATTCCATTTCCCTGTCTTTTGTCTCCTTCCTTCCACACCTGCGGCTCTGCCCATAGCCTTGTCCCACCAGCTCACTCTTTCCTTTATTGCTTCTTCTCTCTTCCTCATCTCACTGCTTGGCTTTTCTTCCATCTGCTCTGAACTTTCTGAGGTTAAGAAGAAGCTATGAATTATCTGCTACTGACTTTAAAAGAACAACAAAAAAAAAAAGGCAAGAATGTTTGTTGGAGGGCTTTTTTTAAATAATGCTATTATTAAAAAATGCATTTCAAAAGCAACTTTGCCATCCTCTGGCTAAACTCAACTATCAGAGAGCCAACAACATGGGCCTCTAAAGGTTGCTGAAGATTGAGATGCCAAGCAGGACAGGTTGGAATTCAGTGGCCTAATTTCGAGGGCACAAGAAACTCTTTTCTTGAGCCCTGGTGCGATTTAACTGTAACATGGCTTCATCAGGTGGATGGTGTGCAAATGAACCAGTTAGTAATTGTCTAAACAGAGTTCTGGAAACACATCTACTGGAAAAATACAGAATTGTCTCTGTAGATCTTACATATGGTGCTAAAATGCCAGGAAGTATTAGCAATTGTGGGGTGGAAATACCCCTTAATCTACATTTCTTCTCATTTTCTTCCCTTTCTCAAAAAAAAAGTTTTGTGCTTTATATAATACCTGCTGGGTTGATGACAAGGGAATCAGTGTCTGGGAAGGAAATAACCCCCCTCAAACCACAAAATATATAGTCAAAGTATTCAGTTAATATCTAGAGTCTCACTAATTTGGAAGGGAGAAGGCACTCAGCAGGTACCACGTGTGAAAATGCTGTGTCAGTACTTCTGATGATGCGCAATTTGTTGAAAATTACCTTGGCATAAGTCTCACTTAAGCACAGAAGTTTAATTACTGTTCTTATGTTAAACCTCTACAGCTCTGCTCATTGTGTTGCAAAGCAACAAATCCTAAAATTAGGCACTTGTATCTCTTTTTTCTCTTTTTCAGCCTTTTAAGCATTGTATGCTTTCTTTCATTCCATAATTGCACATATCCTTTTACCTGTTATTTAGACGGCAAATGAAAACTGCAGCGATGTGTACAAGTTCTTGCTAACTTATTTTAGGATTTATCTGGACCATTTTTAGTGCTGCATTTTCACTGTATAATTTACTTCTTTCGGTAGATGGTAAACCAATGTATACTACCATCTTTACATTTCAATTTAGAGAGGTCTCGGTGATGACTCAAATATGTCAAAAAAGGCAACTAAAATCAAGCAAAAAATCTGATTGATTGGAACCAAGTAAAATAAAAGGGTTCTTTTTCTTAAAAGAAATAAATCTCAGATATCTTTTTTACACAGTTATGATACAGACAAATCAACATTTACACTGCTTGGTATATCAAAATAAATGAGTGATTAACTGTTAGACCTGCAGTCTGCATTTTATCACCGTCTACTGCACAGTTCGAAGTAGGCGTTCAGTTTGTCCTCCACAGAGTGATAAGGGGAAAAAAAAAGGAAAAAAAAGGGAAAAAAAAAAGAAGAAGAAATAAAAATATCATTGAAGAGGAGGGCATTTACATCTCGATGCTGCTAACATTTGTGATGTGAATTTGGGAACAGTCAATAGTACTGTTTGAATAACTCAGGGACTGCGCGGTGGTTGTTCTCTCCTCCGACTGAAAGGTTACACACAGGACAGGGAACTGTCTCCGGTCATTTCCCAACCAAGCAACTCACGCCACAGGGTGGAAGCAGAATCTGAGAAGGAGCAACCCCAATCCATTCTCACTGCACCTACGTGAGGACCATAAAGACTATCTGCACTTACAGATAGGGCTCTTTAAAGTTCTAGAAACACAAAAAGACAGCGCGCACCCGAGGGCATTGCTACCACGGGATCTCTGTGAATACGGTACACTTTCTGCAGACTTTTGTGCGTCATCGGATAAAGACTTAATGATTGTGACAGGACGTCTCCCATGTTAGGCTTACAAAATGGTCACAAGCCCCACAAGTCTTTCTGATAAACCCAATGGGCACTGATGTATTTCCCCGCTCTCTGTCTAATTGGTGTAAAGTTTGCAGATCTGAATCACCGATCTTTTATCCAGCTTGCTGCGTCCTCTCCTTTGACATGAGGTCAGGGTTCACATTCGCATCCGATTATCGAAGTGGCACTCATTAACCGGCAGCCTGCCTCGCACCAAAATGAGTTCGCTGGAAGGGGAACTCGGCCCATTTACTCAGCAGATTTCAGCATTTTAAGGAGGCCTGAATGTCACACAGTATTGCTACGTTTTGAGGAGTTTCAGACATCTCCAGCTGATGATTAATTGTGAGTGATGGGAAATAAAATCCAGTAAAGCCAGCTGCTTGCCATGGTCGGCAAAATTACTATAATGGATATAGGCTGCCAATTTTCCAGTTTTACTGGCAAGTCTTCCAAGTGTAATTAAGGGAAGTTATAAATGATATGGAAATCTATCAAGTCCCATTTATTTTCAGAGGACTCTTTCCCCTGAGACTTTTATCTTCAAGCTTATAGTTTGCTTTGTTGTGCTAATGATTTAAACCACTTCTTATTTCTGATTAAAGCCCCCAATATCCTTCACAAGAAGTTAGATCCACTTTATTCAGAAGGATTTAAAGAAACAGAAGCCTTTTCAAAGTTGTGTTTGTAAGCCATTCTGAGCTCCCACTTTCTCTGTGTAGGCATAACAGAGCATCCTCCATCTTAGGCACCTCACTACCATCTAGATTTCTGCTTCTGGCAGATTCTGGAGATTGGGAAACATTTGGGGGGGGGAGGTGGGAAAAGAGGGGATTAAAAAAAAAATTAAAACATCCACCATTAACAAAGCCCCAACTTGCATCCAAATCCTAAATCCTCCAAAACAAAGATCGTAGGTGCTGCCTTAGATGCTAGGCATTTAGCACAGAGTAGTGTTTCTCACTAATGTTGTTTGATTTGGAATAAAAGCATGAAAATGATGTGCAAAGGCCTAAAATTGGAGATGTAAAGGATGACTGCACAGTATTCCATTTCTCAATTTCATCCTTCAGAGCCACAAAATGGGGGTGATACAGTTACTGGATGAGATTTACAGTAACAGCTGTGGTCTTCCCACACAAGGGAGGACCTTCTAATGGGCTAAGGTCTGTTTTGAACAGACGGGGAGTAGCAAAACAAGGTTCCCTATTAAGGGTGTGCAGTAATATTCCTGATAAAGAAAATGAGTAGTCATAGTCAGATTGCTTTAAAAGACCTAAATATCATTTTGCTGTAAAAAAATAAAAATAAAAATTAAAAAAAAAATAGAGCTATTTTAGAAAATGCTAACGGCTAAAAAAATGAAAGACATGTAATGTAAGAGTTTGGTTTTTTCTTAATCTCCTCCCTGCGAACGGTAAAGAATGCATAGGAACCAGTGCCAGGGGCATATGGCTTTCTCCTGTGCTGAACATTCATACAAAAGACAGGTTCATCAGTCATTGGAGTATCTGGATAAAAAAATTAGCTCCTGATGGATGGTATTTAGAGCTTACCTGCTGCTAGTACATTACCAGAGAAGCACAGGTTTTGAAACCCACATGACATTAGAAACTGCAGACCATGAAGTACCCCACGTGCAGGCGCGCTCATAATGTACGCCAGGTTATACAAAATAAGAAATAAGCTATTTAAACCCTCTGCCTAAAATTGGGCCCGCTGCAAGGAACCCTGGGTCAGCCCTACACAGGCCAATTAATGCACAGCATCTGCTGTATAGAAGCCGTGCATGAAGCACTTCCGAATGATTTCAGCAATTAAAAGAGAACTGTTTCCTGCCTGTTCTGACAGCAACTGTTTCAATGCAAGAGTGAGCACCAAATCATTGTGTGCAGCTGAAAAAATTAAGTCTTTTTTTTTTTTATCTTGTGAAAAAGATGTGGGAGGGATGAAGATTTCTTACGGAATCGGATCCTTCTTTTGTTGTCCAACATTCTGTGTTTTTCTGCCAAATTAGACAGAAGGCTCCGAGGGTTTACGGGGCCCTCTACAGTATCACCTTCTGGTGCACTGTGGCTCCCTAAAAAGTCGGATCAATATCAACCCTGCTGATTTGCCTACAAAAGTGAAAATCCTTCAATTACATTTTTAAGACCATTATATTTAGAACACAGGTGTTCTGATGCATAACAGTTTTAAGGCTCTTGGAGCTGCAGTGGAAAAAAACAATGACAGCCCTAAGCAAATATGATCTTAGAGGTGGTTAAAAGTGATATCTCCTTCCTCAGCCTTGGGAAGACACCAGTAAACATCACTCACAATTTCCACTATGCTACAACTGTGTCCCTGTTGAGCCTTGTAAGTAAGAAGGGACGATGCCCTATGAAAGAGAGTTATCCTCTCTTGTAGCCTTCTGTAAAATAATTACAGACATGCATCTTGTTTATGCTTGTGCAAAACCACTGAACAGTGAACTAAGTATGCATTCACTATCTACAAAGATACTGGGATTTTTGTTTGTTTATTTATTGTTTAAACTTAGTCCATGCTGGTATCATTCCCTTCCCAGATTCTTTTCTCTCTGACTTGTTGGCAATCTGGCAGCCAGCATCCAACAAAAAAACAAATCAAGAGGAATTGGATGAGCAACAATTGAAATTCCTTGGCATTGTCCATTACCATGTAAAATAATTAGTGCAAGTTTCCTCTTCTTTCCAAATTAACTTTGAAACCAGAGCTACAGAGCTGCAAGTATAATTAGCGGCAATTAATAGTACTTGACAAATCATTATTAAACTTTTTTTGCCACACTCCTTTAACGAATGAATCCAAACATAGCACATCCCAAATTTTCTGACCTCTGACTAAAGGTCACTGATGTCCCCCTGACAGCAATCAGCACTGTTCATTGCACTCCCACTTATCCAAAACACACTTCCCCAACTGCTTCTGAGATCCCAGCGTGCTGGGGAAGTGATATGCAGGCAGAGCACTTCTGGAGGACATTCTTGTGCTAACATAGCCCAGTCTTTATCAGCCAACTTTTTTAGCAACAGCTAAAAAGTTATTCATTATTTGCAAATGCAAAGCACACCAAAATAATAATAATTAAAAAAATCTATTAATTAATTTCAAAGGATTGGTAACATTTTTCCCCAAGGAGGAAACTCTAATAATATTGACTATTTCTGCCTCATCATCAGATTAGGATTTCCTTCTTAATTATACCCTACTCCTTTTTACTGTTGTCGTTTCTCTGTTATGAATTCCAACCAGAAGAAAAAGAGAAGTTTTTTTTTTAAGATTTTGAGGTCTGAATGGCAAATACAATTTAAAACAACACACAAATGCTGACAGCAACAGGTAAGTTTGTAAGTCCATCTTTTCTTTCAAGAGAATGAAGGATGTAATGAGAAAAAGAATTTAGAAAGCTATTTTGTTTTGGTTTTAGTAGTGAGCATTTCAGCGGTAAAGGTCAAGCAAAACATCTTTTCCCACAGCAAAAACTTACCAAGGCTTGTGAAATGGAAAATCATAGACAAAGATTCTTTTAAACTGTTCTTCAAAGAATAACAAGAAAAACTGAAATAAAATGCATGCAACTGAACTGAAAGAGGAATGCAGTTTAAAACATCTTCCTTAATTAGTTTTAAAAGGTGGGAACGCACTAATGTGTTCTATAAGTTAAACAATGAAAAAAATCAGCTTTCAAGTTAACCAATTTTGAAACTACTGAGATAACTACCATCTACATTTAACAGCTGACATTAGTAGAAAAAATTCATCCCATGCAGTATTAATATTAATGGCCACACTACTATCAATTTGAAATCATAAGCAATTTTGATATGAGAAAAGTACATTTAAAGAATGGCTGGAACAGTGGTAACTTCCAAAACCTGAAGTAATCTTGAATTACTGGAAAGGGAGGAAATTTAGAAACAATGGTCAAAATAGTTAATTGTCCTCTTCTTTTTGCTATAATCCTACAAAGATTCAGTGATGCTGTGGTGTTTACCCAGAGGTGCTTTCCATATTTATGGATGGGGTAATCATTAAAGCAATTTAGGCTGCCAGGTATTAGCTTATTGACCAATGCTTGGATTAGTAATGCCACCTGTCCTGCTCAATGTAACTAAAAAAGAAAAATTACCAACAGAAACACGGAGCTAAAAGAAAAACACCTTCACATTTCTGACAAACAGAAAACTGAAAAAGCAAAACCCATATTCATAGATGAAAACATAGCAAAGGTCACAAGGCAATCAGCTAAGATCTTTCTTTGTTGCTATGGACAGTTAAGACTACCAAAGTCAGTAGTGGGAACACTTTAGGTGGGTTGTTTTAGGTATGACAACATTGTTTTACCTGTGCAACCATTGGGATCTTGAGTTTTCCCCACTGCTGCACTTTCAGTGCACAGAATCCTACATGCACAAAACCAAGCCAAGCACCTCAAGATGAAGAAGAAATATTTGCAGATGCCTGCCTGTTTCCTGCCCTCTAAGTAAAGCAGGGCATTTGTGCAGCTTAGTAGGTGCTGTCTTTGTGATAGCTGCAGTGAGATTAAAACTACGTGCAGTGCCATCTCCACACTCTGGCATAAAAATCCTGCTGTGTGCTAGCAGGGCTAACTTGTGCTGCCACCAGGGTCAGCAGAAACAGAGCAAGTTCCTTGCCTGGATTCTTGAAGCCCAGTGGTTTCTCTAGGCCGTGGCATGATGGGGAACCAAAAGTAATTCCCCCAAAACCAAATTTCATCCTAATGCACATATACCATTAACAATCTACTTACAAGATAAATATGCAAACACCCTCACCCCCCAATAAGGAGTATTTCCTATATTAATGTCACTGAGTTATCATGAGGAATGTAATCTGAATTTAAGACTTCTTTCCCTAAATAATATTAACCTTCTTTCCAGTCAGCCAGATTTCAAATTGTTTCATTGTTTATGCTTCTTTCTGCTTCTGAATGCCTTCATTTTGCTTCTAGGAATAACTGAGTGACAACTAATTATAGTCTTCTGATCACATGAAGGAAAATAAAGAAAGTAGAAAGTAACTAAAAAACCTAAAGAAATTGGCAGCATCACAAGTTCTGCTTCTCTCTAAATGACAAACAGCACTTCCCCACTGTGTTACTAAAATCTATAGATCATCTTACAGACAAAAGAAAATAAATTCCTTGAATATGCAATATCTTTTGGCAAAAAATGAACTGAAAACTGCTTATCAGACCAGCTGGATAGAGGATGCTCACGCAATCTTCTATCGGGCTTCAACAGACCGAAGTATTTTTCAGCAACAACAGCCGAAAGAGAACACCGTGCTCCAAGGAAAACAATGACACCTCGAGTGGGGAAAACTAACACAGAGATCAGCACTGCCTTCTCCTTTGGCTATGGACACACAGAGAGGGACTAACACCACATGCTTTACCTGACCAGGCACAATGCCCTACAGCTGAACCACAGGTAATAAACAGTTTGCAAGTGCGGCCATTCAGACAAGGATGAGATGACCCTCTCTAGTCAGTTTTTCACAATTTCTAAATTACACATGAAGGAAGGGTATGGCAGCCCAGCTCCCTCTGCTACTCATCACTCTGAGACCATGTCTCTGTGAGGACAGGGACTGTGCTGCACTAATGCTATAGCTCACAGGTTAGGAGAAAATAACCTCAGAGTAGCTAACAACCAGATAGCTTTATTGCTAGCAGCAGCAACACCTGAGAAGAAAGATGGACAACTGCCTTGCATTCTCCCACTTTTCAGCTGTGCTGTTTTCACACACTATGCAAATTTGAGCTGCCAAACCCGATTGCAAGCACAGAATAGGAGCTACTTAAATTCCCACTTCTCCAGCACACTAAAGAAATTAGACTTTTCCCAAGTAGTGCAACAAAAAGAGCTGTATTTATCACGGAGCTACAGTTCCCTGCCCATCATGCCTTCAACAGCTGTAGTGAGTGAGGTGGTTTCTGATGGACAGCCCAGACGCTGTAATCTGAATCCCACCATCCCACTGCTTATTCAGTGCCGATAGCTGATGTTACCCTCATCTCACTTGCTGGCTTGCTTTTTTTTAACGTTTTGACAGTAGTCTTGAAAAGGAAGGATTTAAGTTAAACCCTTTTCAATAACGCAAATGTGTTTTTTGCAATTAAAGCCACACAATTAGCAATGACAAGCTCAGGTCAGCAGAACACAGATTATGCTGTTCAAATGCTCTGCCACTCAGTGCCTCCAGCAAAAAGCTGCAGGAAAGGAGAAAAGAAAAAAAAATCTCACACATATTATTTAACAACTTGTGCTCTGATGCACACCACCACTTGTGGATTTGTGGAGGGAGGTTCATTTATTTATTTACTTAAAATCCCTTAGGCTCTGGCCTCCTTCTCCACTGGTTGTATTCCTTTCAGACAACAAGAATTACTCCTCATGGCAAGAAGGCTGGTAACATTTAGAATTAACATCTCAAAAATAAATGTTAAACAAATTTTAAAAGTCTTAAAATCCTTGACTTAAAAATGTTTCCCTTCATTCTTCACAAAAAAAAAGTGTTTGCTTAAGATCTTCCTCATTCAGTCACTTGTATTGCCTAGACAAAGAAAGCAGATTCCTCTGTCCATGTGATGACATACTGATTAATTTTAATTGAATACTGTTCCTTTTATTTAAAGTATGTAACCAGTGTGTGTGCGCATGTATAAATCACAAAAACAGAAAACTAAGTGTAAAAGCTAAAAGAATTTCTAATTTCTAATCAGTACTTAGTTTTGTTTCCTCTGAAATGTCTTTGTTTCATTAATAGTAACGTTGGCACCTGCAGATCTTTAATATTAATATGATGACTCCCTTCTCCCTGTAGACAGACAGAAGCAACCATATATTTTAAATCCAAAAGTGGTATCATAGCAAAATGTAAGCAAACAAATCACTTTACCAGCACAATCAACAACTGTCACCTAGTAGATGCAATGTTGATTTTGGACTTCAGATCTTGATCCCATTTCTGCACAATCTCTCAAGAAAATCTGTAGTGCCACGTACATGCTTATGGTATCATTTAACTGACAACAGTACTTTAAAATTAGTATGCAAAATCTGATTCAAATATTCCTATGTCTGCAATCACTTCCATGCTTTCAATGGTTATGAGAGATAAGGGCCCTGACCTTAGAAATAACATATGGTACAATGTGGTAGAATTTCATATAAAGCTGAGTTCAAGTCAGTATTTAAATGTAACTTTAAAACACTATATTTATATTTGTTTCCAGCTCAGTGTAAGGTAAGAATCACTGGAAATCCCCAGGACAACAACAGCATGTTCCCTTGCCCTTCTGTATGGCAAGTTTATTCCTTCTGCAGAACAAGATTACCACATGAGACTGGGAATTCCCAGCATAGGATTCTCAATTCATGTGTATATTCATGTGTCTTTGAAATTCTTAAAAAAGGAAAAGGGGAGGGAAATTATATATCATTCCTGTGTCCCTTTTTTTTTAGTAATATTTTCATTACTTCGGGGCAGAAAATCAACAGTCTACTCCTGCTAGCACTAACTAACTAACTAGATATGTATGTATACATATATATATATACACACTTATGTATATTTACGTGCACATATACGTACACAGGATTTCCTCCCTCGTCCCTATCCTCCCCCCCTCAAGGCATTTGGGGTACAAATACAAGCTGTTTCTTGAGTTTCAGCTGTGTACTTGTACCAGGCTGAAAATTTTCCTCTTAAAGCCAGTTTAGTCTTTATAATTCAAATGAAAAACAGCACACATCCTTCAGCACACTTTATTCTACAGGTGAGGTTAAAAAAAAAAGAAGTCAAACCCTGTGACCTGTAGTTTCAGTTACACCAAGGAGAAATTTCTGTGGAATATGTAATGAAAATGCAGATATATAGATCACATTTCTTACCGTGTCCCCAGGCTTGACAGAAACTGCCACCACTGTTCCAGGCATAGGAGATCTCAAAATGCTGGAGGTGTCCTCTTCTGCTTTCTCTGGCATGTACTTGCTCAGCTCCGCAGCAACCTTCGTCAGTATTTGTAATTTGTACTAAAGAATAGGAAGAGGAATGTTTTAGACAACTGCACCTTGGTGAATTCCAGTCAATAATCTGCACTATTTTATGTCATGTTTTTATGTAATGCATCTGCTATCTGTTCTTCAAAGGGGTGTCTAAAAAACACTGTTTGAAATCTTTATTCAGTTTCATTTTCAGGACGTAGAAAGAAAAATATGCAACCCAAATCTGCGGCTACGTGCACATAACAGGAAAGAATCAAATACAGTAAAGAGATGTCATATTCATTTTAAAATTAGGGGTAGAGAGGGAAGATGTAAATTTAAAACTAGAAGTGCTCTTATGCTTGCTGCACATCATCTTTGGTGAATAAGGAATATTGAGGGATTTGTTTCCACTGCAGTACTGAATTGCAAATTGACCTTTTGGGAAAGTCTGCCAGACTTTAAACAACAGTACTGATCTTAAACATTATGTTTACTTTTTAAACATTTGTTTTGACCACGTATTTAGTGTTTGAAGTTAATAACCTGCTCAGATTTTACAATTAAAACATATTAAACAATTTCAATTCTGTTCTTTCAGATGATGAAACAGTATTGTATTGAATATTCTTCATCTGTAATAAAAACTGTTTAGCAGCTGTTACCTACCTTGAGAAAAAATGTTTTCTCTAAGTTTTTTTTACAGCAATTAGAAATGGAAGAGAATATGATGACCCTGAAGCATCTAAGAGTATCTCTTTAAACAAAGCTTTCTGAAAACATATAAATGTTGCCTAAACTGGTTTCAGCTCCAGGCTTTTCGTTTTTAAAAACTGTCAACTATTTTAATCACTGAGACAGTTGCTTGCCCTCAGACAGACGATCTTCACGTTTGTCCCAGGGCACCTGAAAGGGATTGCAAAGAGCCAGTAGATGGCAGCAGGTCTCTGTGTGACACTCCTGCCTCGCCAAGGCCAACCCAGAGAAGACCAGCACCGCACTTCATCAATAATTTAAACAAAGGTTTTAATAATAAGCATCGGATGAACTGCATTTACAATTCAAATGTGTATTTTGCCGATGTAAAGTTCAACACCTTGCTTGGAACAGTATGTTTTCCTCCAAAACAATTAGCTATTGTTTTATTAACAATAACATGTCTTTACTTTTCATTTTTACATGGACAGAAAAAATCCGATATCCTTATGGTGAAGGTAAAGGGGAACTCTACCTTCTGCTTCTGTAGAGAGTAGAACAAGGTATTTAGAAATACATGCAAAAGGTGATTAATTCTGCAATGACATCTTTAAAAAGCAGCTTTCAAAGGCAAATTAAAACAACGTAAAGGAGGATTATCATCACCCATGAATGGCATGTGGACACACAACATTATGTGCGATGAACAGTGCAACCATTCACTTAGAAATACTTACTTTTAATCAGAAATATAAGCAAATGGTTAAACGAACCAATTCCCCCCAACTCACCAAAGTAAGTAATAAAATGCCACAACAATATTCCCTGAAGCCGTAAGGGGCACCCAAAGATTTGAGACCCATTCCCAACCATGTGCCTCGGTTGCAATTGATGTGGCTCAGGGAAATCAGCACCATTTTGTATGCAAAAAGCAGTTTTAACTCCAAGCCTCCCGCAGGCATCATCATGACAATTAAGACTGTGGCGCTCACATTCTCCAACCCAAAATACAGCTAGTTCTCTCCCAGCTCAAGCAACCGCGTTCAATGTGATGTGCTCACTGCAGCCTGTTCCTCTGGAAGAGAAGTGCGCGTCTGCGTGCACATACACTCACTTTCATGTAGAGGCTGTAGGGAGAGGGGAGGCGATGCCTATAGGAGAATTGGTGACATAAGTTGCAAATAGAATTGCAGCAGTGTGACAAGTCAAATAATAACATCTTATGCATGTTTCTTTACTCTTGAGTGTCTGTTTTGCAATCAAGACATACAAGTGTCTGCCAGTTTCTGAAGGATATGATCCTTAAGTGAAATTACTGTGCAAATAAAAGCTTTTTACTCCTATTAAAATTCATCTGAGTCATAAGTGGCAAGGAAAAAAAAGCTTGCAGAGTGTATTCTGCTGTCAATCTAATAAACATTCTGTTCAGAGGGACTATTTATCAAAGATAAATTGTACTTAAAAGTCCTTCATTAAATCTATGGGGGGGAATATAATTACACCAAATTGCACAGTTTCAGTATCCACGGTTAGTGTCTTCTTTGTACTCAGAGTTTGAAAATAAATAAAAAAAAAAAATTAAAAAAAGGAGAGGAAAAAAAAGAAAAAAGGAAGAACACAGAAATAAGATTTGTGGACTGTATTATTGCCTCTTGCAAGAGACTATTTTGATATGATTTCAAAGGACTAGGTGTATATGCCATTTAGTTTTTGGAGCCACATACAACACTTCCAAGCTGCCCAATTTCAAATTTAAACTTGAAGAGAAAGCCAGACCTTCATCTAGGTTACAGTATTTCACAGGGGCTGAAATACAGAATTCCCTATGCACTCCACCACGTACAGCAGTGGGGGAAAAACCACATTCCTCGGCATGCTGCACTTTAAAGCTCAGTTCTCCACACCAAGCTAAAATATCCCTACCAAACATTGTTTTTACTATCTTTATAATTTTCATATCTTTTAGATTCCTTTCTCTGCAGGACTCCTGCTTTACTTGGAGTGAGATGTAAGAGTCAGTACTCTCAAAGCTTTAAAACGCAGGTCTTTGTTATTGATGAGCTGTTCCTTTTCCTTTTGTATTTGTTTATTGTTCTTTAGTCTGTTTGGGGGATAAGCAAGTTACTGTAATCAAAAAGTAAAAAATAACAACAGTAAACTTCTGGGGAAAGGCCTTTTTTGGCACGGTTGGTTTACAAATGACCTTTCAGAAAATAAAAAGACAAAGCCGAAAAGAAAGGTTCCTTCTTTAAGATTACTTTTGATGTATTTCGACTGTTGGCTGGCCCACACTAAATACCTGCATAAGCATCCCTCTGTGACTGCTGTTACTTATCCCTGGGGATGAGTTGTGGAGTGGGGTGCAGGGCGCTGTTCACCTAACCAGGGTACAGCTGAAGCTCGGGGAGAGCCACAGGACTCTCTGGAAGATCACGCCAAACAACGCCTGCCAGTGCTGCCACAACAAAGACGATTAAGAATAAAGCACATTTTTTCATTACATGATGAACACGCTGCTATGCCTTTGATTTAGTGAGGACAATGCCGAACATAGGAAGCAGAAGTTTTGATATGCTACTAACGAGTGCGGATGAGGTTCAGATTTTTTTCCTTTATCCTCGGGAGGAGGAAGAGATGGGAGAAAGAAGGGGCGTAAATTGGGGAAGGCTGTGAAGTTTGGGTTATAAATAGCGACCAGGAGGTTTTCACTGGCCTACACCAGAAACATTTGTTGGAGTCATAAACAAATTGCAGGTGGACTCTGAGAGCAAGGAAATCTGCTAGCCATCAGATCTGCCCTGATGAGTAGTTGTCACCAGCCACTGCTCCACTCCACAGGGTTTCAAAGCCTAATTCTGCCAGCCAAAGTCAAGTCAATAAAGCGGTACCAAAAGGAGCCATACAGCTTTTGATGACATAGAAAGCAGGTGTTTCTTTTCCACCAGACTGTTGGGAGTTCACAGTCAGGTGACAAAAATTATAGTAGGGAAAACTGATGTTACTTAATAGTTTTCTAAGGGTAACAGTATCCTGTCCTATCTTTCCCACTAAATGAATTGGTTGTTTGTGTAATGCAAAACTACCTCTCGCAACCAAATGTCCATGACAACAATAAGAACATAAAAGGTGCAAAACCGGTAATGTAAGGGGGAGGGAGGGGAAGTGTATAGCAGGGGTTGGGGGGAGCGGGCAGGAGAAAAATAAGCAAATAGGGTGAAAAATTATACCTTAGGTTTTGTGGAGGTTTTTTGTTGATACATACCGCACTGATCCTCCAAGTCACTAGACAAGTAGACTAGCTGCTACAAAAAAGGTCACCAGAGCATATCTGGCCCCATCTGTGCTTAAAAACAAGTTCTGTAGTTTGGTTCCCTTACCGCCTGCAACTAAACATTGCAAATCTTCACTAAAATGCTCAAAATTGCACTCTGGTACATCTCACACTAGTTTATTAAATATGATCTTCCTTGTACCCTTGAAATTCATGTCTCAGAACCTGTAAATGTTCAAATTCCATTGGAGATTTTATAGAGCAATCACTACCCATATGTTACTTATGACAGTGTTTGGACTGCTGACCAGATGTGGATTTTCAGTATGCTTTACCTAAATGTTCAAGCATGTTTTTTCAAATGTCTGTCATTCTTGTGGTCAGAAGGGTGAAAATCTTAGGTAGCTCATATTTCAGTACAGAAATTGTCTGCTCTGTGTCTTCATTATTTTCAGTAGCCTCACAGTCTCATTTTTGGAACCAGTGAAATGTATTAACAGTGGTCACATAATTTTCCTTTAACATTCCACATCCTGCCTCAAGTTACTTAACTGTTGTCACCTGCACTTGGACGTCATCGACTCACAAGGAGTAGGTTATTCAGTATTCAGTCCAAGCAACATCAAGCAGCGTTCCAGTTCTGAACACAATGAGCACGCTGCCTTTTTTATTATCATTATACACTTAACCATCATGACCGTACCCTTGCTTAGATTTCTACCACAGCACCTAAACAGGAAAACGATGTATTTATTCCATATAACTCGAAGATGTTAGGCACTACTTTCTTTCAGAGTCAAGGATTCCTTACTCAGCGGGGAGATAAATGACATTTTGCAAATCACGGAGGCTTTTTTCCCCGAAGACTGAGTTCTAGAGCTGATTTACTTCCACAGGGTGGTGGGGAGGACTAACATTAACATCTGCGCAAAATAACGGCACTTTCAGTCTGATGGCGGAGCAAACACTCAACACGCTACAGAGACAGCTGTTAAATAATAATAATAAAAATAAAAATACCAAAACAGCCACAAAAATCATGAGCCTTTAGTAGCAGCGAAAGGGAAAGAAAAACGAGAGGAGCCTCACCACCACGTAGTACACACTCCAGCAGCAGAAACTTAATTAGACTTGTAATTCAGCCACATTTCCCACTTTCCATTCCTTGTGTGATACATAATTAGCACTCTAGAGAAACCTACCAAGGGTTAAAGTCACGCAAAAATAGCTTCCCTCCGCTTCAGACTGCGGCTGAACAGGCAGAATCGAAAGGGGACAGACGGCAAGCCTGGCGATATCCTCCCTCGGAGCGCGCCGGCGGCCGGGCAGGGCGCGGGGAGCCGGGAGCGGCGCGGAGCGGGCGCGGAGCGGGAGCGGCCGCAGCTGCCGCCGCCGAGCAGCCCGTTAGCATAATGCTTTGACAACTCCATCAGCGCAGTCTCAAGGTAGCTGTCAATCAGGATGCATCATTTAATACAACAGCACACTAAGGATTTTCTCCTACAACCCACATGACAGCGTATCTACAGCTCTATTTATATCAGCGCCCAGTTGTGTTTACAATGCTGTTGTAATTAGAAAAGATGCAACAGGCAGCAATATTATTCAGATTCCCATTTTGCCATGCTGCCGTGTAAAGTGCGATCTTGCTTCACAGAGTCATGCTAAATGACAAAAGCGCTATTTTCTTCAGTCTCTGTGCTCAGACAGCACTTCATTTGCAGCTATCTATAATTAGATTAATGGTGTAGTGCTGTACAAAGCAGGCCCACTTCACATCAGATAGCATATGAATTAGGACAAACACTTATTTCAATTCCAGGCAGAGAAAGCAGTGACTGGGGTATTTAGCATACCCTTTATGGTGGAATGAGATGTTAATTGTGTACCATTACCTCTAAACTGCTTGCTTGTTGTATAAATCACTGTGCTAATTGATGCAGAGATAGAAACGTAGCCACAGGCAAGAAAGCAACGGAATGAGAGCTGAAGACGGTGGATAAAGGATTATCGAGTAAAACCATATGGAGATGAGATTCCTTTGAAACCTGCCCACAAGCAGTACTACTATGAACTACAGGGGGAAAAGTGCTGCACTGATGCTTAAGGGAAAAAAAAATATATAGTTTATATCATCATTTCAGAACAGAATCCTAGCAGGGAATCCAAGCCAAGATAGAAAACTGAAGAATAAATATGTGTAATGAGCCTCAACACATGCTTCCAAAAGACAAGTAGCAGGCTGAGCATGCCCTGGGAACAGTCACCACACTGCCCGGATTTTGGGGGCCTGAGTTAAAAAGTAACACTTGCAAACTATCCAAAGCAGATGTTCAGATGTTCCCCTGACACAACCGAGGACTAAAAATGCAGGCATTGCAAACGGGGGGTGGGGGTGGTGTAAAAGACGAAAAAAAACCCAGCCAAACAAAAAAACAACCAAGACATTCAAGTGGCTACTGATAAGTTAAATGTACTAATAAGGAGGAAGAAAGGAGGCAGCTTTACACACCTGTAGTAACAATCCGTCGTCACATGCCCGTGCATATACAGGGACAAGAAAACTCCTAAAAATCCTCCTCCACGAACTGCACAAACAAGAGGAGAATCTCTCAGAAGTAACAAGTAGCGGTGTCAGCACCAGGACCATCAAAGCCTGCTTTCTCTCAGATGGGGTTTGTAGTTGGTTGTCATCTAAAACACCACTGCACCCTCAGGGGTGTTCGCAACTGCGCTCCCCAGTGTGAACTCTCTCACCTTAAAAAAACCTAGTTTAACCAAACCCTCTGACCACACTCCCGACCACACTCCCTAACCACACAGAGTTGCAGCTTCCTCCTCCAACTGGATATATTTTACTCAAGAAACCAGTTGGACCATAATGCTTTTAGGATCCTTCCTCCTCTGATATGCTTGGCTGAAATCGATTAACTGAGTCAAAGTTACTGCAAAGACAGGGAACAAACACACACAAGGAGCCTCCAGCATGCCTACCCCAGGCTTGGTTTCCTAAAAATAGCATTAAAAAAGGAAGATGAAACACAATGCCATCTCAAACGCTACATTCAAGGACAAGCCAACTGGGTGATGTGCTCTTCTTTGAGCTATGTTTCTTCCCCTACAGATACTGCAAATATGTTTGGCATAATTTTTATTCTGCAGAAGAGTGGCTCTAGTATATCTGCGGGAATCAGAGCCACTGCACTCCAAATCTAAATCCCCTCCCTCCCTCTGCCCCCAAATTGTTGTATAAACTTTTTTTCTTAAGTGTCTTTTTGGAAAACTCGTTTGTACACAGCTAAGACTTAACTTCATACTTTGATCACTAAAAAAATGCCAAGACAAAATGCTAGCAACTCAAAAATACTACACAATGTCCTGTTCTAAAAAAATATATCTGTTTCTCTTGCAACAGGATACTTAAGAGCAAGTGCTTTCAGTCACAAACTCTAAGAGAGTTTCCAAGAAACACAAGGTACCTTCCCCTTGAGTGTTCAAGCCCCACTAATCTAGTGTTTGATACTGCCTTAGCTTAAAAGAGCAAAGAGAATGCATTATATCTGCTAGACACCTCACTGTCCTGTGGTTCATTAAGAAGAGTGACATGCTAGCTTTTCAAACTTTGCTTTTAATTTGCTTTTAGAACTACTTTTTTTTTCCTACTCATGGCAGCTAATTATTACTGGGACAGAAGCGGTTCAAGTGTTGCAGCAGTGTTTATTGATCTCAGCTCCCAAAGAAATACACATAAGAAATATATATGTAGATGTGTATCCGCATATATAAGGGGGGGAGAGCTTAGGGGTGGACAGTTACCCATTACAAACAAGCAGTACTAATGTACAAATTACTGCTTGCTGCAAAAATCAAGTGAATAGCAGAAGAGAATCACATATTGTTTGATGAAGTGCTTCAGTTATTCTGAGAGGAACCTTTAGATTATTTCCAACACAATACACATAAGTTATCAGAATGATGTTAAAGATGTCTTGAAACCACAGTAGAATTCAACAGTTTAGATTTTGATCACCAGACATACTAGCCTGTGGATTATCCTCCTTTATCACTGAAGCTTATAACTTCCAGGAAACACTAGCTATACCTGCACAAGCAAAGGGACCTAAGAAATAGAAACAAATGGCAGTAGGAAAAAAATCCCCTGTGTTGACTACTTTGAAGTAACACCTCCCAAGTGTGGCCTAGTCGACATAAATGGGAATGCATTGAGGAAAAGAGCTGTGAAGCTGTGTAACAGTCCTGTTCCCAATCATTAATCACCTTTTTTAGACCATTTAAACTTGCCCATTAGAGCCTGCAGCAAAATGCCAACACTCCCATCACTCTCATGTCAGCAGTACTGGTGTTAACAGGAGAAAATATATGGTGTCTATGATTGTGCCCCAGTTCTACAGCATTTGCTACCTTTAATTGAAAGAAGCAGTTAAACACAAGGTAAATCACTCAGTTAGCTAAGCTGTTTAATAACACGTAATTGATAATGTCAGTGTGTTACAGTAACATAATGCATCACTTTCATCACTCTTATGCTTCAAATACGGTCAATTTATACTACAAACACTTACTTTTAATCTGCTATTTAATGACAAAACCGAGCAGAACTGCCCTGGAGTACACGTCGAACATAGGTAAAACAAACACCACTGCCTCAACACATCTGCAGGTTGGTTAGAAACACTTGCAACTTTGTGAAAATGGTTTAGTTACATCACTAGCAACTTGCTTTTTGTCTCAAAACACCAGAAGCTCCTATTGTAATAATTTGTATTTCTCTGATAAAACCTGTTGAAAAAGCACATGAAAATATCTGCACAAGAAAAAGCAACTATTTGTTTTCTGAAATGTGCCCCAATCCTGCAAGCTTTCTGCCTAACTTTTCACATGTAACCCAGCCTACTGTAGCCATCAGGACTGCTTGTTAGTATAAGGCAAATCACACACCTAAGTGTTTACAAAATCATACCCCTTAAATATGGAATATTATCTAGAATAGGAAAAAATATATCTCATCGGCTATGTACAGACAGTCTGTTTAAACATGATTAACCCCATTATACAATTCTGAGGTTTTTACCATTTATTAATTAAAAAAAAAGTATTTCTACAAGTATTTAAAATGGGCAAGAACATTTTACCTGTTTGCTTTATGTAACAATAAAAATGTAACCACTGACAAGAACCATGTAGCAGAGAAAAAGCAGATGGTTGAAAAATGGGATGGGTTTTTGGATTTGTTTTTCAAAAAAGAAAACGTCCTAAAAAAAACACCAAACAAACAAACAAACAAAAAACCACACAAAAACCAACCAAACAAACAGCCAAGCGAACAACTTAAGTTACCACTGTTAGAGGATGCATGCAGGAAAAGAAGGCTCAGTGGTAGCAGGCTAGACTAAGTCTGCTGCCACTTGGAACCTGTATGTAACTATACCACTACAGTTACCTACATGTAATATGTTTGCCCTGAGGTTTCAATTGTATCACAGACAACATGGCTAGGAAGGCTCAGTGTTCTGAAAATAAAATATGCTGCCTTATAAGTAGCCACTTGCCCTGCTCCTGTTCTTACCATTGGAAAGTAGCTGTAAGAGGTAGTGGTAATATCATCACCTATGACTGAGTCTTTAAATCCTTCAGAGAGAAGTCTGGTTCCGCTACCCCAGAGTTCGCCGTCTGAGAAGAGTTACACAGATGTCCCCAACTAAGAAAGGTTGCAATGAACTGCAACGGCCACAGGTGACTACCAACTTGGCTTTACGTCTTGCTAAGATAACTTGTTGGACTAACGGATTCTCACAATCCTAAAAAGCAAGTCCATTGATAATGAATGGCACAAAGCTCACAAAAGCAACCTGTAAAATTTGGTTTGACTAGAGACCAAAGTAACGAGTTATAAAAAGGGAAAAGCCAAAGAAGCGTAAAACTGTAGTACCAATTACATACCAACCCACACCTGAAGGATACTTATTATTTTGCAGCTTGCTTCATTCTGGTTAACTACAAATCTGTAAGCTATATAGTAAGTTTAGTAAGGAAGTACTTTTTGAAAACTACTATCTGATTTGGGGCAAAACACATCCCTCACTAGAAAAAAAAAACCAAACTACCTATTGAGTAGAATTCATTTAGAGAAATGTCAAGCAAATGCTGCCTCATTTGTAGACATCGATGTTTTTCTGCCTCTGGGTGGCCAGGATATAATAAATGTTTGACTCCTCTTCCCTTCAAGCACTGCTTATGGCACTCGCTTCAACCAAGGAAAAAGCACAGAGAGAGGTCTTTCATTCACTCTGAGGCTACCTACAACCACACAGAACATTTAGATAGGTCTTATTTTCCACTGACTGCAAAAATGGTTTTAGTCTGTGTGTTTCACAGGGAGAAAATTGCAGAGCAAACTGCATTCTTTCACAGCTTACGAAGTTTTCTAATGGTTGGGCAAGCACTGCTTAGAGCTTGGTCTGTTAATTTGCCTTGGAGTGCTTCCAAATACTACTCAGTAAGCCACAGCATCTTTCTGTTTTGTTTTGTACAGCAGGTAGCACAACGACATATACAACTGGAGAAAAATGTGTATAGGAGGCCAAGGCCTTTTTACAGACATTTGATTCTTTTTTTTATTTTTATTTTAATCCTCTCTGGATTGAAATATGGACTTAGGAAAGTTAACATATGAAGCCTCTTAAACCTGGGCAAGTCCAGATGCATTTGTTAAAAATTCAACGCTGTTGAAAATTCAAAACTCAAAGCAGGAGTCTAGCTGGTCATAAGGGGAAGCTGTGAGAAAGGAGTGAGTACATGTATGAGAACTCAAGTCATCTAAGATGGTGCAACTTTACATAAACAGTGTGATAAACTCTTCCATACGCCTTCCAGACAGGCACTCTGCTCTCACACCATGACGACTACACAGCCTGACTACTGCTCTAGGGGGTTTAGTAGCATCACAGACCAGTTTAGAGATAGAGAGGCTTTAAATCCTGGATCCAATCTTGTTCTGGATTTGTTTCTGTCAGTAGTCTCACTGATTTCAGTGAGTTCATGGTATCATCCAAGATAGTTCAGTTAGAACTTTCAATTCAATAAGAACTAAATGAGTTGCTGCACTGCACATTAATACCGACATATCTGCCTGGAAAAAAATTGTGTGTTTGAGAAATTAATCCAGATTGTTCAATGTCCCATCTAATGTGGCCTTGAACACTTTCAGGGATGAAGAATCCACATCTTACTGTCTTCTTCGGGATGGAGTTGTGAAAAACTACAAAACTGTGCTCTATTTTTTCATTCTACAGTTTAAAGAAATCTAGTTTTTATTTGAGATGTAATAAAAATAACATAAAAGACTGATGGTAAGATTATGAAAATCCACACAAAATGTATAAATTTTATTATATGTAATAAAACAAGTTTTTAATTACGTTTTTTTAATTTTTCTGGATACTAAATCACCATGAAAGTCTCAGCAATAGCACAGCACTGGTATTATACCTGTTTCCTACCATTACATTTCCAGTGATCATTTCATGGCATTAGAAAGGATATCTACATTAGCAATAGATGCACATTAACATCTGTAATTCAGAAATACATGCTGTTGCATCTATACTGCTATTACAAGAAGCACTATTCATGTAGGACTTCAAATTCTCTTTTATGTTACAGACTACTGCTTTTGTAATTCAAACCTTACATGACCACCTTTGCTAATACCTAAGGGCTACATCCAAAAAGACTTACATACCTAAAGCAGGACACTTAGGCAGAACTGAAGTACCTATAAATCCAAAATGGCAATACAAACCCCTGATCATCTGTCACTTAACACTGAAGGCACTTATATTTTATCTTCCTTCCTGGTTCAAAATACACATTTGGAGTTCTGCTGCTATACCACTTCAGTACCAAGTAATAGAGCTCTTTCCTTCTTCAAGCACAAATGTGACCCAAAAGTCAGGAAAATAGGGAACCAGTTTTACTCTGGGGACCATTTCTACCTTCTAGCAGGACTTTATACAAGTGCCTCTAGCAATAAGACAAGGGGTGATGGCTTTAAACTGAATGTGGTTAAATTTAAGTAAGATTTTAGGAAGAAATTCTTTACTGTGAGGTTGGTGAGACACTGGAACAGGTTGCCCAGAGAAGTTGTGGATTCCTCATCCCTGGAAGTGTTCAAGGCCACATTAGATGGGGCACTGAGCAATCTGGTCTAGTGGAAAGTGTCCCTGCCCATGGAAGGAGGGTTGGAACAAGATGATCTTTAAGGTTCCTTCCAACCCAAACTATTATAAGATTCTATGATTAGAAAAATTATGACTCAGATGTTAAGGCCCAAAGCCTTAACATTCACATGAGTCCTGGGAGTCATTTACCAGTGAGCAGCAACATTATTCAGTGGATTTGGGACGGGAGATGAAGTGATAAACACTGCTGCATGCAATACCTCAACACGAGACAGAACTTCCTTACACTGAGGGTGGCAGAGCACTGGAACAGGTTGCCCAGGGAGGTTGTGGAGTCTCCCTCTATGGAGACATTCCAAACTCACCTGGACATGCTCCTGTGTCCCCTGCTCTAGGTGACCCTGCCTTGGCAAGGGGGTTGGACTGGATGATCTCCAGAGGTTTCTTCCAACCCTAAGATGCTGCAATTCTGCAAGATACACTTGACAAGTCAGTAGAAGGCAATCACCCAAACTACCATCAGACTAGAGCACCTCAATTAACAACTCATAACCACCACCACCCCACAAAGTTATTAGCGAGCTTTGGCCATTACTTCATAATTGATTGGACCTCTGTCCTCACAGCAATATTTTTAAGTTCTCAGAGTGATTTAGTGTTTATTTTTTTAATTAGACTGAGTTTTTGTGAAGCATTCAGAGCACAGAGTATATGGATCTCTGTATTTCATCTCTGTTACTGACTCATTTTTTGATGCAACATTGAAAGCATCATGTGAAACTGTTTCAGACAATTCTAATGAAAACAGCAGAGGAGGAAAGCTAGGACTATTTCTTTAAATGCAAATCAAACTCAAAGATAACGGACTTCGAATAAATATTTTATCAGTTCTACTCTTCACTTCACTGAACAATCATTTTTTTAATGCCATGGGAAATATATTTGCAATTCCCATTATAGGATTTCTTTTAGAGATGAATTTTCATAGACTCACAAAACGGTTTGGGTTGGAAGGGACCTTAAAGATCACCTAGTTCCAGCCCCCTGTCATGGGCAGGGATACCTCCCACCAGACCAGGTTGCTCAGATTTTATACATTGTGTCCTATCTTATTATGCATCTAAACTGTGTTTATTCCTCATACCAGCATTTTTCTGAGTGTAATCCAACAGAATGATTGCTCAGACGACCTACAATACATCTGGACTATTACATTTGGAGCTACTATTCATTTAGATCCAAAAGCTGTTTTCCAGAGTCACCAGGCTAATTTCTCTCCTGGTTTAAAAGGTGAAATGCAACTTGTAGTGCACTCATTTCAATCACTAGAAAACTTCACTGTGTTTTTCTAACTGTGGTTCCTTGCTTCAAAAAAACAAAAGCACTATTCACAAGAAATTTGAACTCATTCTCAAGTCTGTTGTTAATCACACAGTGAATTTCTCTACCCCAGGAGAAGATTAGGAATGATCCACTGGCCATAAGGTAAAAAACAGTCAACTGGAAAGAATTTTAGCAGCAATAATATGGTAGGGTAACACATCCATAGTTAGATATCTATTTTCAACATACTTGTTAATCACACTTGGCATAAATAGCAACGAGAGTGGCCTGGGTATCAATAATTACATAAACCTGGTGTGGGAACAGGAAAAGGAACTTGGAACAACAAAGAATGCTGCTGAAAAAGGCAAATTCCTGAGTATTGCTGTGTAGAGTAACATGAGGACGAAGAGAAGGAAAGGGTTGTAAGACTGGAAATAACTAACACTGATTTTAGCCATCACAATCCTCTCACTACTCATATAAGAGTAGGAATTTCAGAAGAAACATGGAGGTTATCCTGATGTTTTAAAGGTTGTCAGTTTGTCTGTCCAATCTGCAAAGAAAAAGAACTGGGAACATCTCATGGTGGGATAAGATCGAAGTCGAACAGATCACTCTTAAAACATTATTTACTAACAAAATTTTAAAGTGAGACACATTGCAAAAAATTTCTTTAAATTTTAAATATATCCAATATGGCTGGAATTTGGCTGACAATGCAATACCGCTCTGGGTGCTAAAGGTGGACTTTCATGAGTAGATGACTAAAACTGCAACACACATGACCAAGCGGGATAGATATACTGGAAGGACAGACAAGAAGCAGCTCAGCAGTTCATACTTCAAAATGGATTCAGTAATTTAAATATTTACAAATTTGACTACAAGGTGCTTAAAAAAGAATGCTGCTGTGTAAGGCAGGCAGTTATGCACTTATGAGTGAGAAACAGGACAAGGAAGGAATAAAACTAGTTATGTGGCTCAAAGGCTAAGGAACTCAGCTAGGGACAGGAGAAAACTGCATTCTGGGCTCTGCTCCAGTTGCCCAGTGTGCCTCAGGGAAATGGTTCTGAAAATGGGGACCCAGCTTTGCTTTGCCAGTAGAATGGCTCAAGCACTAGGTTTCTTCCCCTATCTCTCTAAGACTTGGCAATTACAGCATACTGCAGGGACGGGGCAGATTTTAATTCTGTCATGTGGAAGTCAGCACGGAATCCCAACTTCCAGTTTTCTAGGCAAGCACTCTCAGCAGCAAGGGGAGCTGCAAAAAGTGACCCCCTCTACCACTGCTATGAATTTTGATCCATGTGGTCATAGCTGCTAGGCATTGGTTGAACTTAATGCTGCCCACCCACACTAGATGGGTTTTGAACACTGTTCTCTCAGGAGACTTGAGATGAGTTATACTCATCACTTTGAGCAGCATAGTGAAGATAAGTGATTTGATATCCACTTCTCCAGAGTAGGGTTGCTGAGAAGATGCAGGTACCTTTAGTTAGACACCTGTGAAACCTATTTTAGGTGTCCTGAGGACACTCAGAAGGTTACTGGATCTTAAGCTTCCTGGATCACTTTCTTGGACTCAGACATATTAAATTGCACTTGAATCTTGCTGTAGGTGCCAAAATAGGCACTTAAGTCCCTCTGGACCTTTAAACCCAATGCTTGAAGACATCTGTATATATGATACTGAGGTAGTCTGGTTAAAGAAGAGTATCATACAGATGTTTATATTGATTTCTGTAACATTGATTAGTGATAATTATTCATCTACCTTCATTTCTCTATGGATTACTTTCTACAGACAAATTTCACTCAAGAGGAAATTGTATCCACCAGTTATTGTCATATGGATCGCATTCTCTGCCTCCTTTTCATAAACAGACAAGTCTTTTTATTCCTCTAGTTCTTTTGACCTTACTACTGTTTCCAAAAGTGTTGAATTCTAGATAGCTGTTCAACCAGCTACAACTGTGTTGCAAGTTACTTGACACTAAATACTTGAAATGAGACAAGGGTCACAGGGCACTGGCAGAACTCTCAGTGTCTCCTGCTCTCTTCATATGGTATGTGATAATCGGTAACTTACTGTTTCATATGCTAAAACTTTAAGATTAATTGTACAGACTATGAAGACAGTGTTTGAGGTCTATGATCAATGACTATATCTCAGTTGCATGGCCACCTGTAATCCAAAAAGGGTTCCATGTTTCACAGTTTCAGTGCTTTAGCTATTGCTGTTTAACAACTTTTCTCTAAGGCAGTTCATTATCATTACAGGGGAATAGATACCAGAGCAATCCAAGGCCATCTTCATGTTTGTGGTAGTTGTGCTTATTGCACTTGTCCTTCCTTGCTACTTTTTCAGAGCCAATAGCTTGAAAGATGATCAAGCAAAATGATACATTCAACACAACTCCCTTCTCCCATTCCTGATTATTTGCTTATTTTGGAAGATAAGGACTTTTAACTGCAGAATTCATTAGTCACAATAATATCTGAAGCTTCAAAATCTGCCAACCTACAACATGACTAAGGACCTGGTTTGCTGCAGTCACTTAAGACTACAGTTCCACTAACAGAATTGTCAGAGGATTTGGTACCAACTGGGATCCTACTTTAAGATTGACTACAGGCATTGGGTTTTTCTTTCTTCTTTATTACAAAACAAAACCAAAATGTCTTTGCTGCAATTATGAAGGGGAAACCTTGCTAAAGTTTGCAGCTATAACTTGCCTCATGATATCATATTATTACATGACCTTCACTGTTTATGTAGTTGATAGAACATAATTTAATGACTTCATAGAATCAAATTAATTTCTTCTTATTCATTCATTTTAAAATAGAATCAATATTATTTACCCTACCTGACAATAATGCTCCGTGCTTCACATAAGATTGATTCAATACCAGCAGGTAGTTATCAATAAATGTACTTTGCTGTGGTAAATGAATACAATCAATACTCAGAAATGTTCATTTTCTGGTGTATGACTGAATTGTAACTGACGTGAAAGCTGAGTTTTGTCTTTTTACTACTTCTTTTAGGTTTCACATAAGGAGAATCTGAATTTTCTAGTCAGGAGCAGTACAGAAACAATCTGAAAAATTACCAGGCAGGATCGCTGCACAGTGAACATCATTATCCTCTGACAAGGTTATGGTACACAAGGTAGCAGACAGAAAAAAAAGAAAACCTCAAGAAAGAAATGTTAGACACTCTCATCTGTGATTGTTTCAACTCTTAAGCATCGCGAGTATCATGTGAAAGACAACTCTGTATTGTGAAGGGCAGATTGCATACATTTCAATTTGTTTTGTTCAAAACAGAGTAAGAATGAAATGTTACTTCTTAGGAGGACATCCCAAGACAGCATTTTTCATTTAGAAAAAAGAGTATCAATGTAATATCAGTTACTATAAGCTAAGATTCATTTCAAATTATATTACATACACTGAAAACAAAGCTAATGTCAACAAGATTGACAAAACTTCTTTGTTAACTTCAAAATGAACTAAAAATAGAGACTTGGGCAAAGCCATTTCATTTACAGCTACTTTAAAGTAAAACATGAGAAAAGGAGATTTTAGAAGACATTAGAGATAATGTCCCTTTTCAATGGGATCTGGTCTTCTGGTTGCTCTTTCTCCCTTATAGATCATGTCCTTGAATCCCCACAATCCTTCAGCTTTTTAATCTTTTTAAGGCAGTCCTCATTTTTAACAGAGTAACTCAATCTAGCTTGCACAATTTCTCAAGTCATGATGCACCTGTCATTTTCCCAGCTACCAGGGTATATCACTCCTTCTTCCTCCGAAGTTCCTCAACCTTTACATGTAATGAGCAATCCCGCTTTGACTTTATAGAAAATTTTAGGAGGTATGCTGAAGAAAAGCATTTCCATAGCACACTTGAGCTCATGCTTGCTTACCTACTGATTTAATATTCAGATATTTTTTGCATAAGAGCCAAGAAAACAAAGGCGGAATGCTTGGGCACATTTATATATATATATATATTTATGGAAAGAGAGAATGGTCATTTTAAATATAAACAATCTTTACAGTTCACATCTTTCAGAAATCAACTACAACTTCATGGCTTTTTTTTAGACATATGTTTTAGGACTTAAGTTGGCTTTTCTGAAAAAAACTATGAATTCATGCAAATCTAAAATAGCTTGTTTCCTTTAAAAAAATAATCTGATCATACGTAACATCTATCATTGTTTTGCTATCTGCTTGCAAAAAATACAGCAAGCCAGTATGCGTCATCCATGTTTCCTCCCTTTTACCTGTGTTTCATGAAAACATCCTTATGACAACCATAATCTGCCACAATTCCCACCAAGAATAGCATAAATGCTGTATCTAGCTTCACAGAATAAATATAAAACTGAATTGCAAGTAACAATCTATGCTTTAAATTATTTCCCCTATAATATTAGACCACAAGCAGAAGAGAAGTTTCCATAATTTACAACTCAGGTGCACATAATGACAAACAGTAATCAATACAGCATATGTACAATGCAGAGCTACTGTAACTCCTGGAGTCTACAAAACTGAAAGTTCGCCAGTGGGGCAGTAAGGCAATTTAGTGGAGTCAACAACCACTACCAAAGAATACTCTATCTTTGCTGGTTTAAATTTTTGTTCCTATTCCTTCCAGCCTCATTTTCCCAATGTTTGACTTTTTAATTTGAAATGCCAGTTACTGATTGGCTTCATAATTTCACTAATTCATTTAACATTCATATCAACAAAGTTACGCACAGGGGAAAAAAAAATTAATTAAGCTGCTTTATCACATGCAGAACCTCATCAGCTGATTCACTCACATCTATATTAAACTGTTTCTTTGTTCTAAGTTCAATCTTTATAAACAATATTTATATATAACATAAGCATAGAAATCCAGTGCATATATATAAATTATATATACACATTTACATAAGTCGATATATATATAAGAATTTATGTTTTGATGTTTATAAAACTTTTCATCTTACAGTTTTCCTCTTACACAGGAAAGAATGTATTGGGGGGAGGGGTTAAATGGAAGGCAGTTTATTGTGACCAGCAACAAGGCTTTCTCTTGTTCTCATATATTTGAAAGGCATTCTAAAGGAAGTTTTGTTATTCAGTTAAGGTATTAGATACATAACATAGTAAAGAGAAATTCTGTTGGTAATGCTTCCGGTAAATTCTAGGCTCTAAGAGAAACTTCCTGTAACATCTCAGCTTTAGGGGTGAAGCTCAGGTACCATTTGCCATTATGGATGCTTTAAGGTGTCCCATTTGGCTTCTGCATGTTGCTCTACAGGGTACCTGTAGGTCCTACATTATAGCTGTCAGATTCCTATAGATGTCTTGGGTACATTACACACACGAAAGTTAGATAACAAAGTCTGAACATGGGAACTTCCGCCCCTTTGCAGATCAAGCAGAGAAGCACATGGAAGAGAATCACTCCTGGAAGTACCCAGTTCTCTCTACTGATCAAGTAATCTCAGATTGCAATGTCTAATATTTGGTCACTTCCATTGGGAAAGGTCAAAGTCAGACTGCTATTTTTTTCAGTTCTGGAAAATTAGTCAGGAACCAATAGCAAAAGATCACAGGACAGAAAAACACAACTACATTTTCCTTCAAAAGGAAGCACAGGTATATAGGTTTTTTCACAGTGGGATAATGGGAACAACCTCTTCACAAAAGCCCTTCTGTGAAAAAAAAAATAAAAACAAGGCAAGTCACTGTTTCATAAATTTGCTGGTGGATGGTTGGGAGCGAGTTTCATAGCTTTCCTCCATGGCAGTTCAGTTTGCTCAAGATAAAATAGAAATAGTTTCTGTATTTTCTATAAGCAGTTTATCTAGAGGAAGACACTACTGGACCTGGAGATGGGGAAAGGACACAGGACTGGGGAGATGGCAGATAAGGGTTCATCTACAAAGGTTTCATACACCAAAAACTTTGACATGGCCTTTGAGTAAGGAAGAGTAGGAGTAGGACGGGAGCTTGGCAGAATGTGAGCATGTGCACACGTGGTGAAGGAGAAGAGGGCTGAAATGGCCCATGGTGATAACAAGGCACAACTTTCCTTGAACATCTTGGCAATCCTGGTGACCACTGCATTGTATGTCCTCTCTCTTCAAACAACTGTTTGAAGCACACAGGATTTGTCCAAGTGGCATAGTACCATAAATACACAATTGACCATATATGATTTCTGATTCAAGAAATATGTCACTGCTCTATGTGGAATACCAAACAGGCAAGTTTAATCATTTTAATTTCCAGTTATTTTGCCCACTTTACCATTACAACACTGATTAGTCTGTAATAGTTATTCATCAGCTGTAAGTTGAACAAGGGCTGATTTGAAGCAATTAGGCTTCCTCCACACGTTCTGAGGACTAAGTATTTCACAGTCATCAGATGATGACTGACCAAATACATGGTCAATAGCAAAGACTCAAAAGAATCGGTGGTGGAATTCTAAAATACCCTCAGATTCACCTCTATTTTTCTGTGTGTGTATTATTTGATAAAATCAACTTTCCTCCAGCCAGAGTAGCCAAGGATATTACTGTAGATCACACATTATGGAACAGAAAGACTTTGAGACAGCTCAATATACGTAGTCTTGGAGAAAGGCTGTGTTTTGTCTGAATGAGGCCCTCCTTACAAGTGATTACAATATCTTGTTTCTGGAGAACTCTTGTTTGTCTTTGCACTCAGACTTCTCCTGCTCACCTCATCAATCCTTAGTGACAAAAACATCTTCCTCACAAAAATCACATATGAGGAGAGTATTTCCTGTTTCATTGGCTTGGAGTTGTCATGGCTGGAAATACAGAAAATTTCATAGGAACACATTGAAATTGGGGCCAGAGGATGCGTCTCTGTAACATCCCCAGGCATCTACCTCATCCCCATGAGGCTTAGAAGGATGGCAGCAACATAACACTACTCCCTCAAATGATTTGAAACAATTCAGAATTAAAAACAATGGAATAAAACAAAACAGTAGCTTAGTTCATATGCCCAGACCTAGAAAACCTAGGTTGTAATTATTTGGGAAACACCCAAGCCTTTTCCTTTAAATCTTGAGTCATTTCTTTACTCAATGGAACACAAATACAAAGCACAACATCCAGCAGAAATAAAACAATACAAAAATACTGAGATGGATACAAAACAGGTAAAAAGAACTTCAAATGAGAATGGGGTTTTTTTAGTTAATCGTGACACCAAGTACAGATCAAATGACCTCCCAATATATCTTGCACTCTATGAAACTTTAACAATGCTTGGAAAAAAGTATGTGGTGGGGGAAGATGAAAGTGAAGAATCTACTTTGGATGCCTTTATTAGCAACTTCTATTTTTACATGATCTGTTCTGTCGCCTTTGCTCATCACCCAAAATAATACTAAGACCCCTCCTCCCCTGCCGAAGTCACCCTGCCAAGTTCCACAATGAGTTCCATTGATTTTCAAGACATATTGTCAACTACCCAATAATTTAACTGGTAGGCACAGCTCTTTCGGTTGAAGCTTCAGTTTCCCAAACAAAAGCTAACCACCTGAGACCACAGAGGACAGGATATGAGCTACTTATAGCAACACTGGACCAGTGAACAAGAATAGCAGGAAAGCTGCTTATTTTATTTTTTTTTCTCCAGCAAAGGCTTTTGAAGTAAACTATTTATTAAACATTATAATACTCGAAACAAAAATCTTTGAAGGCAGGTTATCCTCCTCTGCACCATGTCCCGTTGTGAATGAATTGCTTCCTTTTCCTTTTCGGATTTTTTTCACTTGTGAAACTGACACTCAAATTGTTCTCTTAAGCTACTTGGGTGAGCCCACGCCTTTGCCGAGAGGAATAATCCATCCATCAACAACAGGATCATTAAAAATATTTATAACTCAAACTACTTCAATATCACTGCACTGTAAGCAGCCACCCTGTTCATCAGGCCATGTTATATAAATACAATAAATAAGTTCCATGTGCACAGAAAAATAGTATAGATTAATAAGTAATGATGCAAGCAGATAATCTGAAACAGAAACAATTTGTCTAACAGTAAGACTTAATTTTTCACTTTTTTTAATTAAAAAAAAGTAAATTCTCCCCATTAACACTGTTACTGATGAGTATATGTGATTGTTCTTCTGATTAAAACATTCATCTCACTCCCTCTCAGCTGTTGAAAGAATTCATTTTTCTCTGTAGCATCACTTTAGTATCACTGGGAGTTTCAAAACCAGACATAGAGAACTGCCTTTTCAGATACATGTATTTGGACTGCAGAGACAGAACTCTCACACATATTGTACTGTATTTGCATCTTTGAAAATCTGGCACTGATGTGCAGTGAAGAAGAGGATTGCTCTGAAACAATCACTCAGAACTGTCTGAGCCTGAGAAATTCTCTGGCCAAAGCCTGGGAAATAACCAGAAGTGAACTGAAACTCCCACTGGGCCACCATGCATGCCTGCATAGTAAAGATGTCACTGGCAAGCTGCAGACAAAATCATATTAAAAAAGGTCTTAATAGTCCTCTCTCCTCTCTTGAGAGAAATAACTTACTCCAAGTAAGAGACTGATTCCTGAAAGATGGAAGAATTTGCAACTTCCACTGATTTGCATGGAAGTAAGAGTAATCTACACATCTGAAAATCTAATCACAAAAATATGACACAGGATTCCTCACTAGTTTCTTAACTAAGGAGCAGACCCAGCCTTTATTCATGCAAAGTAAAGTACTCTTCATCAAGTAGGCACATTTTCTCTATTTGTTCTGCCTTCTGCTTTCAGGTGCAACCTGGCACACATCAACAGGTGATGACTAAGCACTAAGAATTTTGAACAACTTTCTTCTCCATCTCTTAGACATTTGTCCATCTGACAACATATTTCCCTTATGTATCATATTTTTTCATTTGACAGAATCATAAAATATTCTGAGATGGAAGGGACCCACAAGGATCATCAAGTTCAACTCTCATGCAGGGATTGAACCTGTGACCTTGGCATTATTAGCACTGTGCTCTAACCAACCTCACCTTCCACCAACACCTATAAGGAATTTTTAAAACATGTATAAGAACTTTTGTGGGGTTTTTTTAATCAAAGCAAAGCTCTTTTTGAACAAAAATGTAGAGCTAGTCTCCAATAAAATGCTTTCTTGGCTATGGAAGTAGTCTAGATGCCTCCTACTCAAAATCTGTCACTGCCAACCAGCCTTAATTTACCTGTGCTACATATAAATGTAATAGATTTATACTAGCACATGTTTCATTTCGTATTCCCATCAGCCTACGCTGAAATTTGGTGGACTTCTTCAATGCCACAATACTGACTTTTGAAGAATAAAGAATTAATCCTTTAACCATTTTCTTGCTACTGAAAGACGTCAACATGCCTGTAGCCGTGTTATTGCCTCTACCACAAGGACACAGCAGAAACTAGATGGATAAATGACACACACTTGTAAAATTTGTATCAGTGGCAATCATGGAGGTATTGGAGAACTTGTAGAAGTTTCTCTCTGGTGGGAAAACCGGACTGTAAGTTCGTAATCATTTTACAGGCTTTCTATGGAACTGAATGCTCTGAATATAAACTGTTATAAATGAAGAAAGATTCCTCAGGCATTCATAATTCTATTACTTACGAATCATTATTCACATGCAAATTACTGGGAAAAGCAGTACATGAACTGGAGGGTGTGTCCCATTTTCCTATAACTGAGCTCATTCAAAGAGGTTTTGAGTATTAAAAAAGCTATAATGAACACAAGATGGACCAAGGTAAAAAGGACATGCTGAATTATACACTGTAGTACTTTCCTAAGGGCCTTAATGTGTCAGCTACCTCTAGCGCCACCAGCTCTAAGGGGTAGCTGATAGTGTGGAGACACTCTTTTGAATGGACAACTTCAGTGCTTCCATTTCCAAATCTTTTTAAATGCCTTGTAACTTATTTGGAGAAATTGCAGATTTACTTTGAATGATCTCAAGAACAGCTATAAGATTAGAACTCTTCAGTTCCCCTGAAATTGCTTCACTTCAAAATTCAATATGACTATGAGTCAAAAGGAGAAAGAGATGGCTGTAGGCTCTTGCTTCCCCAGGATTCTTCCTATCTGAAAGTTTTTCAACAACTTGAATTCACACCTCCAAGTAGAAATGGATCTCATTCATGAGTTCCCCCATAATATGCCTCATTTATTCCAGCTGTTTAAATCTGAGCCTGAATTTGAGAGTCAACTCACCCTCTGGCAGCACAGGCACAAAGTGAATAAGGAACTTAATGGATAAGATGAAGATATTAATAAAAGATTTCCCTTATTCCTCCAAGATTATTCAATATTCACAACAAATTAACTAAATTTTGTATTTGCATAGCAGATTTCAATATATTTTTAATTTACAACACTGAATTAATTTTTACTTTTTTGTGTGTTTTCAGTTTTGTTAGAGTAAACAAAAGGTTTTTTGCTGTTACGTTAAAAAATCTTTTCCAGCCATGCACTGAACTACCAACAACAGCTGCAGTTTATTGTACCCTCACCACTGCACATTCTACACTTCAACACCACAATCAGTGGTAAGTGTCCTCATATGTCAAAACTTTAAATCAAATTTTGCTCATCTTTCCAAATTTTTTGCAGTCCTCACTGAAACAGCTGCAAAGCCACTGCACGTTCAATAACCATGGTCTGGAACTGCAGTGGGGAGGAGCCAGGCATCCAGGGAAAATCAGAGGGCAAACTGGGGACCAGGGAAAAGTAATTTGCAATTAATGAAGTAGCAATTGGAAAGAAGTTTCATTCATGCTTTTAGCACTGTTGGTTTGATCAACTAGAGATACTCTTCTAGTAATGTAAGAAGAATATAAGCCTTAATATGCATACACTTTTGCAAAATACTTTCAAATGTATGAAAAAGAGCTTTGAAATAAAGGCAAAACCAGGTCATTACATCATTTTCAGATACCATTTATATTGCTTACTGCTACCTCCAAGATTCATAATAGCATGATTTTATTAATTCTCATAAAGCCTGATTTTACATTCAGGCTGTCAACGTGATTTTAAGTGCCAATATCTCAACCTGAAAGTCAGCAAAATATAGAATAACATCAGTAGAATATTAAAAACTCCCACTGAGATAAATAGAAATATGAGGGTTCAGATAGAGCCAAATAGATTAGTGCTCACTTTCTACTCATTATGTGCTTTCAGCTAGCACAGTACAGTTTTATAATTTGATGGGAAAACAACTATACTTTTTAGCTGTTTTCCAACCTGACTTTCTAAGGTTATTCCTTCCTTTAAAAACAGCATAGTATTATTATCCATAAAATAAAACTGTGACTACACAACAAGCTCAGTACAATGATGTCCCTGTTGCTGGGATATATATTATTTTCTCAAAATAAGTCTTGGGAGGAACACTGAAACCCAGGAGAAAAAAAAAATAAAAACGTGGGGGAAGGGAAGGGGAAATTGTTCTTTGACATCCTTCTTACTTCAGAACTTATTTGTAGTTCGGAATGGGAGTCAAATGTCGTATCGGCAATTAAACTTTGACTTCTACTGGAGCAATATTAATGTCGAGCGAGTCCCAGAGCAGCACTGCCCAGCCCTGTGCTTGGGGTTAGCTCCAGTGCTAAACAGCACGTTGCTGACCGACACAGGAAATCCCTCTCCTGTTCCTTGAGTTGAACCGAAGGGCTGGCATAAAGAAAATGTCCAAAGTATTAACAGCAACAAAAACTACAGGCTCAGAGCCAGATTTCAAAGGCATTTAGGTACCTAACTTGCATTAATTTTAGTGGGACTAAGCTGCCTTGGAAAATTTGGCCTTCAGTCTTCACTTTTCTTAAGCCACTCCAGATCCTGCAGCTCTGTCAGGATGTAGAAGCAATTACATTTCACAACTTTCAATCCAACAATATATTTTGGAAATCACTCAAAGTACAGTGTTTTTTTAACATAAAGTTTCCTTGTCCAATAAAATACACTGGAATTTTATATACTTTGTATTTGCAGGCCTCCCTCCTTTTTCTTTAGATTGAGGCCAGAAGAAACAGGTTTGTCTGTTGAAATCTCTGCCATCCAAGTCAACTCTGCTTTCTTCCTTCAGGTGGAAGAACTGTTTAATGGATAATGCTTTGACAAATATTTTATAAATAGTAAAATATACAATCTCAGCTTTATTGAACACTAATGTAATTGCTCCTGAACAAAACCACTGCCCAAAGAATCCTAATCCCCCCAAAAATTAGTGTAGGTATTAGAGTGTGCATAAAAATCAGATATTAGCATTTGAGGTGTCCATTCCCATACAACTCCAAAATTAACTCAGCCAAACAAATACCCACTTGGCTTCTAAAGGAATCCAGTGTAATGAAACACATTGAAAATGAGAAAACCAAATCTTCATTTTGATTCACAAGGCAGATGTGCATACAGTTGAGCACACAAAATCGATCTGACAATGTTTTAATAAACACAGGTAGCTGCAATATCTGTTAATGCCGGACCATTTCAGGAAACAGTGCTCACACCACACTGATAGATCATGCTACACCAACTCTTCCGAACAGAAGCGTGAAGTCCTCTCCCCACCCGTGCCCACGTCCAATTAATCCCTTTCTCTGATTCTAATTCCCCAACATCAAAGTACAGGGATGGAGCTTAGAAAAACATCTCAGATAAAACTTTATCCCCCTTCCCCACTGAAGCTTCAGCAGGGAACAGGCGAAGAACTTAAGTGCTGCCTTTTTGCCTCCCAACATCATTGGCTGGTCTAATAAAAGATGCTGGTTCTTCCCTGTGAAACTTGCCTCAGTAGCTTATACCAGTTCTTTTCCTCTCAGCAAGTCTTGCCTTTAATATCTAGTGATATTATACAAAGAAAATAGACTGAAAATATGTGTATTAGCTCTACAAACATTTATTTTTCCCCAATGGAAAAGGTCAGTGGGCTAGTGCATTAACCTCCTTCATAGTACAATACACATTGCCTCTCACAGAGGCAGAAGAGCAGAAATCTTGTTCCAAGAGTACACTACTTTCTCTCTGACCCTATGAGGCAGTAACCTTCTATTCCCCAGAGGAGTTTCTTCCTTGATGGCCTCTCAGACCTCCTTATAGCTGGCTCACACACTTTTGAAAATCACTCATTAAGAGAATAGCCCACCTCCCTTTAAGCACCTGTTTGAGTAATTTCAGGAAATGTGTTCCTGACTCAGGCTAATCCTTCCTGGCTAGTCATCTTCCCTTTCCTTCCCAATTCACTATTATCCTTTAATTGTTGATTTGATCTCACATGTTCCAAGTCATCGAGGCTCCTTCCTCACTCCTGCACAGGACTGGTTCAGCAGGAATCCCTAAGATAGTTAACACCTGGTAAGCCTCATGTCAGTTTATGAGGAAACTCCATTTCAAGAAGAAACTGAAGGCAGTAGTTTTGGCTTAAAGACGATAAAGTTTTACTCTTCTTTTATTAAGGTACAAAATTAAAGAATTTACTGCTGCTCGTGTAACCTAACAGTTATTCAGCATTTTTACTCCTTTGCCCTCATTTAACCTTAGCCATGAAACTTGTTGGGGATGGAAGTAAAAAAATGCAAAGTAGCTGCATTTTCTTTCATCTTTCTTCTGGAAGTCAAACAAAACTACCAGCTGATGAATGTCCATTTGTACCACAGATGTTAATACAACACTAAACGAGACAAAAATGACCAATGCAGTTTGCAAGGCTCCCTGTGACGTACAGTCATTAGGCAACACTGAGACTGGCACTAACCTAAACTGGTTTTGCATACGCAGCCAATACATGTTTCAATTATTCATGTCAGTGTTCTCATCACACACAGTTGGATTAATTGAGTGTAACCGTGACCACATTCCACCAACCTTTACCAAAAATATAAATGGTCTGTAAAGTAAATACTAGCAACACACAAAGGAAAGATTTGAGACGAGTTCACAGATAATTTTACAATTTGTACTTGCAAGGTGAAGTACCTGTTACTAGCAGAATGTGTGGAGAGGCCGTCCAGCATATTAGAAAGATCAGTTTAAGCCATCATTTGGCTCGAATCACAACACATTCCAGGAACCCCATAAACAAAGACATGTGCAATGTTAACTTTCTCTTTTATGCTGACAGCTTTTTTCTGCCGTATAATGACCTTCCTGCACAGTGTGTGTTACCATAAAAAGAAACAGAGCCCAGTAAAATTAGAGGAACTGCTTAATATCAAAACGTTTTATCTGAGGAAGAAACCACTGCCAGTATAAATATAAAAAGCACAAGAATTAAAAAGTATTTGTTTTGCTGTCTCTTCTTTAAGTTTAGATTGTTCAAACAAACCTAGCTTGAGTTTTCAGTTACTCTGCACTAGATAGTCCTCCCAAAGGCTGAAACGGTACTCCAGAGAATGTGAACTTGGCTCCAATTTCAGACAATTTTCATCTTCTTTTTCTGACAAAGAGAAAAGTATTTGAATGCTTTGTCTGTAGCCAAGAATTTGGATATGAAAGGCACACCAGTAAATAAGTCACCAAAATGGGCCACCACTACACAGACTATAGAGCATGCTTGTTTTGAAAAAAAACTCCTCTGGCCCAAAGGGCACTGCTTTATTTTACAAGCAGAATGCTAATGTGAGATTTTAGTTAGATTTTATCTCTCTCATCTAAGTACAAAAGAAAAGCTACATGCATTTTTGATAGACAGAGCCTAAGTCTCCTATTTTGTTTGTACGAAGAAAACTGAAAAGAAAGATAACGCAAGAACCTCACGGCTTGGTAAAATGCTGCACCAAACTGAATTATTTTTTTACAGTTTTATTTGAACTACTACAGAGAGTCAACGACCCTTATTCATAGCATATCGGCATTCCCAGAATGAAAAATGAAACTTTAAGAATGTTATTGTTTGTACCAAACGTACACTAGCTTCTACCATGGCAACTATCCCACAAAACCCTAGCAAGGCTAATCACAGTTTCCAAAGGTTTATTATCTTTTATCTCAGGGAGGCATTCAAATGTACTATGGCTGCCTGGCAGTTAAGGCAGATATTTTCCTCACCCAAAAGAGTTTTAATTTTAGCCTCACACATTTGGTGAAAATACATTTCTGAAAATCAGAGAACATGCCAGCCAAAAGCTCACACCGGTTCCAGTGTGGAGCTTCTTGCTCCATGAAGTGGCACATAAGCAGAACTGAGCAATAGCCCGGCGATGCCAGGGAGGCTTCACTGAGCACGCCAGTAAAGTCTCCCTAAGCTGGCCAGAAACCCAAGAGAAGGAAATGAGAGTGATTATATACAGCTGAGCAAGCACAGTACAGAGACTCCTAAATCAGTGATATGGTGTTCACTGCTGGTGTTCTGTGGTAAAAATGTTTACCATCTGTGTTACTCTCTCTTTGTTATGGACACTAATGGAGCCTTCAAACATAAAAGCATGGGGGTGGGGAACAAAAACACGATTAAGCCAAAGTACTTTAGAATCACTTTTAGCTGTATATTACATAAGGAAAGCCTGACACTAAATGAAAAATGGATCAAAACCAAAACACAAGCAGTTTCCAGGCTGAGCTCAATAGGGCTGCACAGCACTGGGTTACTCTGCCCTGGAGGTCTAGTTCTGAGCTATCAGTCACAGACGAATCCTTTGGGTACTGAGAAATGGCTCTAGTTTGGATACAAGAGAGTGAGGTATATTCTAATAGCTGCTAGGGCTTTCAGCTCTACACTGAGCATGCCTGTGGCAGTGAGTTTCCTAGGAAGCAACTGCACTTGCACAAAGCTTTTCTGCAGAGGAACTTCTCTGCTGCTTGTCTCCTGCTGCGGAGAAGCCACGATGGCCTGGAGAGTATGACAGTCTGTAGTGAAGCCAAAAACTAATATATGCCATTCAGTTAGCAGTCTGTGCAAAAACCAAGCATCTGACGTGCTCATGCGAGGCATCTCACACTGTCATACATGAAAATTAGTGGAAATCGCAACCTCCAGCCTGACTTCCATCCCAGACATTCTTTTACTCTGCTCATCAAAACCTATATACAGAAAATGAGTTCAAACAGCCTGATATCTCCACTACAACCTCAAGCCATTGCCTTATAATATCTTCCCACAGTCCGTCCCTCCCTCACTACACCCAGAGCAACACCTCAGGGGATCTGTGGTAACAGGAGTCCATCCTGCTTCCTTCAAGCCCACGGAAGACAGCTTGACTCAGACTCCTCTACTTCTACTCAACATAACTAGCTATCGGAGTGCCTATTCTCCAACCCCAGCACATCCAAATTCTTTGGTAATCAGTGCCCAGTTTCAATAGAGTTGTCTATAATTTGAGACTAACTACTCAACTCAGTACATGCACACATTGCAGCTGCACAATGCCACATGATCATCTGTCAGTGAGAATAATCCTTGAGATGTTTCAGGTAAGTTGTTACATCTCTCATGTTACTGCTGCCAGTCAACCATAATTCTAGCAGAGCAGGAGTGGAGTTTGTAAACAATAAACCAAGCCAGCAGGAAGAAAATCAGAAGTAGAACAGCAGTTTGTTTTCTCTACAGCTGAAGAGGCCTCCCAGCAGTCTCATAATGCTGATGATGAAACTGGTGACACCTGCCACATGACCAAACCCGAAATACTACATGGGTTTGAAAAATGCTTCAAGAACTGGCATGAAGTTGGAAGAGCTTCTGCAGAGCTGACACATCTGAAAAGAATACAACTGGATCAGTCTTGGATTCAAAATGCACCACTGCTAATGCATGGTCGCCGCAGATGAACCACTGAGGGTGGATCATTCAGTGATGTCTTGTGAAAACTCCTGAATACAACATCATTAGTGCATTCTGCTATGGACACATAGGTGTCCACCACAAGTGTTCAGTCTTTTTCAGATTAGAAATGGAGCTTCTGACCTCTCCTTAACTGGATACTTCTCAGTGCAGTCATACAAGCTTGGGAAAAGAATGATTATTCTCCTTTACACTCTACCGAGTGTAAAGGGCTGGAATTGCTTGTCCTGATTTTCTCCATTTATATCACTTCTGTGTCACTGCCCAGGTGCCCCGGGGACACCCAGGAATTTGCAAAATCACTGAATACATGTCAAGATGTGGAGTTCGTAGAGATATTCAAAAGCCAGTTGGACACAGCCCTGACCAGTCTGCTCTCATTGATCCTGCTTTGAAGGAGTGCGTGGTTTGTTTTAATCTCAAACATTCTATGACTATGAGAGTCTTCTCTGGCCTCTCTGAGTGTATTTGTATGGTTACTCCACATGTAACATTGAATTTCTATTTGGCTATTGAAGACAAATTAGGAAACATTAATGTTCTGGGTTTTCATCTTGCTTGCAGCCTGGTGAAAAAGATTTTAAGGGTGAAGCAATTCTTTGCCTTTCTTGCATTTTGAGATGCTTCCTAACTTTTCAAAAGTTATCTTTCACTTTACAGGAAACCTGAGTCAGCATTTTATACCATAAACAAGGATATTTCCATTACCATGTACTCTTGTTCTAAGTCAATGTGTCAAAAACAGACTGTGGGACAGATACCTTTCAGAATGTAGCTGTGATTCTCTTGATGCAGTGTCCAGATTTGGCTTAGGTACAGCAAGCACATTGGGTTGTTCTGCTTGCTGAGTATTTGTTAAATGTTAACAGTGGGCTTGGAGCTTGCAAGGCTAAGGGAGGGCTTCCCTACAGCTCTTTTATAACCAAAAAGACAAACCTAGGGAGGAAAAAAAAACCAAAATAACAGAAAACCCTCACAAAAAAACAAGGAACGCCCAAAGACTTGTAACAGAACACTAATGTACTTTAAAACTCAAACATCTTTGTTTTTCCTCATATGAAGACTGACGTCAAAGAAAGCAACAAGTGAAAATTTCTTCTGAGGGCATGTGAGGAGAAATCACTCTAAGGGTAGGGAGGAGGAGGAGGAGGTAGTACTGGAAACATAGGACATTACCACAGCTTTCCTACCCACGGGGCTTTCTGGCCTTCCCATGTCCCACTCGGAGCTGCTGCTATGTCATATACACTGAAGCTCTTTGGCACAGGGGCAGTTTGTTTTCACTGTCCTTACAACAGTGTGGCCCTTTCCTTTTCATCCCCATTGCCCTGACCTCTCTTTTTTCCCTCCCTCCCCCCAGTCAAACAATTACCATTAGATGCAGGAAGAACCTTGTTGTGGTTCTGCTGTTCATAACACAATTTGCTATGCAAATACTTCCTGTGCACCCTGCCAACATGGCACCTCTCCAAGACATAAGACTGGTGTTTGGGAGATGGTCACACAAGCATACTTCCTACTACCACTGCTCTGTCCTTCACCTTCCTTTGCCTTATTGTGAAGCAAGGGCTCTAAATACCAAATAGCATGAATGAAATGGAGACTGCCCGCTTGTGAGTAGTACCAGGATGAGTGCTTGCAGCAGCATGCATTGCTATTCTTCAGACAAGCAGAAATGCACAGGATCTTTGTTAAAACATCATTAATGTAATTTTCAATGTAATTTACATGAGAGAATTTATAGGAAACTTTAGTTTCATAAAAACATTCAATTAACTGTCTGCTCCTGCATGATAAATTCCCCTGTTACTTGCACAGAGCCTTAAATGAACACTGGAAAAAATTTGCAGAGCTTCAAAATACTGATTTGACATGCAATGAAGAAAATGGATAGACAAAGGAAAGACTTTTGTGTTACAAGAGTCCCTGGTATTCCCTGTCTATAATACTTAAATGTTAACTCCATTAGCTGTATGACTTGCTGATGCATAGCAATTTTTCTAANCTTACTTCAGAACTTATTTGTAGTTCGGAATGGGAGTCAAATGTCGTATCGGCAATTAAACTTTGACTTCTACTGGAGCAATATTAATGTCGAGCGAGTCCCAGAGCAGCACTGCCCAGCCCTGTGCTTGGGGTTAGCTCCAGTGCTAAACAGCACGTTGCTGACCGACACAGGAAATCCCTCTCCTGTTCCTTGAGTTGAACCGAAGGGCTGGCATAAAGAAAATGTCCAAAGTATTAACAGCAACAAAAACTACAGGCTCAGAGCCAGATTTCAAAGGCATTTAGGTACCTAACTTGCATTAATTTTAGTGGGACTAAGCTGCCTTGGAAAATTTGGCCTTCAGTCTTCACTTTTCTTAAGCCACTCCAGATCCTGCAGCTCTGTCAGGATGTAGAAGCAATTACATTTCACAACTTTCAATCCAACAATATATTTTGGAAATCACTCAAAGTACAGTGTTTTTTTAACATAAAGTTTCCTTGTCCAATAAAATACACTGGAATTTTATATACTTTGTATTTGCAGGCCTCCCTCCTTTTTCTTTAGATTGAGGCCAGAAGAAACAGGTTTGTCTGTTGAAATCTCTGCCATCCAAGTCAACTCTGCTTTCTTCCTTCAGGTGGAAGAACTGTTTAATGGATAATGCTTTGACAAATATTTTATAAATAGTAAAATATACAATCTCAGCTTTATTGAACACTAATGTAATTGCTCCTGAACAAAACCACTGCCCAAAGAATCCTAATCCCCCCAAAAATTAGTGTAGGTATTAGAGTGTGCATAAAAATCAGATATTAGCATTTGAGGTGTCCATTCCCATACAACTCCAAAATTAACTCAGCCAAACAAATACCCACTTGGCTTCTAAAGGAATCCAGTGTAATGAAACACATTGAAAATGAGAAAACCAAATCTTCATTTTGATTCACAAGGCAGATGTGCATACAGTTGAGCACACAAAATCGATCTGACAATGTTTTAATAAACACAGGTAGCTGCAATATCTGTTAATGCCGGACCATTTCAGGAAACAGTGCTCACACCACACTGATAGATCATGCTACACCAACTCTTCCGAACAGAAGCGTGAAGTCCTCTCCCCACCCGTGCCCACGTCCAATTAATCCCTTTCTCTGATTCTAATTCCCCAACATCAAAGTACAGGGATGGAGCTTAGAAAAACATCTCAGATAAAACTTTATCCCCCTTCCCCACTGAAGCTTCAGCAGGGAACAGGCGAAGAACTTAAGTGCTGCCTTTTTGCCTCCCAACATCATTGGCTGGTCTAATAAAAGATGCTGGGTTTTCCCTGTGAAACTTGCCTCAGTAGCTTATACCAGTTCTTTTCCTCTCAGCAAGTCTTGCCTTTAATATCTAGTGATATTATACAAAGAAAATAGACTGAAAATATGTGTATTAGCTCTACAAACATTTATTTTTCCCCAATGGAAAAGGTCAGTGGGCTAGTGCATTAACCTCCTTCATAGTACAATACACATTGCCTCTCACAGAGGCAGAAGAGCAGAAATCTTGTTCCAAGAGTACACTACTTTCTCTCTGACCCTATGAGGCAGTAACCTTCTATTCCCCAGAGGAGTTTCTTCCTTGATGGCCTCTCAGACCTCCTTATAGCTGGCTCACACACTTTTGAAAATCACTCATTAAGAGAATAGCCCACCTCCCTTTAAGCACCTGTTTGAGTAATTTCAGGAAATGTGTTCCTGACTCAGGCTAATCCTTCCTGGCTAGTCATCTTCCCTTTCCTTCCCAATTCACTATTATCCTTTAATTGTTGATTTGATCTCACATGTTCCAAGTCATCGAGGCTCCTTCCTCACTCCTGCACAGGACTGGTTCAGCAGGAATCCCTAAGATAGTTAACACCTGGTAAGCCTCATGTCAGTTTATGAGGAAACTCCATTTCAAGAAGAAACTGAAGGCAGTAGTTTTGGCTTAAAGACGATAAAGTTTTACTCTTCTTTTATTAAGGTACAAAATTAAAGAATTTACTGCTGCTCGTGTAACCTAACAGTTATTCAGCATTTTTACTCCTTTGCCCTCATTTAACCTTAGCCATGAAACTTGTTGGGGATGGAAGTAAAAAAATGCAAAGTAGCTGCATTTTCTTTCATCTTTCTTCTGGAAGTCAAACAAAACTACCAGCTGATGAATGTCCATTTGTACCACAGATGTTAATACAACACTAAACGAGACAAAAATGACCAATGCAGTTTGCAAGGCTCCCTGTGACGTACAGTCATTAGGCAACACTGAGACTGGCACTAACCTAAACTGGTTTTGCATACGCAGCCAATACATGTTTCAATTATTCATGTCAGTGTTCTCATCACACACAGTTGGATTAATTGAGTGTAACCGTGACCACATTCCACCAACCTTTACCAAAAATATAAATGGTCTGTAAAGTAAATACTAGCAACACACAAAGGAAAGATTTGAGACGAGTTCACAGATAATTTTACAATTTGTACTTGCAAGGTGAAGTACCTGTTACTAGCAGAATGTGTGGAGAGGCCGTCCAGCATATTAGAAAGATCAGTTTAAGCCATCATTTGGCTCGAATCACAACACATTCCAGGAACCCCATAAACAAAGACATGTGCAATGTTAACTTTCTCTTTTATGCTGACAGCTTTTTTCTGCCGTATAATGACCTTCCTGCACAGTGTGTGTTACCATAAAAAGAAACAGAGCCCAGTAAAATTAGAGGAACTGCTTAATATCAAAACGTTTTATCTGAGGAAGAAACCACTGCCAGTATAAATATAAAAAGCACAAGAATTAAAAAGTATTTGTTTTGCTGTCTCTTCTTTAAGTTTAGATTGTTCAAACAAACCTAGCTTGAGTTTTCAGTTACTCTGCACTAGATAGTCCTCCCAAAGGCTGAAACGGTACTCCAGAGAATGTGAACTTGGCTCCAATTTCAGACAATTTTCATCTTCTTTTTCTGACAAAGAGAAAAGTATTTGAATGCTTTGTCTGTAGCCAAGAATTTGGATATGAAAGGCACACCAGTAAATAAGTCACCAAAATGGGCCACCACTACACAGACTATAGAGCATGCTTGTTTTGAAAAAAAACTCCTCTGGCCCAAAGGGCACTGCTTTATTTTACAAGCAGAATGCTAATGTGAGATTTTAGTTAGATTTTATCTCTCTCATCTAAGTACAAAAGAAAAGCTACATGCATTTTTGATAGACAGAGCCTAAGTCTCCTATTTTGTTTGTACGAAGAAAACTGAAAAGAAAGATAACGCAAGAACCTCACGGCTTGGTAAAATGCTGCACCAAACTGAATTATTTTTTTACAGTTTTATTTGAACTACTACAGAGAGTCAACGACCCTTATTCATAGCATATCGGCATTCCCAGAATGAAAAATGAAACTTTAAGAATGTTATTGTTTGTACCAAACGTACACTAGCTTCTACCATGGCAACTATCCCACAAAACCCTAGCAAGGCTAATCACAGTTTCCAAAGGTTTATTATCTTTTATCTCAGGGAGGCATTCAAATGTACTATGGCTGCCTGGCAGTTAAGGCAGATATTTTCCTCACCCAAAAGAGTTTTAATTTTAGCCTCACACATTTGGTGAAAATACATTTCTGAAAATCAGAGAACATGCCAGCCAAAAGCTCACACCGGTTCCAGTGTGGAGCTTCTTGCTCCATGAAGTGGCACATAAGCAGAACTGAGCAATAGCCCGGCGATGCCAGGGAGGCTTCACTGAGCACGCCAGTAAAGTCTCCCTAAGCTGGCCAGAAACCCAAGAGAAGGAAATGAGAGTGATTATATACAGCTGAGCAAGCACAGTACAGAGACTCCTAAATCAGTGATATGGTGTTCACTGCTGGTGTTCTGTGGTAAAAATGTTTACCATCTGTGTTACTCTCTCTTTGTTATGGACACTAATGGAGCCTTCAAACATAAAAGCATGGGGGTGGGGAACAAAAACACGATTAAGCCAAAGTACTTTAGAATCACTTTTAGCTGTATATTACATAAGGAAAGCCTGACACTAAATGAAAAATGGATCAAAACCAAAACACAAGCAGTTTCCAGGCTGAGCTCAATAGGGCTGCACAGCACTGGGTTACTCTGCCCTGGAGGTCTAGTTCTGAGCTATCAGTCACAGACGAATCCTTTGGGTACTGAGAAATGGCTCTAGTTTGGATACAAGAGAGTGAGGTATATTCTAATAGCTGCTAGGGCTTTCAGCTCTACACTGAGCATGCCTGTGGCAGTGAGTTTCCTAGGAAGCAACTGCACTTGCACAAAGCTTTTCTGCAGAGGAACTTCTCTGCTGCTTGTCTCCTGCTGCGGAGAAGCCACGATGGCCTGGAGAGTATGACAGTCTGTAGTGAAGCCAAAAACTAATATATGCCATTCAGTTAGCAGTCTGTGCAAAAACCAAGCATCTGACGTGCTCATGCGAGGCATCTCACACTGTCATACATGAAAATTAGTGGAAATCGCAACCTCCAGCCTGACTTCCATCCCAGACATTCTTTTACTCTGCTCATCAAAACCTATATACAGAAAATGAGTTCAAACAGCCTGATATCTCCACTACAACCTCAAGCCATTGCCTTATAATATCTTCCCACAGTCCGTCCCTCCCTCACTACACCCAGAGCAACACCTCAGGGGATCTGTGGTAACAGGAGTCCATCCTGCTTCCTTCAAGCCCACGGAAGACAGCTTGACTCAGACTCCTCTACTTCTACTCAACATAACTAGCTATCGGAGTGCCTATTCTCCAACCCCAGCACATCCAAATTCTTTGGTAGTCAGTGCCCAGTTTCAATAGAGTTGTCTATAATTTGAGACTAACTACTCAACTCAGTACATGCACACATTGCAGCTGCACAATGCCACATGATCATCTGTCAGTGAGAATAATCCTTGAGATGTTTCAGGTAAGTTGTTACATCTCTCATGTTACTGCTGCCAGTCAACCATAATTCTAGCAGAGCAGGAGTGGAGTTTGTAAACAATAAACCAAGCCAGCAGGAAGAAAATCAGAAGTAGAACAGCAGTTTGTTTTCTCTACAGCTGAAGAGGCCTCCCAGCAGTCTCATAATGCTGATGATGAAACTGGTGACACCTGCCACATGACCAAACCCGAAATACTACATGGGTTTGAAAAATGCTTCAAGAACTGGCATGAAGTTGGAAGAGCTTCTGCAGAGCTGACACATCTGAAAAGAATACAACTGGATCAGTCTTGGATTCAAAATGCACCACTGCTAATGCATGGTCGCCGCAGATGAACCACTGAGGGTGGATCATTCAGTGATGTCTTGTGAAAACTCCTGAATACAACATCATTAGTGCATTCTGCTATGGACACATAGGTGTCCACCACAAGTGTTCAGTCTTTTTCAGATTAGAAATGGAGCTTCTGACCTCTCCTTAACTGGATACTTCTCAGTGCAGTCATACAAGCTTGGGAAAAGAATGATTATTCTCCTTTACACTCTACCGAGTGTAAAGGGCTGGAATTGCTTGTCCTGATTTTCTCCATTTATATCACTTCTGTGTCACTGCCCAGGTGCCCCGGGGACACCCAGGAATTTGCAAAATCACTGAATACATGTCAAGATGTGGAGTTCGTAGAGATATTCAAAAGCCAGTTGGACACAGCCCTGACCAGTCTGCTCTCATTGATCCTGCTTTGAAGGAGTGCGTGGTTTGTTTTAATCTCAAACATTCTATGACTATGAGAGTCTTCTCTGGCCTCTCTGAGTGTATTTGTATGGTTACTCCACATGTAACATTGAATTTCTATTTGGCTATTGAAGACAAATTAGGAAACATTAATGTTCTGGGTTTTCATCTTGCTTGCAGCCTGGTGAAAAAGATTTTAAGGGTGAAGCAATTCTTTGCCTTTCTTGCATTTTGAGATGCTTCCTAACTTTTCAAAAGTTATCTTTCACTTTACAGGAAACCTGAGTCAGCATTTTATACCATAAACAAGGATATTTCCATTACCATGTACTCTTGTTCTAAGTCAATGTGTCAAAAACAGACTGTGGGACAGATACCTTTCAGAATGTAGCTGTGATTCTCTTGATGCAGTGTCCAGATTTGGCTTAGGTACAGCAAGCACATTGGGTTGTTCTGCTTGCTGAGTATTTGTTAAATGTTAACAGTGGGCTTGGAGCTTGCAAGGCTAAGGGAGGGCTTCCCTACAGCTCTTTTATAACCAAAAAGACAAACCTAGGGAGGAAAAAAAAACCAAAATAACAGAAAACCCTCACAAAAAAACAAGGAACGCCCAAAGACTTGTAACAGAACACTAATGTACTTTAAAACTCAAACATCTTTGTTTTTCCTCATATGAAGACTGACGTCAAAGAAAGCAACAAGTGAAAATTTCTTCTGAGGGCATGTGAGGAGAAATCACTCTAAGGGTAGGGAGGAGGAGGAGGAGGTAGTACTGGAAACATAGGACATTACCACAGCTTTCCTACCCACGGGGCTTTCTGGCCTTCCCATGTCCCACTCGGAGCTGCTGCTATGTCATATACACTGAAGCTCTTTGGCACAGGGGCAGTTTGTTTTCACTGTCCTTACAACAGTGTGGCCCTTTCCTTTTCATCCCCATTGCCCTGACCTCTCTTTTTTCCCTCCCTCCCCCCAGTCAAACAATTACCATTAGATGCAGGAAGAACCTTGTTGTGGTTCTGCTGTTCATAACACAATTTGCTATGCAAATACTTCCTGTGCACCCTGCCAACATGGCACCTCTCCAAGACATAAGACTGGTGTTTGGGAGATGGTCACACAAGCATACTTCCTACTACCACTGCTCTGTCCTTCACCTTCCTTTGCCTTATTGTGAAGCAAGGGCTCTAAATACCAAATAGCATGAATGAAATGGAGACTGCCCGCTTGTGAGTAGTACCAGGATGAGTGCTTGCAGCAGCATGCATTGCTATTCTTCAGATAAGCAGAAATGCACAGGATCTTTGTTAAAACATCATTAATGTAATTTTCAATGTAATTTACATGAGAGAATTTATAGGAAACTTTAGTTTCATAAAAACATTCAATTAACTGTCTGCTCCTGCATGATAAATTCCCCTGTTACTTGCACAGAGCCTTAAATGAACACTGGAAAAAATTTGCAGAGCTTCAAAATACTGATTTGACATGCAATGAAGAAAATGGATAGACAAAGGAAAGACTTTTGTGTTACAAGAGTCCCTGGTATTCCCTGTCTATAATACTTAAATGTTAACTCCATTAGCTGTATGACTTGCTGATGCATAGCAATTTTTCTAAAGTTCGCTCTTATTCTCATCTTTCTCCTAAATGCTACTTACAGAAAAACATGAAAGTTAATGTCAGATTAATACTAATATCTCTCTTCTCAACTCATGTATCTTTCTAGCAAGAAAAAAACCCAACAAACCAAAACACAAGTATGCCTAAAAGAACCTGAAACAGGAAATGTACAAGAGAAGCAATCTGAGAAAAGATGGAGAAGTTAAATATGGCAGATAAAACAAAAAAAGGATGACTAGAAAGAAGAAATTAAGTATCAGGAAAAAAGATTTGACATGGCATACAACAAAGGCTTTAGTAATGAAGACAGGAAGAATAAACTTCAAGTAGAAGGCAATAAATTCTATCAAACGAGACAACACAGAAGCAGACCATTTTAAAGACAGCATGGTTGAACACATTCTGGAGTTCATGAAAGGCATCCAGAAAGAGGAACTGAAACCAGTTTTAGTTAAGAGACAAATGCATGGTCAAGGGTTTCAGCTGTGGGCACAAAAAAGTATGAAACGCATGAAGCGCATGACGACAGCACTTAGAGCCCCGCACCAGTTTCCCACCTGCTTCAAAGAACCATTTTGTTTTGTTAAGTTTGACCTCTGATATGGTCTGAGAGTTGGCCTTTCCCTGATGGTCCTAGCAGTAGACATATTTTAGAGATATTTCAAAGACAGACAAAATGCAGTGAAACAAAAATGTCAAAAAAATTAGTTATTCCATCAGTTCATGGATTTAATTTATATCCTACTGTTTACTCATCTTTTGTCATGTATCTTAGTGCTTTACCAATAGAAACACAAAATTCACTAAGTAATCTCTTTATCTGAACTTGGGCTACAACGCATAGTAATTATGATCAGTGTGTAGCAATATTTTCAGTGTTTAGGACAGGAAGTGAGAAATCCGGAACACATCTAAAATTGCATTAGGGATTTGTGTAGACAGAAGGTAATTACACAAAGTGGACTTTGGCCAAGACTCACAGAATATGAAGCAATCTCAGAACCTTGTGGAAATTATCATGGGATCTTTAATGATAAGTGGGCTAAATCTTCGTTTAAATTGTCCTAGAAAGCATGTCTTCTCTAATAGCATACTGTCCTTTTGCTACATGGAGTGACAGGACCACTGTATTCCAAAATTAGATGCCCTGTCGAACTACAACACACAAGTAGAAAAAACAAAAACAAACAAACAAAAAGAAACCACAAAGCACAGTCATTTAAAAAAACAGACCAGGAGAAGACATCTCAAGTGTTTCACATGCATAGAATTACTTGCTTCCCTCTCTAATTCATTTCAGGTTAGTAAGAGATCCCTTATTTTAGGTCAGTGCTATGACAATGGAAGTATGCCAATTTAACCTTCATTTTCTTAATTAGCATTTGACGAGAAGCCTGTCCTCTTCTACAAATATTTCCTTCCATAAGGAAGAATAACCTTGAACAGAAGACAAAACTAAGACAAGGAGAGGAGAAAAATGAAACTGAAGCTCCTGATATATTTACATGTCTTTAAAATATATTTATTTACATACACTTAAAATGTAAATAAAACAGATCTGAGTAAAAAAATCACTTCATCTCCCAGGAACAAGCACAGCACTATATCTGTATTCATAGCTACTCTGGAGAAAACCAACCAAAAGTCCCTCTTTTACATATGCTTCCTACCATGGACCATGGTCTCATGTAACTTATTGTTTATCTAGTCTGGACACAAAAACGCCATGAAAAAGCAATCACAAGGCAGATGGCTGGTTTCACTAATCTGACCCTATTTCTTCCAAGTAAATCTAGTCTACAACAGTGCTGCCCCAAATAATCCACCATTCCTATAATACTTAGATTTGCATATTTAGGTTAGAAATGCCTGGCATTGCTGGATTAAGATCTTCCCCCTCCCATAAAACAATGCTTTGTCATAAATTCTACCCCAAAGACCATCCTGATTCTTAAATTTCCACACACTGAAAACCTGTGTGGAAGCATGCTCACAAAACATTCTCACCAACGCTCACCTCTACAACTGTAATGCATTTTACTCTACTTAAACCTGACCATAAAGAGTGACAAATGCAAAGATTCTTTTGTAGCCGCCCCCATGATAACAGATGACAAGATGCAGCACAAGCTTCATCTCTTGCTAATTAAACGAATCAATTAAGAGACTATTGTTGCAACTGTGTAACTGCTGTTCTATAGTGGCAATAACAACCCCACGGGGAGGTCTTTTACTACATTAAAATGCTGTCCTCCACAACTCCATTTGATATTATTAGAAACAGTTATTTGCGTCTTGCTGTCATATTAGTAGCAAAGGCAAATTATGGAAATATGCAGACCAGAATGGTCCCAGTATGAGATCAGGTTTGGTTTTCAACCTCCAAGGGAACAATTGCTGAAATTCCAAAGTTCCCTAAAGTTCTTTAATGGAACTGATAAATCTATCAGCACAGCATCCATTTAGATTCTAGGTAAGGGTCACATATTTGCATACTTTCCTGCTAAGCTGATACAATTCAACTAGATAAATTATCATATTAAGTTTACCCTCCTGAGTTAAACTGATGGAGTTCAAAATTGTTTTCGATGGTTGTCATTAATCGCTGTTACATCCTAAATGCTCACTTTGAAATCTAATTGTGCTGGTGTACCAAGGGTCATATTAATAGCATTTTTAATGTTAAATCTTTGTAAAACATGTTTATTTTACTGATATTACCATCAAAGCCTAAAAGACTAATAAGAAAGAAAGTAAATTTATTATCAATAAAAACTTCATTTAAAATTTACATTCAGAGACTTAAATTAGCTTTACTAGCTTCATCATGCCTTTGTCATTAAGATTCCTGGTTAAGCTTCAAAGCCATATAAATTAATACCTCCTAAACAGTTTTTGGGTATATGCCAAAGTTGGAGACATCAGAAAGCTGTTTAAAAACATGGGCTACATGTATGTTTCTTGCTTGGCAGTAGACATCTTCATAACAAAATGTTCATCTTCACTATGGGGTGACAGTCTTGATACACTTAAAAAAAACTAGAACAACAATACTTCTTCGGCCAAAAAAAACAACTAATAATCATTTCAACACTGGTGAATCATAGTCTACCAAAGGAAATCAATTGAGTTACCTTTTGATAAGCTGTCCACTCGTGATCTGAGAAGTAATAGGCTAACCAACTAAGTTCAGTCCTTGTCTTGAAGTGTTACTGAGCTCAGTAAGAAAGAAACTTGTCAAATGAGGTATGCAAAATCAAAATCCTTCTTTTCCATTTGCTTATCTCTGAGGGATAAGGGGCATCATTTATTATAAACAAAGGCTACTCTACTACAGATCACACACATGCTACGGCATCCACCAACATTAAGGACTTCGAGTGTTTTCTTATTTCTCTTTCCAAAGGAATCCTGAACAAGATTTCCAAAATAATCCTAAGTGATTTTAGGGACACGGCTTTTGGTAACGCCAGGATTTCTAAATCTCTCAGGTGTTTTTGAGTTTTCCTCCAATGGACAGTTTTGACACATTCACTATACCTTCTGCTTTAAACATGCAAATATATAACAATTGAAATGGGAACAGCATGTGTAGCTGTGTGACTGCACCTGATCATTCACATCCTATGAACTGCAACAATTCTCAGTGTCAAGTCCTACTGACAGTCACTACTTTCACAAGTGAAATCCTTGTTGCATGAATTATCCACTTTCCACAGAATACTGCAGCACCTTGTTGCCAGGCTCAGGATTCTCATCACCCATGTTCAAAAGGGACTAGAGGAAGTTAATTATTTCAGAAGCAACTTCATGTTTTTCCTGGTGACACCTTCTGCACTACTGAAATGCCACTGACAACAGCTCTAATACTAGAAGGACTGTGAATCACAGTTCCTCTGAAAATGGATGAAAAGAAAAAAAAACTGCCTGTACAACAGTACAATTCCCTTTAGATCAGCAGGGACCATAATCTTAAGACTTGTGAAAAGGGAGAGTAAAAGAACCATTTTAAAAAATACATTAGGTTGCAAAATAAACACCTACCAGACTATATTTATTTTCTTGTGGTTAATACTCTACATATTTCAATAAATACCACCTTTGTAACCTCTGCAGGTTTTCAACCAATGTTTGAAAGTCTGCATAAATCTTCAGTATCTAGTTTCAGAAATAGTCATATACAGAAAGAAAAGCATAAAGAAAGAACTGCAATGATTTGTAAGGGTGAAAGAAACAGGTTGTGAAACATTTGTCTTTGTAAACTACATTAGACTCATACAGTCTAAGCTTTGTAAGAATGCAGGGAGAAGAAAAAAGGAGGAGGAAGCTGTCTGAAAGATGAGATTACAGACAAACTGAAGATTTTTAGGACAATTTGTAAGCCTCAGTAATGGGACAAAAAGTTGGAAGCTTGCTATTGGAGCAAAAGCAAAGTCATGACAAGAGGGAGCAGAAAGGAGAATCAGCAGCGAGAAGAAAAGTTAGTATACTGGCCTGTAGGTCCTAAGATTACCTTAGATACATAACTGATGAAAATGCAGTAAGAGAAGAAGCAAAGGCAAAGATTTTGAGGAATGCCTTTAGGTAAAGCTCTCCATTTCTGACCAACTTCTTGAAAAGCATACAGAGCTAAACCCTAATTATGTATGAAACATCCCTTTGCCAATCTACCTGGAAGCAGCCAAAAAACAATCAAAAAGTCACTAAGTGTGATGACTACTGTACCAAAATGCATGCCAGCGATGCTAAAAAGCATGGCCGGGGCTCAGCAAAGACTAGTTTTCCTAAATCCAGTGTTCTTGACCTGGAATTTGCAGATCTGGTCACAGTGGTGGGTTCTCAGGACTATTTTAAGTGGGTCTGTAAAAAGGCTGAAGAAAAGCAAGTGTAGCATCAACAGCCTAACAGTAATCATAAGCTATCAGAGCAAAACTTCAAATGTTTTGTAGGTCAAAGGTGGCAAAAAGCACTCCATCAGGGATGAGACTAAAGCAACAAAAAAACCTCCAATGAGACATGAACCAAGAAAACTGTGCTAGGAAACTCAGAAAGCAGCTAAAGAGGAACTGATTCTTAGGCCAGAGTACCATGTGGGTTTGTATATTGTGTTCCCCACTGAAGGAACATTAACTGATATACTGAGCAACATGACTAGCATGTCACCTACATGTTCTTTCACTGTTCCCCAAAGGAAAAAAAGTGTTTATATTGCTGCTCTGGTATTAGAGAAGATCAAAGAAATAGTACAAATGATGAGCAGAGGATAAGGACTGTCTCTTTTGAAGAAAGTGTTCTCCTGGGCCAGCAAAGCATTGCTGTCAAGCATGCCCTGCAGCCCAAAGCTGACAATGGCATTACAGATGTGATGGAGCCAGGCTGCTCACTATCCGAACATACACAACTTCTTTATTTGAAATTCTACACAGAGGCCATTACACACAGTTTAGAACACACTAAATGCTTCCACAATAATCTGCAGTTCTCTATATATTCACAGCTTTCTTAGCGATAAAGGCTGCCTGCCCAGACGTGTTCCACTGCCGAAATCCAGCTGTGAGCCTTGAATAACCAGCAAATGACCAGGGTCAGCAAAAAACATTTATCTCATGTAAGAGAACAGAAGGTGGAATGAAAAGACAGAAGACACAACAGAAACTGGAGGCTAACTAGATAGACAGGAATGAAGGGTGAACTTTGGTCCTCTGAAGAAAGTACTCAAACATACAGTTTTTGGAATCACAGAAGCTGAAGCAGAAGCTCTGTGCAGAGAACTTAGTATAGCTTTATGTATTTATTTAATATAGTTCTTTACATCTAGAGGACAAATCATGAGGAGCAGCTGAGGAAGCTGGGGTTGTTTAGCCTGAACAAAAGAAGGGTCAGGGGGACCTTCTCACTCTCTACAATATCTGAGTAGTCAGGTGGGTGTCGGTCTCTTCTCCCAGGTAACAAGCGATGAGAGGAAACAGCCTCAAATTGCACCAGGGGAGGTTTAAATTGGATATTATGAAAACTTTTTTCACCGAAAGGGCTGTCAAGCATTGAACAGCTGTCCAGGGAAGTGGTGCAGTCACCATCCCTGCAGGTAGGGACATGTAGATGTGGCACTTGGGGACATTGTTTAGTAGTGGACTTGGTAGTGCTGGGTTAATGGTTGGAATCAATGATCTTGGAGAACTTTTTACAACCTAAACAATTATGTGATTCTATGTTTTTGACAAATCTACTTCTGTGAGCTGCCTACACATACAAGACAACTCATAAAAGACGTGTTTTCTGTCCTCTTGCTTTTGGGCACAGTTTTGGACATTAATCTAAAGCATGTACTATCTTGTTTCCTTTTTCTTTGTACAATATATAACACAATCAGATTCCTCAGTATTATGGTAATGCTATTAATAAATACAATATCTAAATATCTAAATTTTAGTGTAAAGTGGCAAAATAGCAGGACTCCCTCAGCACATCATATCTAGTAACATTCATCAGAAGGGACAAATGAGTAAAAACTCATGTAAAATCTCAGTTACATCAATAACCCAGGATCTGCTCTGAAATAATTTAATCAGGACTCAATATTATTATCATAAAAAAATTATGCCAAACCAGTGCAGTTTCCCATTCAACACTGTACTTCTTACAGCTACAAGTTGCTTGCTCCTCAGGCAGAAACATCCTTATACATCCTTCGAAAGCATGAGTCCCTATCATATCTGAGACTCACAACTCTGTCAAAAAACAATTTGGAGGAAATAAGCTATCTAATGCCACTACAATTTGGAGAGAAATGCTCAAGTAGGAATTAATTTCTACTCATGATCAGAAACAAACAGAAACATTATTACAAATCCATATAGACCCCCAAATGATGCTAACAGTGTGCACTCAGTGCTGGGGAAAGCAACATGATTTTTCCTGTTCTCCTCTAGAATAACAGAAATATGCTGTTACCCTAACGGAAACATTTGTCCTACTGTCCAGATGTTTATCATATGTTATGCAGCAGAACTCACATTACACTGTTGTCTTTCATCTGCAATGCAGTTTTCTCTGTCCTCCACCTAACTAACTGGGACAGCAAGGATATTTCTAATAGAGAAGCACAACTTTCACTTCCACTCAGAGTGTCAACTGCCTTGCTGAAGCAGAGGGTTGTGTTTTATCAAAATCCAGTAGCAGAGTTGTTTTTACCATGTAATGTCAAAAAATCAAGTGAAGCCACTTATTGAAGCTGATGCTTTCCTGACAAGCCAAGCAAGCTGTGCTCCTTATCAGCTGGTTCTAAAAATATATTCTGCTGGACAGGCCAGCGGTCTGTACGCTCAGTAATGTTGTGCTGCCTGCTACCACTGGAGTGCCATCAACATTTGTCCTGATCAAAAGGAACACAGAATGCTCAAAGCTATCCTTAAGGTTTACTACTATGAAAAAAGAGTAGAGAAGTAATTTTGCAAGCTGTTTATTATGTTGATAACACTACATCATCATCATAATAATGAGCAATCAAGAGTCTTTTGCTGTTAAATATTCCTTTCAAACACTTACTATGTTGACTGTACTTAGCAAGGGTTTAGTAAGATATGTAACAGTGAACTCAAAATGTATTTCTAGGGCCTTCATTAAGATGACATTTTCTTTGTTTGAACATTTACATTTGTATATGTGTACACATACACACACAGGTACATACATATAGACTGTGCAGCAATCTGTAGGAGATATCATTGTATCCTTCTCCCCATTACCTAAGCTGAGTGTATTAAGTTTAAATCAGAAGACTAGAAGGATGTTAAACAAGTAAAGGACAAACTAAATAGCAAATAGAGGAAAGGAGGCCATTAGGCTAGAGGAACTGACAGAAGCACAGGTGCAGACTCTGCTTTGGATTCTATGGGAAAACTGGTATTGGGGCAAACCCTGGGAAGCAGACTTCATTACTGCTTCTCTGCCCTGCTCGCTGAAGCTCTCTCTCTAGGTTTGATCAGCAAGACACGGGCATAATTTATATTAAATAAAAAAATTACAGACAGAATACTAAAGGCTTTTCTGTTTAGTCCTCCTGAGAATTTTAGTTGTAATCACATACTTGATTTCCCCAAATAATTAGGATTCAATAAACACACATGAGCTAGTCAGTAAGATCTAACATATATTACAATCCCTTAGCTGTTTCATCATCTTTTTTTTTTAAAGCTAAAAGCACATCAATTCTATTTCCTCTTTTATAAGCTTTTCCTGCTACAAAAGGCTCAGAACACAAGTTCTAGTCTGTAAGTAGGACTTAGGGGCACTTCTAATAAATGAATACAAAATATTTGCATAGCTAACTTAACAACAAATTTAATTTTTAATGTCACTAAATACACAATCAGAATTTTCCCTGCAACGGTACCCAGTTACAGAGGAACCAATTAAAATCTATTCAGTATTAACAAGTTGCATTTGTGTTTATGTCTTATCTACTTGGAGTAATTATTTTATTCTCACACAAAGACTATCCAATCAGTCACCTGGCAGCAATCTCACATATCCAGGTTGCAACTCCAGAGCTGAAGCATCATTATAAATACAACAGTGCAGAACAAAACTTTTGTTTTATGTCCTTATGTAACTTTCATTCTGCTTGAGACTAAGACAAATAAATGAATATGCATATATAGAGATCTATTACCGAAGTAAAAAAATATTGGGGCATTTTTCATTTCTAAAAACCAATATGCAAGGTATGTAAAAACATACATGCAAGGTATTCTTGTTATGTTTACCCTTACCATGTTACACCTTACAAAAAATGGCTTTGTAGGACTTGTAGAAGAACTAATAACAAGTAAGTAGAATGAAAGCATGATCATATGCAATCTTAATCTACTTTTGTTGAAAACATACAGTGCACAAAGATGGTAGGTCCTGCAGCAGGCAGAACAACTTACTTTAGAGGATACTTCAATTTTATTTCCTTTTCAGAACTATTTTTAGTGCACATGGAACTTTCCAAAATTCAATGACTGCATTTTAATCATGCAAATCATGGAACTGGAAGCTGCTTCAATCACATGTATGTTTATAAGCATCCATAACCTAACACAAAACTTCCATTTCTATATTATACATGACTGCTCCAGATAATAATTTTATTAGCAAATTCTGTCTAATGGTATAAAACCTGATCTGGATTTTAGGCGAACTTCTATCCAGTAAACAAAATCTAGAAGAACTGCAGAGCTACCAAATCTAGTTAGAGTGAGAAAAGGATAGAACACTTTTCATTATTAATTAGTCTTTTCATAAGACAGTTACTGATCCACCTCTGGGATACAAAAGTATGTGATACGGTGAAGCAATAGAGATCACACAGTTGAGGTGGTGAGGAAGAATGGGATTTACACTGATGCAGATCAAACCTCAGTATATTGCAATAAGCTTACAAGTCTACAACCCCGTTATTTTTAAATCCCTTCCAAATGAAACAGATGCAGACTTGCATCAATGGAAGTGTGGAACACAGATACTGTGCACTGTGCCCTGGAAGTTATCTTCAGATATTTGCCTACATTCCCTGTTGAGCTCAGAATAATTACACATAATACTAACCATCAGAAATACATGTGTAAATGTGCTACCAGCGTAACTTACCTATTTTCCGTTTACATTATATTTTTCTACCAATATAACTCTTGACAATAGTTACTAAATGCTTACCACTGTGCCTAGAAACTGAATGCTTGTCTCTCCAGAGGCATTCCGAGAAATGCGCTGAAAAACACAAATGTAAGAACTGATTAAAGCATCTCCAGAATTTGTAACCATTCCATTTTATGACATCACCACAATAAAAAATAATTGAATACACAAATCTATAAAACAGATAAAATAATTTCCTTCAACAGAAGTACTAGAAACCTAAATCATAGTTCATCTCAGATTTTGGTTTTAGTTCAGTCAACTCGATAAAATTTATTTTTGAAGAACAATGAAAGCAAATATGTCCAAGTACAACACAGTAAAACCTTGGGCTCAAATGCCATGAATAATGAGGCTTCTGCCATCTCCAAACGTCTGTAATTCTGTATTCATGATACCCACATTTAGTATTATCTTCATTCTCTCCTAATGAGAGACATTTTAATCTCTTTTTAAAATGCAAACCTCCAATGATGCTACTTTGAAAAGAGAAAAAAAAATGACCTTATGAAATGTCTGGTCACCTACTGTGGTTCAAGAGTTGATTGAAGTTATTAAACAGTCTTCAAATATTACATTGTCAATAAGCCACAAGACAATGCAAGAGAAAATACGTTACTGATTTCACACAGCATTAAACATAATTTAAATATGCAAAATGTATAAAGAACTCTTTCTTTCCGTGAATTGTTTCCTCCTTCAATGTAAAAAGTGGGCATTTTTTCAATTTTCTTCCCACTGTTTAAACTACAGCACATATAGTCCTTAGTCATGGAACGCAGCCCTAATCTTACACAATGCCAGGCATACATACAAGTACCAAAGCATAGATCTGAGAAGAGTATAATTGCAAACAAAGAGCTGCATAGAAATCTTCAGCATTTTAAAGACAACAAATCATAAGAACAGGGCTGCAAATAATCTTGAGTGATCGTCTAGCCTGGAACCCCCAGCAGAAGCAAAACAACCAGTGTCACTGTCAAATGATATGTGTCTAATCCATTTTTAAAATCTTTCAATTGCAGAGATTTCACTATCTCCCTAAGCAATTTATCCCAGTGTTCCTTCATGTTTACCATTAGGAAGTTTTTTCCTAATAGTTGACTAAAATAACACTGAGTTCAACTTTATTACGCACATTAATTCTCCTCTTTTTCATCGCAGACGGGAAACACAGATTACTCCCTTCCTCTTTACAGCTACCTACAGGTATATGAAGAACCATTATCATGGCTCCCCTAAGTTGTCTTCTCTAGACCCAATGAGAAAGTGCTAGCTATACAACAATAGCTAGATATCCCCCAAAACAATTTTAATAGCAATAAATTAAATTCTGGTCCCTTTTCACTCCTGGTGCATGTTCCTCAGCTACACGTTATGAAGTAATAATTACTAGAGCCCAAACATGCTTATTTTTTTACTTAATAGGTCACACACTGACATTGCAATCTGTACAATCATATGAAAACAAAGGGTGATGTGCCAAAGCCTGACATATTTCAACAATAATGATTAATGGAATGGAAAATATGGGAAATAAAATTTCATACAAAACCTGACGTTTACTTTTATAAAGGAAACAGGAATATACACTTTTCCCACAGTCTGGGATAAACACAATCAGGTTTTGGAAACCACAAAGAAGAACAAAGTGTCGGCTGCCTACAATGAATGAACCGCATGCCAAAACAAACAAGTCCCAACCACTTGATAAGCTGTCAGAAAATGGCAAGCCGAAAAAAATTAAAGGATTTAATTTCTTTTTTTCCTGGAATGCCCTCCACCCTCGTTAGAGTTCTGTCACTTATTGTGCTACCCTTTTGTCTGCTTTCAAGGGTCATTAGAGACCTTTTCATGTCCTAATAAAAATTCCATTTTTTTTTGGCTAATCTCCCTGTCATACAGAAAAACACAACTTAAAAAACGAAACAAAACAACAAGAAAAATAGAGCCCTTTATTCATTTTCTTTAAAGGCTTTCAGAGTAAAGCCAGGTATCTTGACAACTCAACTTTTTTTTTACAACTGAAAAGCAAACCATTATGGTATTTCCTCACACAGATTCTCTCTAAACACAACCAAATAAGCTAGCATTGCAATAATGAAGCCCTTTCAAAAATAAGTTAATAAAGCCAAATATATATGTACATCACGAAGGCACCTTGTAAAGCCTCAGTCTCAGGACAAGACAAAGATGTGAGCAGTGTTTTTCCTGCTCTGATGCTGTTGGAGCACACTGGTATCACAGTATAGTAAATCCTCACTGCTACTGTTTGCTGTGTCCAAAATACAAAGCATGACATTCAGTTGTCAATTGCATTAAGAGTCAGTATAAGCGCTAAAATCCATCTCTTAAATTAACATCCAGTGAGGGGAGGAGGAAAATAACTGAGAAGGTGACAAATATAGTTAACAGAGGAGAAAAAGAAATTTCCCTTCTGGGTATATGTAAAAAACAAAAACAAGAAAGAAAGGTAGAGAAATTCTCCAAGTCACAAAACATATGTTACATCAAGACCAAAAAGAGAACTGCCAGGTTTTTGAGAACTGTGCTACAAAAGAAGTCAGCACATTATCATAATTAATGTTTCAAATTACAGCTGTAAATAAATTTCAGCTATTAGATGTGATTAGATTTTTTTGGAAGCATATTGAAGAGTTTTTTCTGTTCCACTGGTGGGCTAGTGTTTCTGGGATGTGTAAATGTAATTGATGTTTTATAGAAAATGAAAGGACATGATTAACAATTATTCTTTTATTTTCTGCCTCTTCAGAAAAAGGACTAGTCTCCAGTTTCTCCTGTAAAGTTAGATATATACATATTCTATACCTCATAATAGATGGTTTCATATTGCATGTGATAGCACGAAAGTAATCAAATAGAGGTAACAATAGAGAATAGCTAATTATACATATTGTCATTGCTTTCCTAATAAATTGCACATTATTTGCTAGAAGGTTTACAACAAAAAGGCAAGGAAAGTCTACCATTTGTTCAAAGACAAAACTTTACCTTGTGTTTACCTAACAATACAGTAAAAATTACATTCTTGACATAAATTGTCTGATCTTAGAAATAACCAATGCTTTTCTAGTTAATTCAACCATTGCTTTTCTAGACAATTCAACTGACAGAGCTTCAGACTAACTTAATTACTATCATATGAGTTAAAAGTATATTTTTTCCTATGAGAAAGTAACAAGCTAACTCAAATATGAAAAAAAATCACAACTTCAAGAAAATCGATCTGCAGTCTCAAAGCTGTCAAACAGGTATGACTGTTATATAAATATTATATGTATTTTTACACACACAGTTACAGTGTGTTATACTGCATATGCCATGTATATACAAACAAAATCCTTATGCACACATGTAAAAACAGACAAGTGCATACAATCATATAAAATGTATTTGATTTTCCTTCTCTATCTTGTGTATGCTATACCATACTTATTTCACAAATAATCATTTTAATCTGTAAATCCCAGCAAATTACCAGAGGTCAGTGTGATATGACTTTAAATTCTTCTGCTTTGCCATAGAAAATTATTTCCACTTAGTTGGGTATCAATGATCTATTCATCATAAGATGCAGTAGGGTTACAATCAGCTTTGCATTAAGCCTGCCGTAGCTGAGCACTTGCAGATAAAAATGATAACAACCTTTACATGAAAAAGGATAAAGCTCAGCTCAAAACATAAAATATGTATTACTGAAAGACATTCTAAACTGACAGACGTTATTAGACAACAATAAGATCTTAGAATATTTTCCCACAAATCTTCTGGTATCTCAGGCTCTCCAGGCTACTAGAAGTGAGCAGCTGCAGAGGAGGAAGGATACAAAACCAAAGAAACTCCAGCAGACCAAAAGCAGGTTTTTTGCCTTGTTTACAAATGAAAAGGTGATGTGTGAAGTCAGAATGAACATGAGCTGGCAAAGGCAATCATATATATCTCTATTTAAGTTTCTCAAACCCATTCATCTTGAAAAAGTAAAGCTGGAGACCATTTCTTACAGAAAACTTACAGCTTGTCACTCAACAGTTTTTGTAACTTTTTCAAGCTATGGCATGACTACATTACTAGTTGGACAAGACATAGCAAACTATACAGAACCAAAAACAAAATAACAAGCCCAGAAAATCTATAGATAGGCTATAGATAAAATTTTGAATGAAACACTGGTAGTTTCTCAGCATGGTGCTGTTTTACAGAATGCAGAATTTCTTGCAGCCCAGCCCTATTGCTTCATTTCAACTGCTTGCTAACAGACATTCTGAACATCTTATGCCATGAATTTCAAATGGAGAATGCTATCCACTTTTTGGCCAATACGTATAAATTCTTGAAAATTTAACCTAGCAAAACACAGGCTAGAATCATCCTCAGACAGGTTTAATTAAAAAACAAATTATTCCCACAATAGGGAAGTCAGTGGAAAAAAACCCACCATATTTTAACTTGTAAAGTTATACCAGATTCATCTGCTAGTACTTAATCTATGAGATTTTGTATGTGAGGGTGCTTGGACATCTGGAAAGCTCCATTTTCCACCTAAGTCACTCTTACCTTTAGAGTTCCATGGCAGGGTCAGAGAGGAGGAGAAAGCTGCAGAAGTAGCTGTGAAACCATTAAGTCATCCTCTCGTCAAAAAGCAAGGATTGATTTGGTCTTATTAATCTCCTTTTCCCCTCTCCTTCTAGAACCTCCACAGAAAGCAGAAGTTCATGTCAGCACTGCCTTTCCACCACACAAAATCGCAGTCAAGGCATGTAATCCCAGACTAGCAATGGAACCAAACTTTCTTGCATGCTGTAGACTTTCAGCATTGCACTATATGTTCAGACTTGTTCAGCCTCACAAACCCTTCCACTTTGGGAATCACCCTACTTTTTCACAATTTAGCATTTTGTACTGATGGTTCAGAATTTTCTCCCCTTAGAGCATGAAACTACAGATAGGAAGTTAGCCCGACTTTGTGCTCTGCTCTACCCTTAGCCATTACCAGTTTCAGTTCACACTTCATAGTAAATAAAGCCTCAGTGAATTGTTCTTCCTCAGGGCATGTCCACATTTTCCAGGTTCTTACAAGGCAGCAGTCATCCAGTGGGAAAAGAGATGATCGAGTCCTGCTGTTTGTGAAGCATTTTGACTTGTGAAAGATGTCTAAGACTGATATAAATGGTACTATGCTGAAGTAGTCTTTCCCTTTAAAAGGAATCCTGCCAGGATGCTGAGATACTGGTCTCCCCTGGCACCTGTTGCAGCTACCTCAGTCCCTTTCCAGGGACTCAATGCAATCTGTTCCCAAACAGTACAAATACATATGTTAAACACAGGGTGAGTGGCTTACAGGGTATCAATCCACACAGATAATTGTGCAGGTGCAGTTTCTAAGAGGCTGAGGCACCATATTACTTTTTTAAAAGAACCATTCTCTTAATGTCTGGGATTCAATTACAGAAGATGACTTTGGAATTTGTCCTCCTGTAAACAGAAAAGTAGAAACACAGATCCATTCCAATATTTCTTTAGGTGATATCCAATGTGACTGTTAAACTTGTTACCTGTTTTCACAGAGTATTTTTTTAAAATATGAATATCACTGCTGTATTGCTATTACATATACAAAATGCCTTCCAAGCATGTCCATGTGATCCTTTAACCCTTTGAGGTAGATGTTATAAAGAAGTGGATGAGAGGCTTTAACACTAACAAAATCAAACAAAAACACTTAAACCAAACAACAATATCAAAAAACCCAACAACAACAAAACATCACCAAAAAACCCCAAACAAAAAACCAAAAAAAATCAAACCACCAAATCAAACAAACAAACAAAAAAACCAACAACAACATAGCAAATACTGTTTACAAATACTGTTTATTTGGCATTGGTAAAGAATGACTCTAAGAGACATTTAATCCAGCCCAACATCTACAACTATTTACAATAATGAAGAGTTTAGTCTTCTCTGTGAACTTCTAAATTTTTGCTGTTACTACCTTAAATCACAAAATTACTAGAACTTCTGGAAACTTCGCCCTCTTTTTGGATGCCATGATATATTTTGCTCTTATAGGGGGGCAATATGCAGACAAAATGCTGCCATGTGATTCTAGATCTGATAATGTCTATGACTGGCTTGAGACAAATTCTTTACAGGATCCTTTCTCACTCTCTGACGGCCCTCCTCTTCCTTCCCCTTTGCTCTCTGAATGTGTTAGCATGTTCAAGAGAAACATTTTTCATCTTTCGAGGTTTAGATATCATAAAACTACAATGTCTGTCAAGAACTAAACACAACGCTTTGGTCTTTCGACACATACAGAATCCTTATAGTTATTCATTCTGAATATTGTTTATCATGAAAATATACAGCTCCAAAAGGAAAAAAATACGGAACAAGATGACAACTAACGTTATTTGATTAACACCTTGAGTAGCACAGGATAAAACTAATCCCATTTCAGGGGGATTGACTGAGCAAAGCAGTTGATCACTCATTTCCTTCCCAAATGAAAAAAAAAATTCATTTTCATGAAAAAAATCGGTAAGGAGTAATATGTGCTTTTAGTTCTACTGCTGTAGTTTCACAATCTTTTATTTCCTTTAATTTTCCCCTTCCCATCACATATTCTCCATTTGAACCATGGCCAAGAAATCTGTACCAGATTTGCCCAGGTTAGCCATAACTGGAACAGACTGAAAAAAAAAGCCAGGGAGTGAGCTATGAGTTAATCAGTGTGGGCCATCAGGAATTCAGTGCTGGGGTTCACACTCTGGCTTTTCTTTAACCAAAAGGATAGCTATTTGGGTATAGTATAACCAAATGTCTGTCCCTGTTTGCAAATCATTCTGTGTCCCTCTTCTGGAGACAACCTAGCAAGAATAATTTTCAAATCATGGGTTCAACAGCAACAGCAGAGTGTGTGCAGTAATTGCACAGCACTAAAGAATGGACTGTCAACCAGTCTTCACAAACACTACACACTAAACCTTCCCAAAATCCTTTTTAGGGTTTGAGAAAATGAGTGTGCTGAGGTAATGGTACTTTAGATTGGAAATCTATATAATGCATATATCATTATCACAGATTACATCTGAGATCTCAAGACAGCAAAATAAAAAAAAAGGTCATTTTTCTTAAAAAAATTTAAAAATTACATGTTTGAAAAAGTCTCTACAGGGTTGAAGGAAATGGATACGTGGGCACAGGCTTTGTTCTCCTGTCAGACATTTCCCAGAAACAAAGGCTTCACAACCTACAGCATTTTCATTTTTTCTATTATTATATACCAAAATAATAATCAAAAGAAACATTGTATCAGAGAAGCACTTAAATTTTCATATCCCAGGATGTAGAATATACTACTCCTGCTGCAATTGTTGATGCAATAAATAAATTAAATGAAAAAATAAGTGATGCCATCACTGAATTCCCTTTAACACTAAGTAGAGAAAGCTCCCCTGACAAATCTTCATCTATTTCATTCAAAAAATCACTTGAAGCTTGAGACTGATTATTTCAGCTTTACAGGATTGTGTTCTTGTTTAGCAACTCCATTACTCTCTTAATCACACCTTGCTGTGACTGACAAAGACCTTTTTACTGCAGAGTTTGGGATGTCCAATAGAGACACAGAACAGGAAGGGACTTCTGGAAATCAGGTACTCATATTCCCTGTTCAAAGCAAGGCTAATGTCAAAGTGATATTGAGCTGCTCAGGACCTTGTCCAGTTGAGTTCTCCCTACATCCTACAGAGCTTCAGTTTATCAGAAACTAATTCTCTGCAAGTCAGGAAATACAAAGAGAAGGCATCACCACTGCTGTTGTAAAATTGCTTTGCTGAAGGCAACAAAAGTCACCAAACATTTTCTGGGGTCCAGGCAGAACACCTGCACTACTTTTAGAAGGTAGAAGGTTTCATGACAGCAAGCTAGTAGAGCTGTGAAAACAGCATGGCCAATATGATACTGAAAAGGCTGAGTGCATATGAAAGAATGAGGAAATAAAAAAGTGTTGGCAAAGATCGTGACAAATAATTAAGACCAAACTACCTATGATTCTGATTTAGCATCCTTTTCCTACAGGGAACTGTCTGCAAGTAAATGGTATATAAGGATGGGTTGACTGATGATGCGATCAAGAAAGCAGAACATTTAATAGCACTGAACAGTTGTAAAATTTGTCCATGTGGCATTGCCAAGGAGTAGTCTCAGAATTTGAATGGTCGGTGGGGTGGTTTTTGAGAACTTGTCGAAACAAAAGCAGTGGCAGAGCAAAGAGGATTTGAGGATCTCTTACACGCATTTTTTCCTTGAGCAACCTGCTCACTCTGCAAATATCTGATTTTCCTGCGCAATGTCCCAGCAGAAGGCACCTACTTGCAACTTGATTGTAATAAGGACAGAGCTGCAGCTAGGTTCAAGCCTGTCTCTGGACTTCATGGTGTTCTTGATTTATCTTGTGATCCCCTTGGATTATTGTTCCCATGAGGAATAAAAGAAGATGTTCAAATTCTATGGAAAAGACAGCTTATTCCTTCCTTCTGCCTGCTCCCCAGTTCATATTCACAGGGAGAGAGAAGAGGCCATAGACAATTTCTGCAGGCGCAGGGCTCACCAAAATCTAGCTTACTTGTATATGGGAGAAGAGATAGAGGGGCAAAAGTGCCCTCATTGTCCTAAAATATGCCTGTTGCTTTTGTTCCACTTGTCATTACTTTCCACGATACCATTCTGAACCACCACTCTCCCTTCCAGTTTCCACTGGAGTTCTTATGCTTCTTTTCCACAACTCAACCTCTATTTTTCCACTCGCTCTTCACAGGAATCATTAAGTCCCTCACTTATTCATTTATTTTTACTCTAAATATTGCCTCAAAGGTTATATCCTATTCAAATCATGGTTTATATATAAATGTATTTTAAATTTGTATTTTCAATTAAATAAAACCTAATCCCTTCAAATCTGAATCCTAAAGAAGATGTATTGTAACTATATTCCTATGGTTCTCTGATTTTCAGCAAAGGCAGAGTCCAAATTCACAACAGCTAGGTGTAAGTCAAACTCAAAGCCACTAACATCTTTAGAAACAAGCAGGGGAAACCATTTTGGTAAAGTATTTCTGCACACAAAAAATTAATTTGCTTCCTGAACAAAATTCCACACTACACAATGTGTTAAATTCAGCCTCCCCAGATGAGAGGTAGAGTATAGTCACAAGTAAAGAAAATGCTGAGAAACTGGGATTTGCTGAGGAACTACTAAAAACAGTTACAAAAAACCCATGATGGAATCTGTGTACAACAAGAAATGCCACAGAGTCTGCCCACACCCCCATCTCTGGAGACTGTATCTCAGAAATCTCTTGCTCAAATGATCCCAAGTTTTCATCAGTTCATCACTTTGTGTATATATATGTATATATGGATTTCACAGTAATCCAAGGCAGCACAAAGATTTCAGAGCCCTAATGCTGCAGCCAAACGGACCTGCAGTGTACCCCAGGGTTCTGGTCCCTCTATCATCTGGGGACCTGGCCAGGCACTCCGCAGTGCCCATCTGCTGCACACAGATGGGCTTCCTCGCAAAGGAAACAAAAGCGGGAGGGGGGGAGGCTGCCACACATCCTTGCTGTGCCCTGGTATGCCCTAGACAGACTGTGACCAGGGCATATACTTCTCCTCAGGCACTCAGATGTATTCCCAGGTCCCATACTCTAGAAATTGTCCTAGAAAACCTGGGGTTTAAACTCACAGACCCTTTATAACTCTGCAGCATGGTTAGTGCTCTGCTTTGCTCTAACACTCATTGAGCCTTTAGCAGAGGAGTGAAAATACAGAAGCGTGCTTAATTACTTATTTTTAAATGCAACAGATATGTAACAATTTGAATGTCTAGACTATAATTTACATAAATACATTTCAAACCAAAACATTTTAAAATTATTTATTTCCTACTTCTTTGCCTAAGTGCTTTGCTGAATTGCAGCCAGACTGCAGGATTGAGCGAAAGGTGCATAAATCAAAGCTTCAAAGAAATATAACATTCACAAAGATTGTATTTAGTTGAGTAAATTTAGAAGAATGAAACCAACTATGAAGAAAAATTAGATTGGCTGAAAATTAATAAAGCACAGCTGGAATTATTTGATTCATCCATATTTGTTGCTTAAAATGGCTCTAGGGCTAAGTTTTACTGAAAGAAGATACTTCAAGACTCAAGGGTCAATTGCTTTTGGAGACAAATTGACCTACTGGAATACACTTGCCTAATTTGGTTCTTGCAGAGGGGTGAGACTACAGAAATATATAACCAAAAAACCAATTTTGATTCCAGTGAGAAGATATCAGAGGTCAAGTTTAAGGTTCCCATAAATTTACATATATACACTAAAAGATTAATAACTTCTCAAGTTACTGAGTTTCTTTGCTACAAGCAAAGACAGATAAACTATGAGAAAGAAACAACATATGTGCTTATTCCACATTCTGTTGGCTAGATACCATGCAGTCAGTTCATTGAGTGTTGCTGTGGCTAGATCTGCAATATTTCATACAGTTTGGTCATACTCAGGGAGTGCAAGTAACACTATTGCTGGCTCAGCTCCTAGAAGAAAGCATGTTCTGATCTCACGATCATTAATTTTGAAACTAGTTTTATGTGCCAACTCAACTATTACACTTTTAGTTAAACAGCCTTACTACTATTAGTTAATATAGTTTGCAATGAGGCCTTGTGAATACAGTTATACATTCCAACTATAATGCTTTTCAACTAGACAGATATTATATATTTGTACATCGGTATTATCTCCTATTCAATATTATGAATGTACTTTATAAAATAGCCCTAAAAGGGATCAGTATTGAGCTATTAAAAAAAAAACACCCACACCTAAAAATAGAAAATTATTTTACATATACATAAGCCTTGAAGCTGGCATTAACTTTCCAGGAAATCTACAAAACTGATGTCCACAATGTACTTGGGCATATAATGAAAATTTCACTCTCAGGCAATACTAAACTTGAAAAATACAATAATTCTTTTATTTTAAAGTTGTCATCTTTTAAATTCAATCAAAGCAAAAATAGTATTTTTCCAGTTGGGTAATTTACCAGGGGTGGAAATGAAAAATGAAATTCACTCATTTCACTGTAAATTAGCAGAAATCTGACCACTGTATCACTGATAAATGTATAAAAAACAGATGTATGTAGAAAAATGCTTTCAATAAGTTTTGATTTTTTCACTATTGACAGGATCAATAGATATTTGTAAATAAATTATTCGTCAACAAATACATAAATCCTGGCTGGTGTTACAGTCAGGACATTTACGAGGCAGTTAAAAGTCAAGTCTGGTGTTTGGAGTTGGTTTCAAACACATAAGTGGTCAGAAGAAAAGAATATACAACTACTTCAATGTTTTCAGTCCTCTTTTCTTAGAGCTACAGAGGTTTGGAATGTTTTCTACATTTTTCCCAAGTCATGGAACTACTCATATTTCATAAAACCATAAAAAAACCAGGTGGGAGATGCACTGTCCTGTGATTTTCAAACTGAAAAGGCCCAAAAGTGGATAAAGCACACAATCCAAACATAAGGAAGAGACTAATTTTACTCCATGACCCTGTGTGGGTTTTTGTTGTGGGTTGGGATATTTTTGGTTTCATTTGGTCAGGGTTTTTTTTAGTAATCTGTTTTTTATTTCTTAAGTGATTAAGAAACTATGTCTTCTCACAAGCCATTCAGTAAAGAGATCCTATAAGCTGGGGTAAACTTTTGTCTACATAAGGAACTTTCTTTAAAAGAAAGATATTCAAAACTCTCAGTAAGTACCTTCGAATGCATCCAGAGCATCAGTGGAGTGAATTTGTCTCAAAGTAGAAACATTGTGCTACTTGAAACATCACATAATTTTTATGATGCAGCAAGTTTAGACCCCACATTTCAGTATTATTTTTATGCCCCGAGACTTCTGGTTATCTCAGCTCTACAAATGATGCATTGGTGAGATTACCTGTATAGTCCTCTGAGTGCCATCAATGGTGACAGACAACAAGGGTGAAGCCAGGTTCCACTCGCTGGTCACATTTAGTTTCATCCCATCAACTTCCACCTGTTGTGACACCAAACAAGGCTGTTACTATGAAGACAGACAGAAAACTGATCTCAAGTTCATTACTGCATACAAAGCAGCAACCATTTTAAAACAGATGGCTCCCAAACAACCTGTCATGTTTACTGCTTCTGCCATAAAAGACAGGGTCCAACAACAGAGTCTTCCACCTATCTCTGGGGAGAGGTGAAGGACCTGTGAACAGCTGCCTCTGAGTAGCAAGGTTTCAAGTGATTTCCAGCAAGTAACAAACAGCCATCCAACTTTTAAACCTATCTGGACATGCTACATTTACTGCAATTAGACAAGTAATGCATATAAATTCCAGTGACACCTTGCAACCCACACAACAGGGCTTGCATATAATATTCTCTCCAAGGACCTAGGAAGAACTTTTCCTATGCTTTTAATGAAGGGCTTTGCATTGTTATCTTAATTAATATGAGGTAGTAATTAATTCTTCAGCATTTTATCTCAAAGTCTAGAAAAACTTTGCAAATTCTGACATGTTTTCTTTCGATATACAGCTGATCACAGCAATACAATTTCTGACTTGAATGCCAATATGCTTATCCAGATAGATTTATTTTTTTTAATCATCCCATACTCCTTTTAAAATATATTTCTAGGTGAAGAGTGAAAATTCTGGGTTCAGTGTAGATTAGAGTAGTTGTAATGATACTTCTGTCATTCTTCTGTTGTATAATACTGTTTAAAAACACACATCACATATTCAACACTATGAGAGCCTCAAAGACATGGATTATGAAAAAAATTATTATACATGGATTAATATAATTAGTGATTAATATTTTTTGCATGTTTTGAACACTCATCATGCTATTGAAGGTAGGTAAATATGATTTCAGTTATATAATTTACTATAAACAGAGGAAAAAAGTCACAGTTGACCAATTTCCTCCCTGTCTCAAAATCTCCAAAGTATTTTTTAATCAGTAAATTACAGACAATACTGATAATGACACAAATATTGCATACATTCTCAAACTAGAGAAAATGTACTGCATTTAGAATAAAAGCTGAGCCCACATTTTGCAAAATAAAACTTATAATGCCTACTCTTCTAGATCTCAGACTTATTATTTCCTCTTATTATAAGAACAGGCATCTTAAAAGAAATCCATAGCAGAGAAGTGCAGAGGATCAGTGTGTAATTTGATAATTTTATTTCCGTTAAGAAGAAAAAGTTCTGGCTTAAAAAAACCCTCTAATTTTATAGATTTCAGTTTAGAACACAAAGTCTGCCTTAGGAATACAATCTACACAATTTCTATGGGCTTTAACTATAAATAAAGTTACATGTAAAGAACATGAAGAAAAACAAGTGATTTATAAAGGTTCACCAATAGGCTAGATTAGCTGGCATGCTTCAGGTACTTTACACTGCTCCAGTGATGCAAACCAGCCACAAACCTGCCTTGAGTTAAGCCAGGCCTGCAGCTGGTTTGCATTTGCAGAGCACTGCAAAGCAGCTGGAACACACTGGTGAACCAAGCCCGCTCTCAGCATACCTGAATCAGCAAGTACCATCTTTATTGAGAACAGAAGAAACATCTGAAAAACTCTCCAAATGGAGAAAAGCAAACTCAGCACTCTGTCTCAACCCCCTCTGATTACCAATTGAACTTTGGTAAGGCAATTACTTAAAAAGCTGCCTGTCGCTATCGCTAAAACCAAAGAAAGACTTGTCTGCACTCGAGTCTGGGTCTGAAAACATCATTTACCATGTGTCTCCAGGGAGGGAGGTGAGATGGTATGAAAGCAGACCAGGCTACTGGTCACCAAAAAAACCTTCAACTGTGCACTGAACTGCTCGTTGCACTGCAGGATTTACATGCAGCCTTGCAGAAAATCTATAGCCAGTATCTATATAGTTCTAGCAAAGGGTGTTCCAGGGACAAGATGCAAGTCGATACCTCCACAACAAACTCAAGTTTAATCATTAGCCCTTTTGTCACTGTACAGATGAGCAAAAGAGAAGTAAACCAAGTGGGTCACAGTGGTAAATGACCTGTTCAAAATCCCTCACAAGGGTCTATACAAGTCCAGCCATCACTGATTCCAGATTACATTAGTATTAAAACATTTCTGGTGGAAACCACCCTGAAAGAAGAGACAGCAAGCAGATGCTAGGTTTCCCTATTCAAGAAAGAATAAAGAGTCAGAGGAAGGGTTATGTGAACTAATGCATATCCTATAAAACTCAGTATTCTTCTCACAGAATGGAGCTGGCTTTTAGCTGTTTTCACCTCCAGCTCAGTGTGGTATGTGCAGCAGGGGAAGATGACCTGAAACCAAGAGAATCCCAAGGAAATTTGGGTATCTGTGCTCCAATAGGTAGGATGATAAAGACAAGAGGTCAGGATATCATAAAAAATTAACAAGGACTGAGGGTAAGAAATTTACCATGTAGTGAGCATGTTACTTTTACTAAAAATGAGGGAAAAGGGGGAAGAAGGGGGAAGATAGGACACAGTGGAACAAAAACCAGGTGGGGATTGAAATCAAACCAATACTTTACCTAATAGAGTAAATCTTCTTTCTGCAGCTGAGCAGCCAACAACCTAGCCAGGTTAGTGTGTAGAAGGAGGGGAAGAGATAAGACACTCAAAGAACTTGTCAGAAGTTTTCATTTGCCTTCATTCGTCCTCTAGCAATGGATAGAATAATAGAACCTAACAAATATTGCAATAAAACCAGGGTCTTTTTGCTTTAGGCTTGGGAGGGGAGAGGGGGTGTGAGGGTGTAGGGTGTGAAGGGGGACATGGGGATTAACTACTGAAATTACATTGACTACTTTCTGTTTTATTTTGTTTTTGTGCTCCAAAGATGGCCAAGAACAAATCATCATTGAACGGATGGTAACACTTGAACTGCAGGGAAAAGATCCCAGTCAATTCACTCCTGCAGTGGGAGTCACATTGTGCTTTACACCACAGTTATATAGTATAGCTTTATCCTCAACCACTCAGTTCCAAGAATACAGGTGTGTGTGGGTGTGGGGGTGTGTAGGCATGCATATGTGCATCTACAGTAACTGTGGTTGTTAAACCATTGCTACAATACATCCATGTGCTGTAGTGGTGGTGGATTGTTCCTTTTTTAAAAAGGTTTGTTTGTCCCTGTGTAAGGGCATAAAAGATAAAAGCAGCCACAGTCCTTTCCAATTATTTCCAATTCAAAAGCTATTGCAAATGAGGTCTCAGAAAGAAGAATGACAAGTCCAAGACACAATGCTAGAAAAAGGTCAACAGCTTACTCCACTGTCACAACTTTGCAGACTTTCACTGGCATGCACCTGAACTACACAAGTAGCAGCCCCTTCACCTCTTGTGGACTGAGTTCCTGATGTTCAGCGTGATAGGTACCAGTTAACCAATAGTGCAAAGAGCTGCAAAGCATAATCTGCATTCAGTTTCCTTCAGAGAACAACATTTGGCATTCTATATGCATGTCAGGCAATTAAAGAAGGCAGCACAAGCCTGAGTGTTATAGCCCTGTTAATTTACTAATGCAGAGTCTCGCGTACATCTGGCACATGTCACTACTTTTCTCCTGGAAATGAAGGTAGTTTTCCAGGAGACTGGAGGGCAGCTCAAGCATTTGTTTCCTGCCTGATCCTTCAAAACATTATGCCTGAAGTTCCTCATGCCAGCCTTGAGTCTGCCTAACTTAAGTCTGCTGATTTAATCCCACGGTTCCAGTTCTGCCTTCCAGCGTGTTTAACTCAAGAGTCTTGGCCCTAACTACTTGGATATGCTATCCCTAGCCATATTCCATACACCTCTTAATTCTACCTCTTGCTATAGCAAAAGTGATGGCATTCCCTATCAGATCTACCAAATCAGAAGTCATCCTCTGTAGACGTGCCTTGCTGAAATCTTTCTCTGATCAAGACAGCTGCCCATGAAGATGTACCTTTCAGGAAAACAGACATTACTCTTCACTGGATATTAATGAATATTCACTGTCATAGCCTCCAATCCCTTCAACTGGCATTAATTTAGCTGGAAATATAAGGCACAATCAGTGGGCAGTAAAAGGTCTACAAAGCGAAATCTTAAAACCATTCCTGCGAGGAAGGAACAAAACTAGCAAGCATCACTGTTGTAAATGTGAGATAGCTTACACAGTCAAGGACTTTATTCAAGCCTACATAAAGTAAAGATGTCCTCTTCTCTGGAAAAAGTAACTGTCTCAGGCAGAAGACCCTTTACTTCCATTACTGCTAAACGCACCACCCATGCCAAAATAGCAAGGAGATTCTTTACATTTTTATAAGTCAGGTAAAGGATAGGTATTGCCTCCTGTGCAAAAGAGGAGGTGGTCAGAGGACTTGTAGCACAGTGTGGCAATAGCAGGTCCAGCTATAGGAGCAATATTTAGTACATTCAGTAACAGTCTGCAGTGATCTTAGGCTAAGCAAAACTGAGGTGAACAAAGCAGCTTTTGGTTTCCAGTTTTCACAAAATTAATGAAATTCTCAACTAATCCACCAACCAGCTAACAGAGACGCACACAGAATGGAATAGCAAAGGCACATGAAAACCATCTGACGCCAAAGCTATCATCCCTCACCTTTTCCAGTCCCATGCAACCTCAGGAATGTGAGGAAAGTCTTTATGGGGCTGATGACTACAAGACTTCCTTTAGAAACATGATGCACGAAGGCATTTTGTGAAATATTTTGCTAGTCCTCAATGTAAAAAAATCCTTCCCAGCCAGCAGGAGAGTTCAAACACTATTTTGCATCTCTCTATATATATTTCCAAAGCCCATAACCACAACACACTTCCTTATCATGAAAATTAATGGCTACCTGGAGCCTGTAAAGACTCATGGTAATTTGCAGAGTTGTCCTGGCAAGTATTGGGTCTTACACAATTTGCTCCAACTTCTTCACATTGTCTTTAAGAACCTTGAATAAAAACAGAGTCATATCTGCCACATTAGGAAATAGGAACAACCAAATAGTACTTCACATGTTGCTATTCATAAATGCAAATGCATTATTCATAAATGCAAAGAAACCCAGCAAGATTTCCCATGTGGGCAGTTCTTATTAATTAGGCTTCTTCTTGTTGTATATGCTTTTCCTCCTGTTCTTTGGACTGTATTTGCTAGTGATCCAGGGTCTGATTACCCATAAAGTGTTTGACATTTTCCAGGACCATGTCCTGGAAGAGGTGACAGCGTACTCTTGTCAAGTTTACAGATGGCACAAAACTGGGGTAAACGGTTAACACACTCTAGGACAGAGGTGCCATCCAGGCGGGCCTAGACAGGCAAGAGAAAGGGGCTTACGGAAACTTTGTGAAATTCAAGATTAATTTTTAAGTCCAACATGCGATAAGGAAGAGCCCATTGCAACAATACAGGCTGCAACCTGATTGGCTGGGGAGCAGCTCTGTGGAGAAGGACTTGGAGATGTAGGTGGACACGTCAGCAGGACATGAATGTCAGCAGCACACCCTGGCACCAAAAGCTGCTATGAGTGCCCCGTGCTCTGTTAACAGAAGTGTAGTCTGCTGACAGAATGGGGTGATTAGATCCTTCTACTCAAATTCAGACCACATCTAGATACTGTGTCCACAAGACAGACACTGACTTGGTTCAGTTATACAAAGTTCCCATTAGCCCACTACTCTTGCCTGTCTAGGTCCCACTGGGTGGCAGCATTGCCCTTGACTGTATTGAGCACTTTCTCCGATTCTATGCCTTCTGTAAATTTTATGACTGTACTCCCATTGCTGCTTCTAGGTATTAATAAGTTTGTTGAACAGGACTGGTCACAATACAGAACCTTGTAGACCCTTGGTGATCTCTAGTAGAATACAACCCATTAAACCTATTAAGCATGACCCATCGAGGCTGACCACTCAACTGGCTTTTTATCCATCTGACTGTGTGCGATCATGTCAAAAGACTTGCTAAAGTCAAGGTACATGACATTCACTGCTCTTCCCTAGACTACAAATTCTGTCAGTTTATCATAGAAGGCTGTCAGGTTGATCATCCTCAGTAAATTCACGCTCCCTATCACCTTCTTTATGTGCCTAGACATGTGCTCCACTTAATAAATTTCTGAGGGATTGAAATGAAGCTGACCAGGCTATAGTTCCATGGGAGTTGCTTTTGGCCTTTTCTTAAGACTGGAGCAATATTCGCTTTTCACCAGTAATGAAGGACCTCCCTCAATCTTCATGACCTTTTTCACACATACAGACTGCAGTCTTGCGACCACATCAGACAGCTCTCTTGCTACTCTTAGATGCAACCCGTCTGGACTTATGAACTTCCATGCATTGAACTCTCCCAATCACTGATCTGATCTGCATCTGTCTACGCCCCAAATCCTTTCCCTAACAAAACAGGCCTCGGAGATCTTGTTGGCAAAGACAGAAGCAAAGAAGTCATTAGGTGTCTCAGTCTAATCTGTGTCTGCTGTTACTTGTTACTCCTTTGTTGATGCAGGATTTCCTCTATTCAGCTTTCTATTATTAATGCAGTGATAGAAGATCTTCATGTTTTTCCTAAAATTCCTTCCAACATTCAAGGTAAGCTTTGATTTTCCTAACATCATCCCTCCATGCTCAGAAAGCATTTCTAAATTCCTCCTTTGTATCCTGTCCAGGCTTCTACCTCTCACATGCTGCTTTTACATTGGAGCTGTGCCATCATACCTTTCTTAACAAAGCTCTTTTCCTGATAAAGTTGCTTATTTTCCTGAGTATTCTTGCATGTAGCAGATGCTGTCCTTAGCTATCTGACAGCTTTTCTGAGCCCTGTTGTCCTTCGGAGTTCTCCCTACTTACTAAATCATAGGATTACAGAAGGGTTTGGGTTGGAAGGGACCTTTAAGATTATCTAATTCAAGCCCCCATGCCATGGGCCAGGATGCTTTTTACTATACCAGGTTCATCAAAGCTCCATCCAACTGGCCTTGAACACTTCCAGGGATGGGGCATCCACAACTAATCTGGGCCACCTGTCCCAGTTCCTCATCACCCTCAAAGTAAATAATTTCTCTCAATATGTGATCTAAACCTACTCTCTTTCAGTTAAAGCCATTTCCCCTTATCCTGTAACTCCATGCCCTTGCAAAAAGTCCCTCTCCATCTCTCTTGTAGGCCTCCTTTAATTACCAGAAGGCTGCTACAAGGTCTCCCTAGAGCCTTCTCTCTCTCTCCTGTTCTCCAGGCCGAACAGTTCCAATTCTCTCAGCCTTTCCTTCTAGGAGAGGTGCTTCATCTCCCTAATGATCTTTGTGGTCCTGCTCTGAACTCGCTCCAACAAGTCTACATCCTTCCTGTGCTGGAAACCCCAGAGCTGGACGCAACACTCCAGGTGCAGTTTCACAAGAAGAGAGTAGAGGGGCAGAATCACCTCCCTCAATACCTGCTGGTCACGCTGCTTTTGATGCAGCTCAATGCACAGTTGTCTTTCTAAGCTGTGACTGCACATTGCCGGCTCTGGTCCAGCCTCTCATCCACCAGTACGTATGTACTTGCCAGTGCTGGTTCTTGTGCTAGGTGTGATGTGTACACGCATTAGTACATATCTGAGGACTCTGACGGGATTAACATCCACACCAGCAACACATGCCAGTTCCTTTGTCACCATCACCACCTTGGCCTGCGCTGCCACTAAAACTCCAGCTTTACATGCAAAGCTCATACAAGCTTTTACATGGAAACCCACATTGACAGCACTTTCAAGCTGACTGGTCTCAACTACTCAGTGAAAGAGAACTCACTGGTTCAGAAAGTTCCTTGGCAAACAGTCCTTAATAACAAAGGGGTCCAGGAAGGCTGGACATACTTAGGTTGGAAATCTCAAAGGCACAGAAGCAGGCCATCCCTATGTGCCAAAATACAAGCCGGCAGGGAAGAAGACCAGCCTGGCTGAACTGGGAGCTTTCGCTGGAACTCAGGGGAAAAAAAAGAGTTTATGACCTTTGGAAGAAGGGGCAGGAAACTCAGGAAGAATACGAGGATCATGTAGAGAGAAAATTAGAAAGGCGAAAGCTCAGCTAGAGCTCAATTTGGCCACTGCTGTGAAATATAATAAAAAGTGTTTTTATAAATACATTAACAACAAAAGGAGGGCCAAGGAAAATCTCCATCCATTATTGGATGCGGAGAGGAACATTGTAACTAAGGATGAGGAAAAGACTAAGGTACTTAATGCCTTTTTTGTCCCAGTCTTCAACAGAAAGACTGGTTATCCTAAGGGCAACCAGCCCCCTGAGCTGGTAGACAGGGACAGGAGCAGAACAGACCCCCTGAAATCCAGGAGGAAGTAGTTACCAAACTGTTGAGACACTTAGACACTCATAACTCTATGGGGTCAGATGGGATCCATCCAAGGGTACTGAGGGAACTGGTGGAAGAGCTCACCAAGCCACTCTTCATTTATCATGAGTCTTGTTTGATCCGGGAAGTTTCAGATGACTGGAGGTTGGCCAATGTGACACCCATCTACAAGAATGGTCAGAAGGAGGATTTGGGCAACTACAGACCTGTCAGCCTGATCTTGGTGCCAGGGAAGTTTATGGAATAAATCATCTTGAGTGTGATCACATGGCACGCCCAGACAGTCAGGGGATTAGGCCAAGCCAGCACGGGTTTAGGAAAGACAGGTTCTGATTGTCTAACCTGGTCTCCTTTCATGATGAGGTGATCCTACTACTGGATAAGGGGGAAAGACTGTGGAAATTGTTTACCTGGACTTCAGTAAAGCTTTGGATACTGTCTCCCACAGCATTCTCCTGGAAAAGCTGTCTTGGACAGATGCACTCTTCTTCAGGTTAAAAACTGGTTGGATGGCCAGGCCCAGGGAGCAGTGGTGAATGGAGTTACATCCAGCTGGTGACTGGTCACAAGTGGTGTTCCCCAGGCCTCAGATTGGGACCCTAGTCCCTAACATCAGGACCAATCCTGTTTAATATCTTTATCAATGATCTGGACAAGGGGATTGAGTGTACTCAGTTTGCAGTTAACACTTCGGTGACCTGCTGAGCCACTTGGATCCCCACAAGTCTATGGGACCAGATGGGATCCACCCCAGGGTGATGAGGGAGCTGGCGGAAGAGCTCGCTAAGCTGCTTTCCATCATCTACCAACAGTCCTGGCTCACTGGGGAGGTCCCAGATAATTGGAAGTTGGTAAATGTCACGCCCATCCATAAAAAGGGCCGGAAGGAGGACCCAGGAAACTACAGGCTCATCAGCACTGACCTCAGTGCCTGGAAAGGTTATGGAGCAGATTATTCTAAGTGCAATCACACAGCACCTACAGGATGGACAAGGGATCAGACCCAGCCAGCACGGGTTTAGGAAGGGCAGGTCCTGTCTGACCAATCTGATCTCCTTTTATGATCAGGTGACCCACCTGGTGGATGAGGGGAAGGCTGTGGATGTGTCTACCTGGACTTCAGCAAAGCCTTTGATACTGTCTCCCACAGCATACTCCTGGAAAAGCTGGCAGGTCATGGCTTGGACAGGGGCACTTTGTGCTGGGTTAGGAACTGGCTGGAGGGCCGGGCTCAGAGAGTGGTGGTGAACGGTGCTGCATCCAGTTGTCAGCCAGTCACTAGTGGTGTCCCGCAGGGATCAGTGTTGGGCCCAGTTCTGTTTAATATCTTTATCGATGATTTAGATGAGGGGATTGAGTCCACCATCGGCAAATTTGCAGATGACACTAAGTTGAGGGGGAGTGTCGATCAGCTGGAAGTCAGGAGGGCTCTGCAGAGGGACCTGGACAGACTGGAGAGTTGGGCTGATTCCAATGGGATGAGGTTCAACAAGGCCAAGTGCCGGGTCCTGCACTTTGGCCACAACAACAGCCCACAGCACTACAGGCTGGGGACAGAGTGTCTGGAGAGCAGCCAGGCAGAAAGGGACCTGGGAGTTTGGATTGACAGGAAGCTGAACATGAGCCAGCAGTGTGCCCGGGTGGCCAAGAAGGCCAATGGCATCCTGGCCTGTATCAGGAACAGCGTGGCCAACAGGTCCAAGGAAGTGATTCTTCCCCTGTACTCCATGCTGGTGAGGCCACACCTGGAGTACTGTGTCTAGTTCTGGGCTCCTCAGTTCAGGAAGGATATTGAGGTGTTGGAGCAGGTCCAGAGAAGAGCAACAAGGCTGGTGAAGGGACTCGAGCACAAGTCCTATGAGGAGAGGCTGAGGGAGCTGGGGTTGTTCAGCCTGGAGAAGAGAAGGCTCAGGGGAGACCTCATCACTCTCTAGAACCACCTGAAAGGAAGTTGTAGCCAGGTGGGGGTTGGTCTCTTCTCCCAGGCAATTATCAGTAAGAGAAGAGGGCATGGTCTTAAGCTCTGTCAGGGGAGATTTAGGTTAGATATTAGGAAGAAATACTTTACAGAGAGGGTAATCAGGCATTGGAATGGGCTGCCCAGGGAAGTGGTGGATTCTCCATCCCTGAAGGTTTTTAAGATGAGACCAGATGTGGCACTTAGTGCCATGGTCTAGTAACCACGGTGGTAGTGTTGAACTTGATGATCTCAGAGGTCCCTTCCAACCCAGCTGATTCTATGATTCTATGACAATACGACGTTGGGTGGGAGTGTTGATCTGCTGGAGGGTAGAAAGGCTCTGTAGAGGGATCTGGACAAGCTGGATCAATGGGTCAAATCCAACAGTATGAGCTTCAAGAAGGCCAAGTGCTAGGTCCTGCACTTGGGTCACAACCATCCAATGCCTTGCTACAGGCTGGGGGAAGAGTGGCTGGAAAGCTGCCTGGCAGAAAAGGACTTGGGAGTACTGGTCAACAGCCACTGAACATAAGCCAGCAGTGTGCCCAGGTGGCCAAGAAGGCCAATAGCATCTGGCTTGTATCAGAAATAGTATGATCAGCAGGACCAGGGCAGTGACTGTCCCTCCATATTCAGCAATGGAGAGGCCACACCTTGAGGACTGTGTTTCATTCTGGGCCCCTCAATACAAGAAAGACATTGAGTCAGAGTACATACATACAGAATATGTACTATGAGGAATGGCTGAGAGAGCAAGGGTTGTTTAGTGAGGAGAAAAGGAAGCCTTATCACTCTCTACGACTGCATGACAGGAGGCTGTAGCAAGGTGGAAGTTGGCCTCTTCTCCTAGGCAATTAGCAACAGGACACAAGACAATGGCCTCAAAGCTGTATCAGGGTAGGTTCAAGTTCGACATCAGGAAGAATTTGTTAACTGAAAGGGTGGTTAAGCATTAGAGCAGGCTGCCCAGGGAGGTGGTAGAGTCACCATCCCTGGAACTGTTCAAGAAATGACTGGACGTGGCACTTTGTGCTATGGTTTAGTTGATGAGGTGTGTTTGGTTAAAGGTTGGACTTGATGATCTTGGAGGTATTTTCCAACCTTACTGATTCTTTGATTTTATAAAATTTTGCTTTCTTCTTAAAATGCCACATAATGAAATTTGGTACACAAGACACTTCCTTTAGCACAACAAAATGTCTTAGAAGTTTCATTCATCACAAATACCAATGGTCAAAAAAACTGCAAGATTAGGTGCCAAAAAAGTGCAAGAAAGAACATATAGGACAGAGAGATCCTGTGGCCAACAGTGTCGTGTATTGACAAACTCATAAAAATGTCATAAAGAGAAGTTCCTTTAAGTCTGAACCTGTTTTTCAAGTAAAAGCTGAACTCACTGATGCTTATAAGGCAGAAATTTCTTTGATTCAAATTAACCAGCTATTTTAGCTTGCATTTTCAGATTGCAGTTATTGACAGTATATTCACATCAGATAAACGGACTTGCCTTTTTTCTTTTCTTCAAGTGACTGTAAGATTAGCCTTTTGGACTTTTGAAGTGGTTGGCCAGATTCTTTCAAAAGAGAGCTAAAGTATGTGAGTTTCAATCTCATTAAAAAGGTCTTTTTTTTTTTTAAACAAACTTTCCTTTTGTTCATATCAGCACTTACTTTTTTAAAAGACCCCAAGAGAGAGTTCCAGTCTATAGATCACTTGTCCTGAAGAAAGCTCTGTTAACTATTTATAGATCATGTCCTTTTGTACCAAACTAGATCAAGCAATTTATTCAGTGCATGACTGCAGGAGAGAAATTCATTTGCTCTAAGTGTCATCAAGGCAGCCTTTTACCTGCTATGAACAAGACCAGAGGATCTGAATTGCTGGGCTTTTACTTCAAATGCACATTTTGACATTGTGTGGGGTGCCATCATATCTTTCAAGTTTTCAAAGTATTAACCATATTCACAGAATGGGCAGTCCTTAATCACAAGAGCAGCAAATAGCACATAACCACTAGAATAAATCAAACACATGTGCACACATTCAAATTATCTCTCTTTTCTTTAAAGTAGCACTTATAAATGCAAATTACCATTAGCTGCTTTGGTAGATCTCATTTTAGAAATGGGAGCATGCCAGCCTAGACACCAAGGAAAAGAGCACACAACAGGCATCAGCTCCTCAGCTAAACAACAACAGAATCAAAACAAAACAAGAGAGAGAAGTGATGGCCTTCATCACCTCTAATCAGCAAGGGCTTCCTTTAAGCATTCACCAGGGAAGTGATCCTCTCTGCAAAACCTAGTAAAGAGGCTGTATGCAACAAAAACACTTCACTGCAGCAAATGCTTTGTTTCACTACTTCAGTTTTCATTGTAGAGTCATTACTAAGATGACACCTCATCTTTGTAACCTGCCTGAGCCCACTAAAACTAAAAAAAGGGGAGGGAGGGGAGAAATTAGAAATGCAGCAAGATAACAAAACAGCTATTAAAAATCATTGACATTTGTTGGCAACAGCTTCAGACACAAAAGGTACAGCTCTTTTTGGGAATATGGCCGTCTATTGTTACTGGATCAGTGTGGAAGAGAAAAAAGAACATGACTTGCTCTCCTTTTCCCATTGCTCTACAGAGACAAATACTCTGGCTCTGTCCAGCTAAATATACTCCAGCCTGGCTACAGATATTGCTCCTAGATGGCTGGAAAATGGTGCAAGTGGTTCAAAGATTATTGCTATCATTTGCGTACAGGGCACTTTGAAAGCTGCATTGCACTCCAACTTTCCTTGGCTGATAGGAAAATTAATGGGGATATTTTCATTTTCTATCTTGAAAAGGGGTTTAGCATAGAGACCAGTGACCGAATCTGGGTGACTAGGAGCATTATGCTGGGAGCTAAAAACACATTGATAAAATAAATAGCGATGATAAGGTAGAACCACTGTTTTAGTAGCTTTTGAGTCATGATTCATGCCTATATACTGAAATCACTGAGCAAGTCTAATTCCAAAATGACTTTAAGCTGACAAGTTTCCATTCTTTCATTTCATAGGGATCTCAAGCCCTATCCCACTCGACAGTATAAATTCTCAAAGAGTAGAATGACATTATCATACCAAAGTGCCATTACAAACACAACAGACTAAAACTCATACTACCCTTTTAGACAAAACACATTTTGGAATAAATTTCTTTCTTTTTAAGTATTCACTTAGTACATATATTCATTTAGTGAATATTCATTTCATTCAGTGAAAGCTATGTAACAAGGATATACAAGTTAAGACAGATTTTATTTTTTTTAAATAGATTGTATACCAGAAGCTGGATCTCAAGCTTAGTGTCAAGAATTAATAAATGCCAATGTGCTGTTGACACATCATGTATAACTCTCAAGTATCTAATTTTTGTTTTCTTAATTAGGAGAGAGGGATGGGAATTAACACTGGCCAGTGAGGAACTCTCAGTACCACCACCCAGATATCTGTTTGGAAAAATATTAGAGAATATAAATTAGGAAGATTATGTTTAAAAGCAAACTTTGTTTTCCTCCCAAAAAAAAGGATACAGGCAGACCATCCCCAACATTGGTCTTAGTTCTATCTCCTTTCTAAACTGAGTATTATGCATTATGTAGACTTCCATGTTTGATCTAAAAAAAGCAGACTACAGCAATTTGAAGAGCATTCGTAATCATGAGGATCATATCCATCAACTGAGAAGTGTTTTATTTCACACACCATTTACAACTTCATACAGAGATACAACAAAATCAGCAGGCATCAAAACAGCTAATGAGAAAGAAAAGCATCACTTTATTGTAATTGGAGGTTGTATTCCACCTCTGCCTAGTTATGTAGGGTGGATGCTCAGACTGGACACAGTCTGCCACTGATTTCAATTACTTTTCCTATTGTACCACCATGGTAGCAAGTCTATCTTCTCTTCAAAGTAGTAAACAGCTAGAATAAGCAACAGTTTTTTAAAAAATGAAAGAAAAGAACTGTCTTTGATTTGACATTGTGCAGTGACAAGAAGAAAGTACAGTGGGCAACTGGGTATGGATTTCATCCAGCAGTTCCAACCTGCTGCTCTCAGCTGTCACAACAGGATATAGGTCAACACTAGTCCTTCGGATATACGCAGTCCAAGGTTATTCACCACTTCAACTAAAAGCTTCACATGCAATATATCTGCTGTTGCATCTTCCCCAAACTGCCCCAGATGCTTCACAACAATAAACATATCATAGAATCAAATCTGATTCTTTTAAAAGCCAAATTTATTTTGATATCATCTGCAATGCCGTTTGATCAAACAGCCAAAAAGAACACTTCTGTATGTTCTACCAAAGCAATGGATTAAGGAAAAAAATAAAATAGTAACAGCTATATTGTTCCCCAAGTATAAGAAAAAATAGCGTTTACAGAAGACCTTTTCTTTGAGCCAGAAGATAAAAAAGGACTTTAATTTTAGAAACAAAAATAAGCATTGAGGAAGAAGAGACTAGATGCAACAAAAAATACCTACAAATCTATTCCCACTGTTTGGTTAATTTTGAAGTTTAATGACTTCAAAACTAAAGCAAATGTTTTAACTGATAACTTTCCAGAAGCTGATCAGAAGTAACAGCATCATGGGATACTTACCAAATCCCTTCCATCATTTCCTGTTCCCCAACCACATACTCAAATCATCTCTCTTGGCATATTTGACCAGTACCAACACAGTAATACTCATTTTAACCAGAACGCACCAGCCATTTGGCAGGGAAAAAAAAGAACTGTAGGGAATTATTAGTAGTAGTAGTAGGCATATTCCCTCTTTAGAAACCCCTCCTCTAGCTTTAAAATAAACCCAGAAAAGGGACTAAGAATGTCACTGCTCCAGATGTGTCACTGATAAATAGAAAAGGGAAGAACACAGGCTAGTGCACAGGGGATAAGGATGCAAAGCTGACACAGCAGGGAGAAGATGAGATATCACAAGAGTCATAAGCCACTTACACAAAAGAGGAAATGCTAAGAAGTTTTGAAGTGTTTCCATATGCAGAACAAATCAAATCATGTAGCAATGTAAAAAAGATGTTTACACCTAATGCTATTTACCTTAGAAGTTGATGGGATTGCATTGTTTATGATAACAAACTGATTACCATGAATTCACTCAAAAGGCATAAAAGTACTGTGTGTGAATAGATACCTCTTCTAATTCAGTATTTCCTCATGGTTCCAGTCACTTACATTTAAAGAGGTTACACCGACTTGCTACTGACTTTTACCAGGGTAAACTCAAATTCACCATATTAACAAAAGCTGTTAAATAAAATAATATTTTCTTCTAAAAAGCCATATAAATGAAATTTGAGGGTTTTTTCATGTTTTAGGTTGAACAATTTTAATTACATTTTTAGTACATAAAAGTTGATATGGAAACTGTTCCACAAGTTGTTTGGAACATTCAGTTTTCCGATCTACGTAAATGTAGGGGAAAAAGTGAAACACACCCTGAAATAATTTGGCATTAGAGACAGATTACCTACATCCTTTAGCATTAAACAAAGACAATTTCCTCAACAGAGAAACCTCATGAAGTGATTACAATACTGCAGCTACAAAATTGCAGTCAGCACCTGCTAAATAACCTCTTCATTTTAATTATCTATAAATATTCAGACTTTGGACAAATCAAATATACATATCTTTTTAACAGCTGTCAAAAGAACAGAGTAAGTTTTACACTGTCTCAAATTAAACAGCACATGTTAAGCTGCATATTTACAACAACACTGATATTATGAACTAGATATCAACTACATGTTAGATTGGAAGAAAACCAAACGGACAGAAGATATTAAAAAATCATGAGATCTGCTTCTCAGGCAGCAATGGAAGGGGCATTCTGACATGACAGTTTCTATTGCCTTTGGTGGTTTAATACCACGGGAAATGTATAGACTTCTTTTTTAAAGGTTTTGTCACAAAAGGCTTATCCTTTCATAGAATTGTACTATGGTGCTATCTCTAAAAACATTTTGGGACCTTTCAGAAAACTCCATTAATATTTCTTAACGTATCCTTAACCTATCACCTTTTTCTATAAACTTAAAAGACAAGACAAAATCTTTCAGTTTAACAGCCATCATTTCATATTCTCCAATGTAGCTGCAAAACATTAGTGAGATGGGAAAATGTGGGAAGTTTATCTGCAGATTGTAACACCTTGATATTCAAAGTCCTAGCAGTCCTCAGAGACACTAATATTTTCCTACTTTCTCCTAACACTTTTAAATGAGAACCCAATGCCTCAGCCCAGTAAATCTGTCCAAGCTCTGTCTAACATGCATTGTGTAAAACACTCTACATAACAGATGGGGACCCTTGTACAGTCATATTCCACTATCCCAGTCATATAAAATGGTCCCTGTACCATAACACAGAAGTGCTCCAGGTAGAGATGAAAGAACAAGAAAATCTCCATAAGAGAAATTCCTCCTCCTTAGGAGACTGGAGAAGAGCTTAGTGCAATGAATGTAATGACTGAACTAATTCTGCTTCCATATTTACAGCAAACTTTCTGCAAGGGGCATCCCTGCTTGTAAAGAGAGAAGCCAGTCCAAACCATTCAACCACATACTACAAAGACAGTACATATGCATACACTGTAGAAACAATTGCAGTTTATCTACAATGACATGATATGGGGGGACAATCATCTGATCTCATCTGTTTCAGGAACAGGAAACTCATTCTAAGAAAGAAGATTTAATTTTGACATTGTAACAGCGAGTAGTTGGAAGCACCGCAGAGACTCAAAAGTACACAACTAAAGATCACGTTAAAGATTGTGCTCCATACAAGTTTTAACCCAGAAAATAAGAGAAAACATAACTGCAGAAGGCATTCTTTGGTGAATGCCTTCTTAGGAAGGCTGTACCTAAAATCCAGAGAATCAATGCAGCTGGAAATGGGAAATTCAGGAAAAGGTCCATGAAACAAAGCAAAGCCAAAAGAAAAAGGTTAAGACCTTCTTAATATTTTTAAATAGCTTGAGAGGTTCTGTGCAAGTATAGCAACAGGAAATATAATACAGTGCAAAAAGCAGGTAAAATGAAAAGAAGACAACGAAAGTGTTTAAAAGCTGAAAAACACTTAAAAAATTCAAAAGCAAGTAAGAAACACTGGGGGAAACACACAGTAAAGTTAAAAGAGAACACCCGTAAATTAAAAAATTAATTTTGGATACAATAAAACCCCAAAATAGCTAGTGTAATACCAGGTCAAAAAGGCAAGGGACACAGTTTCAGAACACGGAAATCATAGTCCCTGTCTATACAGAGGCCCTACTGAGAACATCATCTTAACAAAGCTAACTTCACACGTGAAAAATCAAACAGATCATAAGTAGTAAGGAAAGGGCTATAAAGACCCTGGTACAATCATGCATCTATAATTCAAGGCCTCATTACTCAAAAGGTGGTGAGGACTCAAGAACAGTACAGACAGAGCAAGAAGGATTGAAAGTGGTCTTGAATATACTGCCATAAAAAACAGCAAAACAGTGAAAGGGTCAGCCTTCAAATCATTAGCGGCAGAACTACATAATACCACGCCATCACACGTGCTTCCCTCTTGGCACCACCATGTCCAATGCTTTGACACTGGCAGAGGACAGTCAAGAATAACAACAGTTTCAAAACCTCCTACATGTGTAATCATCATGGCTCTTGACTGGTGTGAGTAGTAGGACAGAATTAGGGGAAAAAATTAGGATTCTCCATGAAGAATCGTTTAAGCCAATGATCAAGAAATTTCCCTTAGGAACAAATGCCTCCTCCACCCCACTGCTCAGGCCTTCCCGTTAGTTGCAGGATGAAGACCCAAAAAAGAAGGTAGCACAGTCCCTTCAGATTTTCCTCCACGGTCTCTCCCAAGCACAAGGATACTGATATTTTGCATCACTATTCCTGCTTTGTTAGAGACTGGGATGACCCAGACCTGAAATCTGAGAGCCAGGGATTGGGCTCCCTTACCCTCTACATGGAATGGGATACAGCAAAGGACAGCCAGGGAACACAATAACATCCCAGCCCTGATTATTTTCAAAGCACTCCTCACAGCAAAACTTATGCATGGGTTGGAATATAGGCATCCCTTAATCCTAAAACATTATTAACAGCATTTAGCATGCTTAAAACACATATCATTTTGCCCTAACAATAATTTCAGTTTGTCCTGTATTCTAGGAACTTTCAGAGCAAGTTGCAGAACTTCCCACTGCACATTATGATCTGTACCAAGTAATAAGCTGTGTCTGTAAACACTCCTTTAAGGAAGCCAGTTAACCTAGTGCTGCACGTACAAAGAATCAGAAGATATGAACTGAAGGTTTGGCTGGCTTCAAATATTTTAAATAAAATTGTTATCTGGATCTAAACAACGCTGAGTGATGCTAGCACGGTAATTTAACTTACAAAAGAATCCAATAAGCTTTTGTGAATGCCACTGATAGAACAGTACACGATACTACAAGAACTATTAGGAAGCTACTTCTTGGAAATGAATGATAAGCACAATTCACATACAAGCCCCAGTTTTCATAAGGCCATTAAATACATTTCATTTTCAACTTGCCACTACTTGCACCTCCCATAACAATTATTCTCAATGTATTTTCATCTGTTCCATAAAAAAAGATTGCTTCTGCTTTACCTAATCCTCTACTTACATCAATCCTATTGTTCATTTCCTTCCCTTTCATCTTCTCCACATTAATTCCCCACATTGCTTTTGATCTAGCTTTTGTTTCCTTTTTTCCCCTACAGATTCTTCCTGATGAAGAATTTACAGCCCTAATGTTCATCTGACGTGTATGGTGATGTTTTATTGATTCACTACACTGTCTAACAGCATTATACAAAACACAAGATGGGTTGCCTAAGCCTATAACTTGGATCTAAAAAATCAGTTTAACTGAACTTGAAAAATGCCCTATTTTATCAGTAAATATCCATATTTAATTATAATAGCAAAAGCATATGAAAGAAGCAGCCAGAGAAAACAAACATTTCCTCCTCACAGTCCAAAGAATTACTCTTTGCCATAGCGGCAAGCCAAGTAAATAGAATAATTGCAATTTTCACTGCTGCTAAATAAGAAATAGAAAACCTCTCCAGGAACTGTTCTGTATGGCTGTAATAAATGCCCACAGAAACAAGCTAACCTACATTATTCATTCCCCTACAGAAAGGATAGCCTTTTTAGAACTGGAAAGAAGTAGAGCAGCTGATTTTAGCTGATATAAAGCGTAAGTTATATTTTAAATGGATGCTATATTCAATTTTTAAGGGAAAAAATGGCATTTAGTTCAGATAATTCTTAATGCTGAACAAGTGTTTCACATTCATAAATTAACATCAATGCCCAAGTATATAAACCACTCAGAAATTATTTTACTTAGCACACTATACTTGCTGCAAGACCATATAACCTAAGCTAAGTTTTGTGTCTATTCACTTGTGTCAAAACCAGCCACTGGGTAAAATCTCTAAGCAGAGGCTCCCTTTCTTTCAGCCTCACAGCCCTATGGCCACCTGCAACTACGTTACTTCTCGGGCATTCGGTCTCTGGCCTTGTGAATCTGTATTCCTCACTGCACCAGTAAAGCTTCAACAAAAGAAGGGCTTTAATCACTCCTCACTACATAAAACTTGCAGATGGGAGAGTGGCTTGCAGCTCCCACACCAAATTTAACGCTACTAATGTTTGTTAGTCTAAAGGAGGCATGTACAGAAACAGCCAAGCCATCATTTGTCTGCAGCAATAGCTAGGAGAGAGACTCCAACACTTCAGCCCAGGCATGATACTGGAAATTCGGATACATTAAAGGTTAATCCTGGATTTTGATTAAGGCCCCTCAGGAATTAAAGATCAACATACCATCTGCATACAACAGAGTAATATCAACAACTCCCATTGTTGGAACAAGTCCATTTTTCTACAGATCTAGGCTGGTTCCTTGGTTTGCAAAGGGAATCATTTGTCAAATTTATCATCACACAGTCACCCAAGATTACACAGAATCACAGAATATGCTGAGTCGGAAGGGACCCACAAGGACCACTGAGTCCAACCCTTAGCCCTGCACAGGAACATCCCTAAGAGTCACACCATCTGCCTGAGAGGATCATCCAAATGCTTCTTGAACTCTGTCAGGCTTGGTGCTGTGACACTTCCCTAGGGAGCCTGTTCCAGTGCCCAACCAGCCTCTGGGTGAAGAACCTCTTTCTAATATCCAACCTAAACCTCCCCTGACACAACTTCAGGCTGCTCCCTTGGGTCATGTCACTGGTCACCACAGAGAAGAGATCAGTACCTGCCCCTCCTCTTCCCCTCACAAGGAAATTTTAACTGCAATGAGGTCTCCCCTCCATCTCCTCCAGGCTCAACAGACCAAGTGACCTCACCTGCTCCCTCAGCTAATACAGCTTTCCCTCAAGGTCCTTCACCATCTTCATTGCCCTCCTTTGGACACTCTCTAGGAGCTGTATATCTTTCTTATATTGCAGTGCCCAAAACTGCACACAGTATTCAAGGTGAGGCCACAACAGTGCAGAGCAGAGCAGGACAATCCCCTTCCTCGACCAGCTGGTGATGCTTTGCCTGATGCTGGCCCTCCTGACTCATATTCAACTTGCTATCAACCAGAACCCTCAGGTGCCGTTCCGTGGCACTGGTTTCCAACACCTCATTCCTCAGTCTGTACGTACATCCAGGGTTGTCCCATCCCAGGTGCAGATGAACTGCATGGTTGGTGATTGCCCAGTCCTCTAATTTTTTGAGGTCTCTCCGCAGGGCCTCCCTGCCTTTGAGGGAGTCAACAGCTCCTCCCAGTTTTGTCATCTGCAAACTTGCTTAGTATCGCTTCCAGTCCTGTGTCCCAATCATTTATGAAGATGTCGAAGAGCACAGGGCCTAAGATGGAGCCCTGTGGAACCCCACTAGTGACAGGTCACCAGCCTGATGTTACCTCATTCACTATTACCCTCTGTGCTCAACCTGTGAGCCAACTGTCACCCACAACATTATGTGTTTTTCCAGCCGTGGGATGGACATTTTGTCCAGATGGGTCCTGTGAGAGATAGTATCGAGAATGTTACTGAAATCTAAAAAGATAGTATCAGCTGGCTTCCTTCCCTTGATCAGCTAGGTGGGTTACCTTGTCATAAAAGGAAATCAAGTTGGATAAGCAGGATTTTCCTCTCATGAAGCTATGCTGGCTCTGACCAGTGACTGTGTTGTCTTAATTCTCAGAATAATCTTCTCCATAACTTTACCAGGCACTAAAGTGAGACTGACAGGCCTGTAGTTTCCAGGGTCCTCCTCCTTGTCCTTCAAGATCAGAAAAAAGTTCACCAGCTTCCAGTCAGCTGGGACCTCTCCAGATTCCCAAGACTGCTCAAAAATCATGGAGAGAAGTTTTACAATGACATCAGCAGCTCTTTGAGGATTTTGAGATGAATCCCATCAGGCCCCACAGATTTGTAGGGATCCAACTGAAGCAGCAGATCCCACACAGTTTCAGGGTTGACTGGGAGTTGATCATTCTCACAGCCATGATCCTCCAAGCTGAGGGCACTTAGACACCTTTGGCCTGTCATCCATGTTGAAGACAGAGGCAAGGAAAGTGTTAAACACCTCTGCCTTGTCTCTGTCCCTGTTTGTGAGGTGACCATCCTCATCCTGTAAAGGGCCAATATTATTTTTACACTTTCTATTGCCATTAATGTATTTGAAACAATTCCTTTTACTGCCCCCCACATTTCTGGCAGCTTCAATTCCAGTTGAGCTTTGGCCGCATGAATTTTCTCCCTACGGTGGCAAGCAGCATCTCTGAATTCTTCCCATGTCACTTGATCTTGCTTCCCCTGGGCATACACATTCCTTTTTTGCCTTATGTCCAAGAGAAGATCCCTGTTCAGCCAAGTTGGCCTTCTGCCTCACCTGTTTGACTTCTGACATCTGGGAAATGCCTGCTCCTGTGCCCTTAGGAAGTGATGTTTGCAGAGTGACCAGCACTGATGGACACCAGCACCTGCAAAAACATTTTCCCAGGGAACCTTACTAATTCCCTCAGCAGCCTGAAGTCTTCTCTCCTCATGTCCAGAGTTGAGGTTTTTCTGGTATTTTTCCTTCTGTTCAACGGAGATTTTAAACTTGATCACTTCGTGGTTACTGTGGCCAAAACAGCCAGCAAACTCCACTTCACTCAAAAGATCCACTCTGTTGACAAGCAGCAGATCAAGGAGCGCACCTTTCCAAGTCATCTCCCTTAGGACCTGTTCCCTGAAGTTGTCATCCAGCTCTTTTAGGAATCTTCTGGACCAGGTTGTACCCGCTGTGTATGCTCCCAGTTAAGTTCTGGCAATCTGAAGTCCCCAAGGACAAGGGGAGTTGATTTGGAAGTGCTCCCTAGTTCATCAAAGAATAATTCATTGGCATCATCGTCCTGTGTCTATAGCAGTCTATAGCAGACTCCCATGATGACATCTGCATTATTTGTTTGCCCCTTGATTCTTACCCAGAGGCTCTCAACTGTGCCAGTGCCAACTGTGAGCTCCATATGTTCTAATCCTTCTATTACACACATTGACACCCCTTCGCCTCTTCTGCCCTGCCTATCCCTCCTTAAGAGCCCATAATCGTCCAACACGGCATTCCAGTCACAGGTGTCATCCCACCAGGTTTCACTTATGCCAGTGATGTCACATCTCTGGGACTGGGCCAAAGCTTGGAGCTTGTTTGTTCCTCATGCTGCAGGCACTAATGTAGAAACATTTCAAGTGTAACACTGTAGCAAATACCTTGTGAATCACTTTGAAGAATCCCATTAGTGCTCATTTCTTCAAGTTCTGGCACACCATCCCATTGCTCATCACTGGTGAGCCTGGTTTTGTCCCTTTCCCCTTTTCAAGCTAGTTTAAAGCTCTATCGATGAGCCCCACTGGCTCCTGTGCTAGAACTGTGTTTCCCCTCTGAGATAGGTGCATCCCCCATCAGGTGTCAGTAGACCGAGTGTTGAGTAGATCATCCCATGGCCAAAAAACTCGAAATTTTTCTGATTACACCAACCTCAGAGCCACTCATTGCCCTGATGGATCTGCCTATTCTTATCAATATTATCCCTTGTTACTGAAAGGATAAAAGAAATTACTACCTATGCTCCTGATCCCTCTAGCAATCATCCCAGTGCCCTGAAGTCTCTTTTGATTGCCCTTGGATTTTTCTTTGTTATTTCATCAATGCCAGTTTGAACAACCAGTAGTGAATAGTAATCAGAGTACATTATTAAGACTGGAGAGTTTTCCAGTAATGTCCTTTACCCGAGCCCCTGGGAGACAGGGATTAAGGCAATATTGGACAAGTTTAGAGAACTAAGCTCAACCATCCTCCCGCTGCCCCAGCTACTGGCTAGGGACAGTCAAACACTCCTTCCTTAAGGAAAACTGAAAAATATTTCACTAAGGGGAAAATACCCAAAACACAGGTTTCAGGTCTCCTCACCTTCTCTTACCTGCTAGGGTTATTTTCATGAAAACAGAGACTTTGCCCTTAGCCATACACATCACCTCTCCTAACCCAAAAATTAGGCTCTCCCTACAATATGAACACTTCACGTCCTCCTGTACAAGACGATGACTTGGCAATGGCACCATTCGGTAAGATAAAACCGGCCACAACACAGTTGTTGTCTAACCTCTGGTCCAGAGTTTTGCAGGCCTAACAAAAAAGCTTTGCAGAAGGACTGGAGAAGCAGAAGAAAGTAACGTTAATGGGTACATGGAAATAATGTCTGTTGTCTTTCTACTCAATAATGGTAGAGGAGAAAATATTAATCAGTAAGCTCAGGGATACTTAAGAAACAATAACTAGCAGTAAAAATTCTTCAGCACAGACAACTGAAGTTGACAAAAAAGCCTATTTTTTCTGCTCTTAAAATGACCCAGGAAACAAAACCTTTCTGTCTAGCAATCTACACCAATTTTCAAAGCAATCATATTTATTACTGCCAGCTCTGAAATCTGACACACATAGACACCTTTGACAGTTCACAGGTGAAGTGTCTAGGAAAGGTCAAAATACCCAGAACAAACAACAAGACCAGCTGTCAACGCCCTAAATGCATAATGAAACTGAAATTTTATAACTCCATAATGATGACACAATAAAGCAAAATAGGTACATTTCATGTATTTATTTTCTCAGCCATCTAAAAAAAAATTTGGTGCATTCCTGAATAATAGTACTAGGAAAACTGAATTCAGACAAGCTCGTTCTGCAACAATAGACCCCATGAGCTGGAACATCCATCATTTGGGTTTACTGTTAACTTCTGTTCTCTGCAATGAATGATCTCTACTTTTTCCACAAAAATAGCTTAAAATACGAGATTTTTTTTTGAAGTTATGGAAGACTTCTATTTTGCATTATAACATTAGTTGACTACAAAATAATCAAAGCTTGTAAAGATATATATAAAATGTAATCACCTAGCTATACATTGATCTTCACTGTGGGGAGTTTCCTTGTTATAACCACAACAAAGGTGGTGTCTAATGACAGTAATGGCAAGTAGGACTGGGAAAAATTCATGTTCAGAATTAATGCAAAGAATCTCTCAAAATACCAGGAGCTTGGTGAACTTTCTGTCCAAGAAGATGCCAATTATTACATTTAGTTTACAGGTCTTTGTTTGTTAATAATTTTAATATTTGATCATTTTTTTAGTTTTGCACATCTCTTTACAGAAATCTACTATCTTCCTACACATGAAGTGGTGATTGTTCGGGTTGAATTAGCTTTGATGCCATTAGGAGTGAGGTCTTGGGCACTGATATTTTCTGACAGAAAGAATTCCAGCTACCTCACAATGGAAACTTTTCATACACTTTTCCTCTGAGCAGCCAGATAATGTAAAACAAAGGAGGGATCTCTCTTTTCAAATTCTGCAATTCTTTCAAGGTACCAAGCCATTACACTACTTGCTACTTAGAAAAGAGAAATCACAATATAGGTACATTAGTATTACATTTCATATCAAATATACGCCAATTTTTTTATCTTCACACATTTTGTTTCCAGACAAAAGACAGCAGAACTGCCCTATAAGTGATAAAAACTGAATATACTTTCAGTAAAGACACACATTCTGTATCTCTACTCTTGCTGAAGGCGTTAGTTCAGTTAATAAAGTTCAAAATTGCAAAATCCTCCTTACCATTATGTTATGTAGAAAGGAATCTTATGTCTTCAGAAGCTGGGAAATACTGAATAAAGCAGCTCAACTAGACAGAAAAGAGAGGTTTGAAGTACTTTATTCACCTAGTTAACCTAGTTGTGGATTAGGAGAATGTCAAGATGGAGTCATATCAGTAGGAACCCTAGTTTAAGTGCTTTTACTTGATCTGTTGTTGGGACTTTGAGGTGCAAGGAAATGGGGACTACTTGGAATTAATCAGTCCTTTCATATGATTCCAAATAGTTATGATTCTACATCTATTTATTGATGCTTTTTCTCCCTTGCAGCGCATCCTTATTATAGCCCTAAAAATGAAATGTACATTTTATTCTGTTTGTTCATTGCAGGACCAGTGCAGCCAAACACAGTTGAATTAAGACTTAAATCAAGAGGTGTCTGTTGGGACACAAGCTATGCTAAATTAGTTTCACTTTAAGTTCAGACAATCACAAAATCATAGTAGCAGTTTTAGGAGAAAATATTTGAAGGTCTTACAAGTTGTTGCCAGAATTACAACAATTACAGGTATAATAAGAGACAGTGCCCCTACTGCCAAAGAGTATATCTTTACTCCATTTCCCAGACTTATTAAAAATAAAATAGATTTCTTTTATTTTGACAGCCAAGACTAACTTTGACAGTTACATGAACACTTGCAAAGAAGGAATCTGCCAGTCCCCCATCCCCCTGAAAACAAAACACCTTCTCTCTTGTCAAGCTTCCAAAGGTTTAAGATTTGCCTGAATGCAGCCACAACACTGTTCCAGTCCCCTTAATTCAGCTTCTCAGTGCAGAATCCATTTGTCAGCTTCTGGTGTGAATAGTTCATAGTCAGAGACTTCTCTCCTTGAGAAGGTATCCTTTGTCTTTTCTTGAAATGACAACTGTGCCATTTACATAGATGCTGCTGCTGTGTTGCTGATCATGTTAAGAGCACACTTTTCCACAGAAGTGGTTTCTGAGACTTGATAATGATAGTGTGGTATCCTTCAACCCAAATCAGATAAAGCTGCCTTTCTGACCCAGCTTGAACCATGATCTCTTCATAGGGCTGCCAGCATCCCTAACATAAAAAGCTGGCAGCTCTTGTTACATACTGACTATGGTTTCAGCCCTAGATGATGAAAAGGATCTCCAATAAACTCACTACTAAGAGAGCTCGAAGAGAAAAAGGAATTTCCAACTTTCACTTACTCTGACAGAACCTATTTCTTCCTGCTACCTGAACTCAAGCCAGACCAGAGTAGGGGGTGTCATGTGCAACACGCTCTTCACACTCAACAGGATCTTTGCTTTTATACACATACAGATGTGTGGATGCTGACATTAGGCAGACAGACACCAGCCACCAGACAAGCTCCTTCAGTGATGAGGATAGATCTCATCTTTGGCACAGAGATAGCAAAGTACAAACTCTACAAGGAATTTAAAATGTTATAATTGACTTTTCCATGGTCACTCAGGAATCTAGGGAGAAATAAAAAAGATGGTAAATCAGGTGTGCTTTAACTAAAGAAATCATTTTATGTACTTTTCCAAAATGAATTGTACAGCTTCTACAACACGTTGCATGTTGAAGCACTTTCATGGAAAAAAAACATTTATTTCTGTGGAGAAAAACCTTGGTCAGGCTTTTCCTGCAAGACAAACACGCTTCTGATCCATGAAGTTACCAGTGCCAGACAATCAGCAGTTCCTCAGTGAGAAGAGACCCTTTAGTGTCATTAGAATCCTTTTACCAATCAGCAAGCAATGACCAATTAAAAGAACATTTAAATACTTTCTCACACAATTAAAACCACTGATCACCTATTTCCAGTAAAATGGATAACAAAATTATCAAGTTGCATGTACCATGAAAATTCAGTAACAGCACAAGAACTTTAGCGCTTTCCATGATCCCAAGAAGCCATTTCATTGTGTTAGTTCTGATACCTAAATTGTCAATAGCCCACATCTGTATAAACCAGTTAAATGAATGTATTTTTATTTCTTTTAAGCCAAACAAATATTTAAAGTCTTCACCGGGAGAGGATAACATTCTAATACATCTTATTGGTATTAAGGGAGTCAAAGTATAACAGGCAGTGTGGAAAAAATATCAAGATACCTGTTGAGGAAGATGACAAATAGCATTAAAGGCTGGCAAACTCAGCTGGAGATAAAGAGTACCTTACAGGTGAAAGGCTCAGACATCTCTTTTCTTCCCAATGTTAATTAATCTTCTACGTGCTTTGCACAGATTGGGTTTTAATGCCATTACTTAACAAGAAAAAAATTTAACACAGTAACACATACTCTGAGATTATCTGAAGCCATGAAGCTGTATCTAAATCTTATTGTTCCAAAAGTTACTTGTGCTTTTTTATTTACTCTTTAGACATTTCTTGGGGATAAGACAAAATTGCAAAATTTGTATTAAGCTTTTTTTCAGTACTGGCACCAATGACAGGAACCACTGATAAAGATTCAGAGATAAACTGCTACATTCCAGCACAGATACAATACAGGTTAGTGTTGTATTAAAAAGAAGAGAGAACAAAGAAAAACAAAACAAAACAACTGATGATAGTTTAATTGAAAAAAACCAACCAAACTATATCATGTGGCACAAAACAATTCTTGCTTTAATATTTTTAAAGGATAATTAAGTTTAAATGAAAGAGAAAATACAACATTATCAGATTTTGGAGAACTAATACAACATGTCAGCCCATGTTGTTTTTAATTCTGATGTAGAGAAGATGAATAATACTTTAAAATTCTAATTTTAAGTACTGAAATATGCTGGTAATTAGTAAGGCATACAACAGAGATGAAATATAACCTCAACAACCAAATGAGAATTTATACTCTGAAGTCATTTCATCTGTTAATCACTGCAGCTAACTGTACCAGAAGTAAACTTGCTAAAATGACAAACTAATGGAGACCATTAAAAAATTCCAGCTAGAGAATAAAAAAAAAAAAAACCCAGCACATATCCACAGAAAGAGTCAGGCAGATTTAGGAAAGTAGATTAATAGTCCCAAATGACTGAAAAATGCCAGAGTTGCATGCAACATTGAACATACTTTCTACTGCCATTTTCAAAGCCATTTCCCACCTCTTCTGGAAAGCACTACTAATGTTGAACTTTCCGGGACACACCCTTAGCTATCAAAGCCACTTCTGCTGGGAATCTGAATTGTTCAACAGATTCAGAGGATCCCACTCTGTAATACCCCTAAAAGCATTCATTCTTTTGGCCACCTAGCACTTGAGTTGTTTCAAGCACATTTTTACAAAGCAAAGCCACAATCTCGTGAGTTGGGATTTATGACATAAACTAAAATAAAACAAGAAATGAATATTCGTACTCCACATGGTCAGCCAGAGCAACTCTAAATCACCAATGGTTCACTCTGGATTGCAGATGTAGCCCACATTATGGGCCAATGTGACTTGATCTCACCATAGACTTTGGCTGCATAGACTGACAAATTCATTGTGACTGACAGTGACCATTCCCTTGGTCCTTTCCCCTCTACTTCCATTAACTCACCTATTTCGGGTGAGTTTTCCTTTGCAAAGGACAGGAAAAATCCATTAGCTGTGTAAGGGAGGGGATCTATTTCCCTTTTTTATCTTAGGAGTTGCTGCTGTCTTTTTCAGAGGCATCCTATTCTGGCTGGTTTTGTTCTTGGTCTGTTCAACTGTTGAACAAAGGAGGCCCACGCTTCCAGTTTCCTGAAATCTGGATATACTATCTCTCGCTATCCTTTTCTTCATTTATTGCTCTTTATCTTTAAACAATAAAATCAGTCTTCATTCTTGCTTATTGCATATTAAATGTTCAAGGCCAGGTTGGATGGGGCTTTGAGCAACCTGATCTAGTGGAAGGTGTCCTTGCCCATGGCGGGCGTGGGTTTATATCTGTGTGCGGAACCAGATCTTTAAAGGCACTTTCCAACCTATACCATTTTGTGTTTCTATTATGTTGACTGGCGATCAATGGAGTTTCCCTTTGACCGTTTAGATGATAAAACTGATACAAAAGACCCCTGAGTTACACAAAATTATGTTTGTTACAAATTAACAGTGTGCAAAGCTCACCATCATCAAAATAAAGATGCCAGTTTAATCATACACCCTTTTCATTAAACTATTTCCCTCCTCCCCTATCAGCTAGAAGAAAATATTAAATTAAAACAAGATAAACTGTGCATGCAAAATAGTCTGTTACCGTCAAACAGCTGGGCTGCTCCAACACTGACAAAGAGGTCACGGTGTGAAAATACACAGCGATTACAGCAATAAAGGAAACAGCTGATAGAGGTTAGGTGGTGGAAACAAGAGGGCAGTCACAACAGAAAGACAAGGTTGGAATGAAGACAGGAGCATGGGAGGAGCAGAGGAAGAGCCTGCCAAAGGCATGGGTCTGGGACACAGAGCTACAGCATGAGGGGGAAGGGAAGAGCCTTAGTGCCAAAACTGTCAAACTCCTCCCATCATCACACTGTATTTTCAGTTTCTTACAACTCAGATGGACTCTATTTAGGCTCTACAGTCATTCAGAAGTGACTTCAGAGAAATATGTAGCCATTTCTGACATAGAATCAGAATACGTTTTTGGCCACATTACTAAATTTTATTGACTTTTCTACGAAAGGCTGAAATATCTCCTTTATGATTTGGAACAGAGGCTTGAAAATCTGCCTGGGAAGTAAAACTGTAGAAATGCACCTCTACCGTTCTCTTAAAAGCTGCATTAAACTTTGGATGAGTTCTTTGCATTTCAAAAAGCAAATCCTATCTATATCTGCAGATCGCTACACTTCACGACTACGGTTCTGAAAGACTCTTCCTTCGACTCAACATATACCAGCCAGGGGTGAACACAGCTTCCCCTGAAATTGTGGGTTTGGATTGCAGAACACCAGGTAAACCTAGTAAGATTATCACCTCCGATGTTTCAATGCTTACACCTGCTAGGGCTCAGCACTAAAAGGAGAAGCGGCATAAACAACCTACAAGCAACAAGGGCACCAAGGGCACTGTGACCCGAAAAAGAAGACTGGGACAAAGATTGGAAGTGTCAGGGTGCAGAAAAGATGAAGAGGAAAATTTGGAGCAAGAAGGTGGGGAGGACTCACTAAGCAAGAAGACTGAAAATGGAGAAAGGAAACTGAAGTAGTAACAGAAACATATGAAACTTAACTCAGAGAATGAAAGAGATGGAAGCATCCACTGATTGTGCAAGCAACAAGGGGCTAAAAGTACAGGATGAAGGTAAAGTGAGAACTACCTAAAGAGTGAGATCTTAGAAGAGCTAACTAGACAAATTGTAAAGTAGAAGAAATGGCACAAGCAAAACCGACACTGAGGCCCTGGGAAAGGAAAATGGAAATGAGGACCAATACATGGATGAAAGCCTGGGGGCCTGTGGAGCGGGGCACAGCTACATAGGAGAAGGTACTGTAGAAAAGAACCAAGGTTGGTTCCTAAGTGATGTGGAAGTCCAAAGGGGAGTCTCAGACAGGCTAGACAGTAAGCATGGACCAGGCAAGATGTCTGCAGAGTGGAAACTAGGACTAGCCAGAAGAATGAAACAAGAACAAAGCCAAACTCAGAAGAGGCAGGACCTGAAAAATGGCACATTAGCAGCAGTGAGCAAAAAGAAGTAAAGAGGTAGAAAGCACAGCTTTTGAATGCTTGGCCACCTTTTAAGAACAGAAACTTCCAGGCAGTGGCTGGACATCACTTACTGATGGGAAGTAGAGAATAAAATCTTTGGTTGTTCCTTTGCTTGCAGGTGCACAACCTTTTGTGTTTGCTTTAGTAAACTGACTTAACCTACAAGTTGCTTCCCATCTTATTCTCCCTCCCCTGCCCAGCTGAGAAGGGGGAGTGATAGGGCAGCTTGGTAGATACCTGGCATCCAGCCAAGGTCAGCCCACTGCACTGGTGCATACAACATTACCTGAAATAATTCTAGAATTATGGAGCTATAGGTCTATTTTGGTTTCCAGTTGATTTCAATTTATTGTACGTCCTTGAGATCTATAGATTTTTCTCTGAACATGAAATATACCATTGGCAATAGATTATGACTACTTAAGTCATATTCCTTTTTTCTTCTCTATAAGCCACAGACAGTGATGCAATTTATTATTAATAATTTAAACTAATTTCCCTCCTCCTGCATCCAAGATAGCCTTGTTCTCTTCTTAACCCTTTCGGTAATATTACTTTTAGCCTGATCTTGAAAGGAAAAAAGAAGTTAACAAAATGTACTATTTGCAAGTCCCTCCTCTAAATCCACATCACATATTCAACTTCTGAACCCACTAACTGGTCAGTATTAACCAAACATATTAAAATCTCTTTCAGTTTTATGAAAATGAAAAGCTGCACAGAGAACAAAATGAGTGCTCCCATTCAGCTCTTGGACAGACAAGGACAATTTGGTTGTCAGCCAGCAGCTGGACTGGTCAACCTGTGAATAAATACATGGTAGACCCAGTCCTGCTTTCTGGCAGGACAAATAGGGAATGTGACACCACCATGGACAAAGAGATGATTTTAAAAAAAGAGGGTGACAGTGAGAGGTAATTGGAGGATATGACTGGGTAACGCTAGGGGCAGGAAGAAGTACTGCACTAAGAGTTTCCTAGCAGACCCAAAAGTGTGCTGGAGGTACTGATGTGGACAAGTAATGAGGACCCAAGAGACAATCCTGCAGACCAGCCAGTTCCACTAATGTGAGACTGCTTATGGCCCACCATATCACACTCTTATCAACATGTCCTAAGTGCCACCATCTGAGGCAGTTGGGCTGGCCTGCCCTTCCTTCCACAGGGAAGACAAGAGGCGACTGGCAATTGCCAGAGGCAAAACCAACTCAGCTACGTTGCTGGAGAGCAGAGAAGTAAAGCCAACACCACGAGCCTGTCCCTGTAAACTCCCCTTAGTCTAAGTGACATCTTGGCTGCAAAGCAGCCAGTGGGGGATAGACACAGGCAGAGCATCTTGCCTTCCTTCCACTCATTTTCCATAAACATCAATCATAGCTGTATCCAAGTATCATACCCTGGATATTTCAGTGATTAATCTGACACTTACCACTACAGCTTTAATGATATCCTTTACTGTAGAGGTGTCACAACAGGGCACAATGCACTGTTACGTGGAGTTGCATGAGCCACCTCTAAGCAAGTTATTACAATTAGGAGCAGTACAGCTGCATTAACACAGCACTGCCCAAACTAGGTTAGTTAGCATAGGTTCCTTTGTGCTGTACTAAACTGTGCCATGTAAATGTATCCCAAATGGGGAACAGCACAATGTCTCTTGAGTGACTACTGTATATAAATAACAAATAGGACTGCTATCCATTGATGGGCCTAATCATTTGTATTTCTAATCTTAATTTTCATCCTCCCACAACCCAGGTTCCCTGGTTTTATTAGAACATCCTGCTTGCATTCAAATCTTTGTTACAATGAGCTTAATAGCCAGACATACAGCTGTACCACTAGTCTCATATAGCAAGATCTATTCCACAGATCTCTGACTTCTACCAATAGCCAACACTGATACTGAATGAACTCTCATGAACAAAGCTATGTTTTCTTAATAATAACAGTTGTATAAACATAAGGTCTTCTCAGTTAAAGGGAAACTAACATCAAAAAGCAGTAAAACATGGAACCCTAAACCCTTCTTTCTTTGAAGAAACACCTTTGAAGCGAGGTGTTTCTAGTTATGGGTGAATGAAATGAGAATTCAGCTGCAACAAACGGACATCCAGTCTGTATGAAAGACTAATTAGATCCATCTGAGAAGCTGTGTCTAAAACTGCTTCATATATTTCAAAGGAAAGCTCTTCTAGTCTATCTTTTGAGAAGACTACATCAAAACATTTAGTCACAGCTGACGCACATCTATCCACTACAGCAGCATTATTTTTCATAAGCCATAAAAAAGCTACATTTAAGTAATGTTAACAGTCTGGCTTACTTAAAAATTAAAGTAAATGGAGGGAAAAAAGTGGCAAAGAAATTTAGAGCTAAGAAAGCGATTCAAAGCAGCAACGATCTTATAGTTCCCCCTGATGTCAAAGCATCACGAGATCCCAAAGTAGAGCCTTATACTGAATATTAAATGTGCTGAGATTCGCTTAGAGAACAGAATTAAAGATGAAGCACCATCCAGGAGCTGCAGAGTTAACTACAGCTTTTGAGGTAATAAGCCAGGCTCTTATCTTAGCATTCTTTTAAATGTAACTATTGCTATTGCCAAACAATAGTTTTGGCTCCTCCAAAGGAGGAGCTCACATTTTTTAATCTATTCATTATACAAAATTTGGGGAAAGGGGTTGGGAACCTGGAAGGGCTTTTAGAGTCAGGAAGGAGTTGGTTGGGTTTTTATTTTTTTGTTAGATGCAAAACCAATGGTAAAGAGAAGCATATAAGTGATGTTCACGTAAGCACTGTTTTTAGAAACTAAAAAATCATTATATGAGTACTGTGGTGCAGCTTCTCAAGTGTGGCGCACACATGAATTGAAGCAACAGCTGTGCCTCAAGGAGTTTTCAGTCTTACACCAGAAGACCACAGGAGGACTGGAAGGATGGCAGGAAACATTTAATGTTGTTATGCCAGAAACAAGACTTTTTGAAGAAAGAAAATTGTATGTTATTGCTCTGTATTGTTAGAGATTTAATTTATATTTCTGTTCACTGTTCACTGGAAATCCTGGAATTTGGATCATGACCCATGGCAGAACATAGTCTCCATTTTCATAACACAGGAATTCATCCTATGAAGCCACGTGTGGGGGTAAAACTTTTCATGAGGTAATTTAGAATCAGTCATTGTAAAAACCTAGCCCCTTCTCTGCCTTCTAACTTTCTATCTTTTAAAACAATGAAGTCTGATTCTTACACAAGGAAAATAAACATCCAAGCTGACCGCGCCCACTTTTAAAATATTTTGCATTTTAGCATTTCAGACCTTTCATTTCATTTTCTTTTTAAAAATTTCTTGTAGGCTACATACTAGTACCAGACCATATGTTTCTGTGAGTTTTGTAGCAGAAGGACAAATTTCCAAAAACTACTATGACCAAGCTATTCACTGCCCTGACATAGAGGGGAGAGCATATTTAAAGCTACAAAATGAATGCATTACTTTTCAGGTAATTTTTAATTCCCAACCTTGAAGGTATTTTTTCTATATGCTTATGGAGTACTGTGTAAATAAATTAATTTGAGACATAGAAACCCACACCGACAATCTCTCTTTACAAATCAAATATGTACCATCATATACTTATTGCTAAACCTGTACAATCCAGATATACTCTGCCTCTCTTTGCTTAGTGCACAAGCACACCTAATACAAGTACAAACAAATAATATATATTTAATATTTATCTAAGCATTTTTACTTCTATCTTATCTAACATCTCCCAGCATCTAAATTCTCCGAGACACTCAATGCAGCACAGTGGAAATTCATACCAGAAACACTGAGTTCACAACAAGATACTGAGGCCAAGGCCACTTTGATTTAAAAAACACAATGTCAGCAGTCACAGAAACGTAGCAATTAAAGCCCTTGCCCACCCAGTCAAAACTGAGGGATCAATGCTCTCCTCAGATTGAAGGATTCAAGTACACAGTGCTTGCCTCCCAGGAGAAACTGTCCCCACCCCATCAGGATAGGACAGGTCACCCTCCACCCTTCCAGGAAATCTGTCACTACAGAAAAAGGAATGCAGGACCTGTAAAGCCACAGAGTCCATCAACAAGCAGGAGCACTACTATGGCCAGTGACAATGGTAATGCTTTGCAAGGGTGGAAATGCTGGGTTATGGTCTCAGCACAGAGGCAGATTATCCACACCGCATTAAAGTGACATTCTACAAAACACGCAAGTCTTACGAACAGAAAAGGCTCCAGATTCAAACCTGAATTAGAAGAGTAAAAGTACACAACCTCTAGAACAGTAGTTTCTATATGTGTACAATCTATAGAACTCTGCACATGTACTGCAATGAAGAGTTTGTGTGCTACTCTGCAAGCAAAATGTAAACCCCATGGAATAAGGCAGGAAAAGTCTTCTGCTTACAGCTGTAAGGATTATCTAGCTGAGCTGTAAGGATTATCTAACTGATCCGCCCCCTGCCCTAGTGGCTTTACACATACACTTTCCCTTCATTCAAACTAATATTTGGACATGGGAATAACAAATATATTTTAATTCAAACATATAACATATGTAACTACATATATATATTTACAATTAGTCTAACCAGAAAATCTGCATTTACTGCTTCTGGGGATATATGTTAATTTGTATCTCAACTGGCTACTCCTCTTATTGTTTTAATTCCTACAGGTATTTGCTTTTCATTCCTATTAATCCAGCACTCATATTTCTTTCATATGACCAATTAGTTATTATGTGCCTGAAGCATATCAAAAATGTAAAATACTAGTAAAATACTGGTATTTTATTGATTCTTTTAAAAAGGTTATTAATTTTATAGGGATTGGGCTGGGCAATGTTATTCTTCTACTGGAAAGACAGAATTTAATACGCACTGAATTACGATCCTGCTCCACTCACATTTGTGTTTGAGGAATTAAATGTGGTCTAAGTTTGCTTACAGCAACTTCCTACATCATTACTCTGATTTTACATCATACTGCTCCTTGTTACACACGATGTTTCGCATACTTCAGTTTGATTTTTGGGTGATATTTCTTCCTAAGAATTTTTTTCCTCCCCCCCAGAAGAGAATGTACAAAACAATGAAAAATTTTCCTGAAGTAATTTTGAAATCCACTTACCCCTCAATCCTGAAATTTACAGCAAATGAATAAAAGCAAAGCTCTCCTAATTAAATGTTTATTATATTTTAATTTGAAGTCAAAGCTTAACCATAATTAGGTATACATGAATTCATTAACTAAATTAAACCATTCAAACAACTACTTACCTACTCTATACTGATCATACAGGATGTATTCAAAAAACGATGACAGTAATTAATGCCTTAGATTTTATTTTATGCTCTCATTTTGTACTATATATTTTCCCTTGGAAATATTAAGAGGTACACAGGTCAATTTTCCACCTACATAGGTATCTAATAAATTATTTATTTCTCAAGAAAAAGACAGGGGGAAAACATTGGGTTTTTCCTAATCATTATTAAACCATTTATTAATCAAATTTCTCACTGGACTGAACAAGGTTCACAAATTTTTCATAGAGATTTCATGTCTGTACTACACTTATCTGTTCTTAACTTTGGATTTAGGATGTGATCTGAGGTTTTGTGAAAATGGTAGCCCATTCTAGTAGCAATCTGAATAAAGGAATTTAGCTTTCTCTACTCCTCTTATTCAGCATTTGACCTATACAGGTCCCCCTGGAAATATATCAAATTTCCATGTGCTCAAAGTAACTTCTGAACTATTTCACCTTATGCTTTTTCTTCCCCCCCCCCAAAAAAATAAACAACTTCAATGATAAGAAGCTACTTTATAACTGAAAACATCTGGAAATTCTTTGTCAACTAAACAGATGAGAAGATGAGGCTAAGTGGCCTGGGAAGGTATGCATCCACTACTGAGATGAAGAACCCTAACAGAAAGGATTGTTTTCAAGCATGAAAAAGCACAATAACAACGACTACTTGCAGAGAAATCATGCAAATCAGCAATAAAGAATTCTCAAGACAGGATTGCCATACCATAGCAAATAATCAGAAAATGGATGATTGTAGCAAAAATGTTTTCAAGAACTGTATTTATTGCATAGAATGCAGCTACAAATTCCTCACTGAACAAAAACAGGTTGCAAAGAGGGTTGGAACTAGATGATCTTTAAGGTCCCTTCCAACTCAAACCATTCTATGAGTAAGCAACAATGTCACCATCACATGGAACCAGACCATCCTTGGTGACTGACGTCTTTGAAGGGTCAATTTAATATGCTCCAGGGAAACCACACATCTACCAGGTTTGCTCAACATTTGTAGGTTCCCACTTGCTTTTGTCTCTCCCACACTTCAGTACTCTGCAGAACATTCAGGCTTGGTAAAGAAAAACAGACTCCAACCTTCATCAGCAAAACTCAATCAAGTCTTCGTATCAATGAACTCACAAAATGGACACATTTGATAATCACACGGGCAATTGAAAATGGCAAGATGGAAAAGACTCCTGTTTCTAACTGACCTAAAGATTCCAGTTTGGTGGTGGGATGCTTCTGGACTGCGTATTGCTGTTTTGCATTAGTCTCTTGTAAAGGAGAGTAGTCTTCCTTCAAATTCTATTTCAGCAGTAATCTTGATACTAAGATCTTTAATTCAATTCATGGGAGGAAAATTTTTAAGCATATGAAGAACACAAACCAAAGCCCAGAATCTGACCGTCTGTCCTCCAAAGAGCTCCAAAGAGCACATATTAAGCAGTTAGCTTAAAGGCTCTTCTAGCAATTAAAATATAGAACAAAAGAAAAAAGAATTACATTCACATTAATTTAGTTGGCACATTCTTTGTACACAAGCAAGCAGGTCCCACAAAAGTTGCTAAACTTTAATTCTCAAGTCAGGTCATTAGACTCTTCTAACTGCAAAAGCATTTGTTATGTTGACAGGGTATCCCCAAAAACAACTGCCAAACTGAAAATCCTAGTACAGAAATTTCATACAAACTTAAGTACTAGCCTATATATTGCTGGCTTCAGAATAAAAACAGAGCTACTTCTATTTTAAAAGAAAAAATATCAAATTAGGATTCACAGAAGTTTTTAACCTCTGCTGGAATCTCAAAAATTAATATTTTTGTCTGCACTGCTTCAGGAAAATAGCATTGCTCACTCCTGACCACTTGTTTTTTAAATCCTTCAGTTTGGAAAGCAAGGCTCCTAAAGTGGCCTAAAGCCAGCCCCCATCAAGGACTTGTTAAAAATAAAATGGTTAAAAACAGATGGTTACAAAATTCAAAATTCTGAAAAATAAAGAGCAGCAAAGAGCAGTTAACACTGCACAATTCATTAACAATCTCATGATAAAAGTAGAAAACCACAGATGATCCACAGACCGAAATGCTGACGAATGATCCGCTCGAAACAGCAGGAATCATGGAGAGGCCTGCTGCTCACACCCCCTGCACAGAGCGCCAAGCACTGCACACTGTGAGGTGGTGAGGTTTCAACTGGCAAGAGTAGAAGAGTTACAGAAAAAAAGAAAAGAGTCACTGTTGGAAGAGTCCCTGTGGTAAACAAAGTAAATCAGGATGTGAATGCTGCTGCCGCAAAGCACAGTTTGCAGCAGGAGTAAACTTCTGAAGGGGAATGTGAAGGTGGCCCTCCTACTGGGCTATCTAACTGCACCACATATTCAGCTATCTTTGTCTCAAGCCACAAGGGGACACGACTCACAAAGGCAGGAGCCCCCATCACACCAACTTAATAGCAAAAAGTAAACGCAGAAGTTCAAAAAGTGAGGCTTGTGTTTCTGACAGCAAAGTTAATAAAGCAAGCTTTGAATTTCCCCCCTTTTTTTTCCTGATGGTGTCTTATACCACCTGATCAGAAACAAGATTTCTCATTCCTAGTCTTGACTTTTCCTTCTTTGAAGTTTTAAGGCAGTTGTTTTTCCTTTGTAAAGCTTTGAATAATAATTCAGATTTTTGACAGTGCTGTATTTACTATACACTCTTGTCTGCAGCACAATCACAGGAGAACACAAGCAAAAATAAAATTATTAAAAAAGAATAACATGTCCTCTGCTATTTATCCTGTAACAATGAAAATAAGTGTAACTCTAAACAACCCTGGTATTCAAAAACAGTTGTATACTTTTTACAAACCCAAGCTTTGGAGCAAATTTTAATACACTGTACCTAGAGGTTTAAGTGAGACAGACTTCTGGTTATTGTGCAATCCACCTACTGTGATTTATTTCACCATCTAAGGAATTTTCTAGATGCAAATAAACAAGGAATTATCTCTCCCCAAGTCTACAGGCTTGGTAAGGGTAGAATTAAAATGTAAAAGCTGCTGCTGCTGCAAATCCCTCTGGCCCAGGCTTCGGGTATGCAGTCTTCCCACCCGGCACCCCTACTTTCTCCCTAATGCTTAGGCACCCCTTCATCTGTGACAGGGGTGCTCAGCTCCTCACGGGTGCTCCTGCCTCCTGGCCTAGCAGTAGATGGTAACAGCAGTAACATCCTGCAGGGGCACAAGGACACAAGAAGGTACTTTCACATTTGTTATTGTTTGAATAATAAACCAAAGGATCAGAAATCAGACTCCATATATAGCTTGTTAAACTGGGTTTATACCAGCTGTAATTCTCATACTGCTCCAAGACATCACAAATGTTTAGCAGTTCCACATAAACTGAGAGACAGGTTTGGACTGTGGTATAGGTCAGAACTATTTTCTCTATGTTAAAATGATAAGCCAGCAGTAATAGCATTACATATTCAGCATCCCTTCTCAGAGTTCACACCTCCTGAGAAACTCCGTGCAGTTTACAACTCTAAGAAGTGGAACATAGGAATAACTCATATGCAAGCTTGTGTGTTCAGTTACCTGCACAATCCACAGAGTCAAAAGCACAAAAGGATGCTTAGGCCTCCTCTGTCCGTAAACTTTCCTCAGTCCAATTTAAAGATCTATCTCTTGAATTATGTAAGCAAGTATAAGCAAGAGCCTAGGTAACTAAATGCAACTCAAATCTCTCAAAAAACACGTGTGCACATATGCACACAGATGCATGCTTGTGTAACTAGCTGTGCTAAACAAAGCTCCCAGTCTGGGGAGGTCCAGCTACAGGGATTAGATTTCTGAGCTCACAGCAGCAAGGGCCTGTGCAACACTCACAGTGACCAGCAGCCACCCTGTATCACCCTCACAGGAGGCGGCAGCTCCGAACTGACTGCTGTTAGACAGCAATGCTGCATCAAAAAGGTGGAAAGGCCGAGGGCAATGACTGCTCCTGGAAGGGCACAAACCAGTGCCAATCCAGCTCTAAACTGGTCTGACATCTGGCACAGGTGTTTTGTTTTTTGAACGGGTTGTATCCAAGTTCACAGGATGCCTGTTAGGAGCATTACATAAACTCAATTCAGGAAAAAGCTGACATTGCAGACATGGCCTTTGCTTCTGAAGCAACATTCCACAAGTAGGGCAAGTGTCACTGCCATGGAACAACACTGTATATCAGGTACTGAGTAAACAGTTGCTCAAGACCTCCTAGAATTCTTTCCAAAAGAAAAGTCTCACATTCATCATGAGTATATGTAAAACGCAGCGTGATGGAAGTACAGGTAGTATGAAAAAGGATGTTAGTTAGGCATCTTCTTGCCCCAGTTAGGCCAATAAAACAATTTTTTAGAAAAGCTAAGTTATCATGACCTCACCTTACATAAGCAAAAATAACCACCTAAAAAGGTGACCAGTTTCAACTGAAAATTATGTCTTCTACATTTAAATCTCAGCAAAGCAAAAGTGAATCGCTGAGACAATACTGTTTTCATTATATGAAATAAATATTTAAATACCTTTTTTCAAAGAAATCTCATTATTCTGAATGCAACATAGGTGTGAACATCATGACTATAAAATATGTCATGAAGCAGATGTTGCAGAAAAGTTTCTCCACTGAACACATGCAAGAAAAGTAAAGAGCTATCAGAGGTAAACTAGAAGACTTCTGGGATTCCTCACAGTCCTGGATTTCCAATGACTAAGAAAAATTGGCTTCTTTAGGCCCTTTTGAAACCTTTTGCCCAAAAATCAGATACAAGAGTCAACTGCCTATTTAAAAAAAATAAATCTCATTTTGGTTGTGGATTTACCATTATCAGACATAAAAAGTAGTTCTCTATAAATTTACCTTCCCAATACTTCAACCAGCTTGTGCCTTGGCTTTATTCTGCTGAACAGCTGAACTACTGAACATTGAATTAATACTCTTCTACTGGGCATTTCACTATGACCACATACAGTTCTACTACTGAGGTATTGAATAATTCCATTCCAGTACAATTACTTATTCAAATTGCTTGGTTCTTTGATTTGCTTTTTTTTAACCACTAGCCTACGGTAATGCAATTTTTGATGACATTGCATTTATTTTCTTGTTCTCATATATCCACAGTGGAGCATAAGACGTTACTTCTAAACAAGACACTGAACAGGGTCATTATTTAGAAAACTAATTTAATAAACAAGCAGATACAAAAGTGTTTCACAGGCATGAACAGAGAAAAAACTTATTACACTAGCACTATTTAACTAACAGTTTTGTTTTGTAATTCACAGTAATGCCTACTAACATCTGTGTTTGGTCACCAAAGAGACAGAGAATTTTAGCAGCTGTCAAGGTAATATACGTTGACTCACTGCATTGAATTTCTTAGAAAATGAGCAGAACTTACAGAAAATGATGAGCCATCCTTTGAAACTGCAACTGGGTAAATTCCATCTCCTAGACGCACAGAGAGCTCCCAGCTCCTTCTCTTTGATTTAGCAATAGGAATTCTAAAAAAGAAATAGGCAGAAGAGTAATTTTTAACAGAGATTTCATGCTTCTCTCATTTTAACCAGAAGCACTTGCCTCACAGGATGGTCAAGAAGGATATAAAATACCATTAATCTATAGACACAGTTGGAGAGCATACTTGAAAAAAATATACTAAATACATTTCTTCTGTCAAACAGCATATAAGGAGAAATTACACTCTTACTTTCTTTCTAGATTTGCCTTGACACACTGGGTATGCTGATAAAGTTATAGGAGGCCCTTTAAAACAGCCAGCATTTGCTGCAGAATTAGCTCAAACAGGATGAAAAACAGATGAGAAAGTGGGTTGGCAGGAGAATAGCAACAGTGATAGATGGAGCAGTCTTCTTAAGGGCAAAATGTAATCATTATTTCTTTCCTCTAATTCTCAGTAAACCTTAATTAAAAGCCAATTACAGACAAAAGATTTAGCCAAACAAGTAATAACGTAATTTAATACTTAATATACATTTTAAAGTATCTCATCCACAGAGCCCTTCAAGCATACTGAAAAAATAATGATGTATCATCACAGACCACATGCAGGATAATACCTATTCCCACAGCATTCTGTGGCTGTATCAGTTATCAACTAATACAAGAAACCTGAATCTTTTCAACCTTAGCTTAAAGAAGCACACATCTGGCAGTCAAGAAATGAGACCCAAGTCTTCATTTTTGGAAATTCAGAGTGAAGCAAGCAATTTTCAGTTATTTTATTTAAATGTATATTCGTTTTCTGTTTCCTCATCCTAGATTTTCCTCTCTTCCACTTTGCCATAAGAACTGGTGTCCAAAGGTATGCTACAACTTTTCTGATGAGTGGTCACCATATAATATCATCAGCAAGCATCATGTATCCTAAAGAGAAGACAGGAAGGTGGAATTTAAGCTTTGATCAAACAAATACATGTTATTTTGGTATAGCTTTTCTTCCACACCGACTCTTACACATGTTTAGATTTTTCTGAAAGTAATCGATAGGGATAAGTTCATCAGCTTTAGGTCTCTTCTAAGGATCATTTCTGCTATAATATTCATCTACTGTATATTTTAGAGCTTACTACCCCATTTTATTGCAGTCTTCAGAGTCTTAAAACTTGGAAACACATCTTTCTGTGTTATGCTACATGCATCCTCCTGAGGATTCAGATGCCCAGTGAACCACATCTCCCCAAACAGAGTGCTCAAGTTCCCTGTAGAATCAACAGGGAGAAGCACCTGTGAGGCCTCCAGAGACCAGAGAAGGGGAAATTATCTCCCAAAGCCAAGGAAAACACATTGACTTGATAATAATTTCAACAATTATTTTAAGAGGGTTGGATTTTTAGACACCTGAAACTTAAGCAAGTATATGTTCAAGTAAACTAATTAGGCAAAGAGATTCCAAAAATTGTGCCTTTCAATGTGCCTGAAAAGGGGAAATGGAAACACTAAATATATCAGACACAAATAGATCCATACTTATCCTTGGTTACTCCTGGATCCAAGCCAAGTAAGGTCTAAACCAGATTTCACCAAATACCTTAGCTCAGCTCTATCACTACCCAAAAAGTTCACAACAACAAATACTGAAAATAACCTATTCCCACACTAATGATGCCAAGTGTTACCTTTCACATTTAATATACTGGCAATTGTCGAAACAACAAATCTGAGGCATTATCTATGGTTTATTGGGTGCAATGTCATTTCTCAGCACCTCATACTGAAATTCCTGTATGTCACCAAGACATTTTGACTGGTTGATAGGAAGCACGTTAGACACAGGAGTTCCTGAAGAAGAGGAAGAGGAATTTCCTGCACAGGTAGCAGGCAGCAAGCTGAAAGATGTTTTCATTGCACTTCCTGGTATCATACTGGCGCACCAGTAAGTAGGAATGCAGCAAGGTTTTGCCAGCACCTGTTTAAATTCTCCACGGCACTCCACTGCAACAACCAACAGGATTTAGTGGCTTATAGCAACTTTATATTTCTTGTACAAGAGATAAGACCTCATCTTACACCCAGCTTAGAAGATCTGCTTCACTGGTGGCATGAGATTCCTTATAGCCTCGCTGGCACGGCCCTGCTTCATATTGCATTTGACTGGAAGTGACCTCATGAATCTGGCTGCTGGCCATCAAAGGAAAGACAGTCTTGTTCTCCAGCAGGGATTATTTTTGTTCAGTCCTGTCTTGCTGAGCTTTGTCAAGTGTATCTCCAAACAGGATGCACGCCTCTTGAAAGGCATGACTATGATCACTGCTTAGCCTGGGTTTCAAACAGCCACATAATTCCTCTCTCTGTAACACCGGTGGCCAGGAGGGCGAGGTCCAGAGCTGCATCTAACACCAGATACACAGCAAGTTGTACTTCCCTCCTGGAATTGCTAGATCCATTTGTACAGGGACATTTTTCAGCTTTGCTGATCAGCTTTGTCTATGGCTTTGTAAGTGTAATTTAAACTGGCTAGGACAGATACTTATATTAGCTGGTGACAATCCTACTTTTTCTTTGTTAAATCCAATTCCTTTCAAATAAATTATTTTGTAGTAGACTCCATTTTGATGGGATCTGGGGTGGAGGGGAGGTTCCTATAAGTAAGAATCTTAAAATCCAAAATTAAGAATCAATATTTGAGTTTCTTAGATATGAAAAGGAAGTCATTCAAGTCTGTGAACTACTTTAGAAATGCAGAAGCTTCTGTCAGGCTAAGAAAGGGGCCTTCTGGTGGAGGGCTTTTTGTTGTTTTGTGGTGGGTTATTTTTAATGCCAGAGAAGTCCTAGGGCTTGGGAAATTACCTTTGTTCTTGTCTAGGGTTGCTTCCTTAGCTGAGAACTCTTCTAACTCCTCCACAGGGAAAACATCTGAACTCTGAATATATTTCACACTAGTTCACAGAAAACTTCCCAAACTTCTGGCTGTTTTCAAAAATGTAGAACTTTTAAAATTCTACATATTGGGCTGAAATGTGACATATTCTATTTACAGCAAAAAGCCCACCAAAACTACCGCAAATAAAACTAACATAATTTTTGCCATCATAAAAGACAAAAAAAGGTAAGGCACTTCTGCTCCAACCCTAGGTTCAGAATCCACACAGTATGTCTTTCACAGCGTTCAACATGCCCTCCCTTTTTTCTCCCAGTTTGGGCAAATGACACATCATCCAAAAAATTACTTTATTCACACATAAAGATCACCAGCTTCAGGAAGAAACACACGTTACGTAGCAAGATGAGTGCCAGGTGAGTGGGAAGCAAGACCATGGAGAACTGTGCGCTGCTGTCCCTTGCCAGGAGCACTACACACAAAGGGACAGAGAGAGCAAAGGCAGCACTGCAGCCGCAACAACAGGAGATGGGTGGAGAAGGGTGTTATAACTCCTTCCATACAAAATGGGCGGTTCTGAACTACTCTACTGCAAATTGCCTTCTAAAGGGAAGTATCACAAGCAATAGGAGCCCAGATGAGGAGTACAGTGATGGTTTGGCTCTAAGTCATAAAGGCTGTACTCCAAAGCACTGAAGTTACAAAAACTTGTAAACAGTGCAACAAGAAAACCAGCACCGTTTTAATGATTAGTGATTTATTTTCAACCCCTATCACTGTTTGTTCAACTAGAGATAATGTCACGGTTCCATAATTTATTTCATACGTTACACAGCATATTCTGTCCCTTTTACCCCCAACTGCCATGCGCAAGACAGGGAGATCGCTTTATAATAATGCAGAAATCATAGCTCTGGCTTTCTTTGCAAGTTTTCAGTGAGGAAAGCAGGCAACTGCTAAAAATTTTAGATCAACACACACTTACCGTGTTTATGGAGAACAGCCACTAATTAAACTGTTCTAGTCAAAAACAAGTAATGAAAGAAAACAGACATTCACAAAAGCAAATCAAATAATAACTCTGCCCTGGCCATTGTGATTGGCACCAACCAATTGGATAGAAGGAACTCCATAAAAACTACAATTTTCTGCAGTTTGTGACAAATAAACTCCCCTCTCCTGATTACCGCTGATGATGTAATGAGCTATGATAAAAGTCACCAGCTCCTAAAGGGTCAGAAAATTGCATATAGATTTTTTCACTTCCAATTCAAAATATGTGTTCTAATGCTGAGGGGAAAAACACTTAAAAATTCTCTCTACTTCTGATATTTTTGCTGCATAATACTTTACATAAACAGAGAAATCTCAAACTACCATAACAAATCCTCCCGTTATGAAAGATTATAAGTGCTTGAAAACCACATTATATGACACTCTATAAAGCTGTTTTTCAATTGTGCAATTACCTATTCAGCAGTTAAATAAAAGTGAAATATTGACTTAAAACAATGTTAATGGTCAAAGAATCATTAAGAAATCCTTCATCATAACTTTCACAGCAGGTGGCCTGTAAAATGATCAAGAATAATGTGCTGGATTCTGTAGCCACCAAGGTCAGTTTCTGCATACAAATCTTGCAGGGGGAGAAAAAAAGACCTTCAGAAAGTGGGCCATTCATCTGAACCAAGTTCAGAGAATTTCCAGCACTGTGAAAAGATATGTTATGCAAGCACATAGATGTATTCAGTGGGGGTAGACTGAACCAGCTACATGGAGACTACAAAGGAGCCCTCCCATGGCTCATGAATAAGTCGAGGAAATGATCAGAAAAAAATGCAGAGATGTTTAGACAGATGGCCCACTTAAAATGCCTGGGACAGGGCATAAGCAATTTTAATGAAACTTTAGATCTACCATATAAAATGTTTCTTATTTTCCCTGCCCTTCCCCACAGCCCTCCCCCCAAGGAAAAAAAAAAAAAATCAAGAAAGGCAAATAGAAATTTAACAACTCAAACAAGAGCCTATCTTGTGATGTAAAAAAAAGGGGAAAAGGATCGTAAATTTCACACTTTTGAGCATTATTGGTTTAATAAGTTCATATACAAAGAAATATCCTTCACAGAACCTTCAACTATCAGATGAATATAAAAGCAGGGAATGGATAGATTAAAAGAATTCTAAACAGAAGTGTACTGCCAAACAAAACACAAATCTAAGCTTTAGTATCTGAGTACTTTCAACACTTTCCAACATAAAAGTTCATCGTCACACAGAAAAGATAAAAGCAGCACTTTCACAGGATTATTTTAAGAACCAAAAATTATGTGAAAGGAACCTAAGAATCTAGCTATATTTTATTCAGCAATTTGAAGTATTTTCTATACCTATTCACACCCATTCTCTACATATATTCAGATTGATTCATGTATACATATCATGTGCACTTTTACATAAAAATAGGTTTTCCTTCTTCCTACTTTATATGTGCATATGTATACATATACCCTTTTCACTGTGAATATGAAAATATACCATCATTAGACTAAATTATAGTTCTGCATATGTCATACAAAATAATAACCTCTCCTAGCCTGTGTGCCAGCTGATCAGACAAAGGCTGAAAGAATTACTCAATGGTTATGTCAAAAAGGTTTTACATTACATTTTCTTACATATCACATTCAGATCAATAACAAATATGCACATTTATAGCCACATATTCTATTTGAATAGTGACCACAGGAAAAAAATTAAATTACATGGAAGGTAAACTATAAAATAAAAAGTGCTGCTTTAAAAGGATGCTATGGAGTGCACCGTGCTTTGATTCAAAACAGTGTGCATCTGGATGCTCCCTTTTCCTTTAACAGAAGCTTTTTGAGCAATCTGCATTGACATATAAGAGCCCGCAATGCAGTGCCCAACGAAAACCTCCAGTGCCTTCACCAGTGAACCCCAGATCAAAGCTAAAGAAACAGCTAAGCTAGATCTTACAAATCTAGAGTGAATTTAACTACCCAGATCATCATTTAACCAAAAAGTAACCCTGCAGACAACGTGATCACTCTGACTCTCTTCCACTCTGAAGGTCTCTAACCCAAGGGGTTGGGTCCTGTAAAGAGAGACACCCTAACCCAAATGCTTTGCAGCCAGCATCCTCAGCAGCCTGGCAGGGGGAAGGAACTAGAGGCTTCTCTGACAAAGCTGTTTCCACAGTTTTAAGGAGAAATTATCCTCCAAATATACAGGCAAATAACAATTATAAGCCTCTTGAAAAACCTTCAATGGTTCTTTTAGTTTTAAATCTATCAGGTAAAGGAAGTAGGATTGCTTTTATTGCCAGTCTTGCTATTAAAAAAATAAAAATCTGTTTGCAGAGCATTATGTCCAGAGAATGAAAGAACGGGGCTATCAGCCCCTCCTATCTTTCCCCTCCATCAGCCTCCTTCTATCTTTCAATAGAAAGAGCCAGGGCCCAGGTAAGTACTGAGGGACTCAGCACCCTACCTGCAGATGGTAGGAAGGAATGGGAGATTCATGGAGACTCAGAGAATGCAGTTTTGCAGGAAGATGAGGCATCCTCTGGGACAAAGAGTTTTGGCACTTGGTCCTATGACAGGAAATTTCTATGCACTTTGCATTTAACAAACTCAATGAAACACACGGTAATCCTGGGAGCTGCATGTACAGCCCAAGACCTCTCAGTTTCAGAGAAGAGTCAGACTGCCCAGTCCCTCAGCAGATGACAGCATACCTTGAAAACTGCAAATAAATAAATGTAAAGCATATCTGAAACTGATTTCCTCTCTTATAACATGTCAGGGCCTACTCTAGTATTTGGTTTCTCTTGGAAAAAGAAAACATCACAAGCATTAATGCTGGATAAGAGATGCTGCTCCTTATCTCATTGCAAGCATTTGTGAAATGAGAAGCAAGAAAGACTCAAATCATATGTTCAGAAGTACAGAGAAAAGACATTTATTTTTCAAATAATTTACAAGTCTGTGCTTCTAACCTGTTTTTTGAAACCATCTTTCCTAAATCAGCAAAAGCATTTACCAAAGGAGGAACTACTTGCAAGCAGGTGTTTTTAATCAGATCAGTCAACAATATTGACTTTTGCGTGCTGACAATTGTTATGGAGAGAAAAGTCTAAAAATCTGTTCATCATCAAAAAAAGTTTGGGCTATTTCTCTTCCATTAAAGCATTTAATTTCACAACTTTGGTTTTTTTTCTAAAACTTTTTTTTTTATTAAGGGAGAACTTTGGGCAGCTGGGAAAACTACAAACAATATAGTCCATAAAAGGAAAACAACAAGGTCCTTTTCCCATACAAATTTTCCTTTACTTCCTTGAGCAAAGAAACTTATTAATCCTCTTATTGTGCAGATATTTAGGAATAGCCTTACAGTAATTCTCTCACCTTCTTTTTATGCACAAAGAGCTTCAGAACAAATCACTGTGAAGCAGTAGGGAGGACCAGAGCTCTTCTGTTAGCATCACCCAGTAGCAGTTATATTCTTCTATATACATGATGGTATTGGGATGTAGCTGCTTGCTGAGCAGTCTGTTTCCTGCACCTCCATTCAAACAATGGCTATGCCCAGTAATAACATGTTATTTTTCACTTTGCATTAAGTTTAGAATACTACAGGTTTCCTGTCCACCTAATAAATAGGCAGAAGGAAACTCTATAAACTACTAATATAAAAATGGAGGTGAAAATATTAAAAATTACCTACAGATTTGATAGGGAAATAATCCAGTTATACTTCTACACATAAGACTACTTTCCATACTATTTTTGAAACATACATATTTCCATACATATTTTTGAAACGTCCAGGCAAGCTTTGTGCTAGGCTTGCTGTACTCATCCCAGCAGTGAAATCTGCCCAATTTGTAGCATACTAATCTCAAACTAAATTTCCACTTATGGCTGTAAACCTGAATCAAAACACATCTGCTGCTTTAATCTGTCATCCCTTTTGTCAGAAGTTAGAATTTCAGTTATTCACTCACTTTTGTAGTAAAAGTTCTGGAGAGTATAACCCAGAAGTGACAGGACAAAATACAGTGGCTGAGCCTTTTGCCTCATATCAGGAGTAGCTCTCAAGGGAAATTATCCCAATCATCTGCACTTAGATGGATCACACTGCAGAACAGTCTCTGGATACGTGAACTAGGTTCCTCCCTGATGCATAGAAAGGCACAAGTCAGGCTCTAGAACTGCACCCAACACAGTCCAATCACAAATGGGCATTCAGTTCACAGGACTGGACTAGAACTAATCAAAAGTCAAATACAAACAGTGAGAGCATAAGCTCCTCATGATGAACTAGAAAATCACTTGTAATGGTATACTCTCTAATGACAGATAGATTAATTATTTAAGAATACTTAATTCACTTGAAGAGATTTTGATCTTCATGACCATTTCTGCAATTTCATTCCCTCAAAACCGTAAGTTCGGTATTTAGTTTAGATATTGGGCCATAGTTAAAAAAACCCTGACACTTAAATCGAAGCTCAAACCCCCTTATTTAGTTGCCCCAGTAAAAAATATATGTTAAGTGCTTAACACCTACCTGCTCCTCTCAGTTGAAAGTAATGAAAATACTGCACAGTGTCGCACATTTGAAAAATCATTCTGCTCATTTGGAGGAGAAAATACATATATTAGAATCAAATTTAAAACTTCCATTTTGAAAAAATCATGGCCTGACATACCAGTGTTGCCTATATCCTATTAGATAATATCATCTTCTTGAACAGATCACCATTTCTCCAACTATCAGTAGTTTACAAAGTTAATCCCTAAAAAACACATTAACCTATCTCTTTCTTATTCAGAGATACACATGTGACCCACAGACATCACAGCTAGCATGAGAGGCAGTAACATCTGACTCAAATGCAGTGTTTCTTTAAAGAACAAAGTTTTTAAGACACAATACAGTGAAATTTTTCATTATCTGCTCAACTTACTAAAGGAAGCATCAGAGCAGGAGTGAGACATATCTACTACAGTAAAGGGAAAAGGAAAGACATCAAAATAAGGTCACCTCTAAAGAAATTTGACAACAGCACTGAGAGTAAAAACATTGGTCTTCAAGGCCCATAAGGAACACAGTGCACAAACTAATGAAAAATTAGCTAACATTAGCTAACATTAGCTAACATTAGCTAACCAAAATAAAAACCCCAACCTGTCTTAAGCCAAACTGAAAACATCTTTTTAGAGAACACCGCCTCCAAGTGTCTTTGAGGGTTTTTTTTAAGAACTGTGTACTAAATGCTGTCTTTCCTGTGCTTACCAGTTTCATTTAGGTCTCCCACCTAAGCTGTATTATAGCCCTCTTTTGATCTGTCAGCCCCCTTGGAACTAACCAGATTATACTTCCAGAAGTATGGAATTTCTGCTACACTTTGTAGTACTCATGATTTACCCTGGTCTCTCTAAAGCCTATCACATATGCAATATCCCTAAGGTCGTTGTTTAAAAAAGAATTCCACTTTTTTTTTCTGTGCATCTTGGAAAACAAAATGCTTGCACCAGGTTTCAGAATAGTTCCAAAGTATTGTAAAAGCTCATCCATCACACAGAGCTTACCATCTCTCACAAATTTGTTGCAGCAGAACCAAGAGTCCATCCAAGAACTTAACCATCTCACGCCAATGAAATCGGTTTTGTAATAGAGCTATATTAATCACATTTGTCCTGTATTTTCAAAATACACCTTCAGAAGTAGTTTGTGGCACCTGAGAGAGGATACTTTAGGAAGACTTTCAGAACTGGTTTTCACAACTTTGCCTTCAGCCCCAGTCCTTCCTTTGCATTCTCTTGCTGAGGGAATCCACACACAGCAGCCATGTTCTCTCTAAACCCAAAGTTTCCTTGTTCATACCTGACATAATTTCTCTAAAATGCAAATGACTGCAGCCCATCTTGGGTCTTCCTGTGTGAGACAAACCGGCCTTGTGTGCTGATTTTGGCTGGGGTAGAGTTCATTTTCTTCATAGTTGGTGCCTGCGGTTAAATCATGAAAGTCCTTGTCTCTGAAAAGTTGTGCTCCATCCTTTACAGGCCTTGAATGTAACAATTTCTCACTGTAATCCAACTTTTTCAAACTGTGAGGCAGCAAAATGCCATCAGCTCTTACTAACCCTTGCTTCTGGGAAGACACACACGAATGACCGAAAGCTAAGGAAGCTGAAGAGAAGTGAGCTGTGGAAAGGTGCTGCAATACCCAATGTAAGGAGACCGAAGCTTAAATGGTTGTAAGACTACCAGGAGTTTGGAAATCACTAGAATAGAGGTTCAGTCTATTCACCCAGAAAGCTTCACCTAAATACAGATCAAAGGCGGCGGGGGGGTGGGGGGGAACAAAATCACAGCTAGTAGAGGAATAATGCTGACAATATTAGTAAGCACCTTAAAATGATTGTCATTTGCCTGAGGAGACAAGCAACAAAAAAAAGGCTTTGCTGCAGGGAAGGGAGCAGGGGACAACACAGAATTTAAAGAAAAGTGCCCTCACTAGTTCAAGGAAACAAACAGGGAAAAGCTGTCAGTTCATGGCATCTCCCTTGTCTAAGGACATTAACAACCAGGTGCAGCCAGGTAAGGACCTGCTTTAAATTTCACTGTCTGGTTGAAAAACAGGCAGAAGGGCCTGGAGAAAATCATTACTGTGTGATGAAGGTGCATCACCATCCCTGTCACCATTAATGGCAGAGAGAGGAGACTCAGAAACACATATTAGAGCACTTGGGTAAAGACAGAAGCTTAAAGCCTAGGAACCAAAATTTTTTTGAAGTGTTTTTTAAATCTAGAATTCAATATGCAAATAACTTATTTGTATCATCTCACTACTAACTGCAGCAAGATTAATTTTACTAAGCACCACAGAGAAACGTGTCATCATCTCCTTTCTGGGTCACAGGGTAAACATCCCTGATTTCAAAAGAACCAGGTCCTGTGCTGTTCTTTCCTGCCCAGTCTTTCTCACACTACAGGCTTTGAAGATACATGTTAAAGGGAAGCCACAACCAAAACAAACTCCAAGCACCACATCTAATTACACGGAAAAGTAAACTACTAAAGAAGGATCTGTGAGAGATATTAAAGAATCATCCATAATCATAAAAGGAAAAGTCATCTGAGCAGACTCAACACAGATCCAGGGAAAAATATCCAGGCCTTTGAATACTTACCATGAAACAACAGAAACTGGGGTATTTTTTATTTAAGACACCATCTACCCCAAGTATCCCAGCAAAAACATGATGACATATCCATGCAGTTTTCCACTGAAGATTCAAAATACCACCAGGCTACAAAGGCAAAAATATACACTACCTAAGGTGGAACAAAGAGGGCTACCTCAAATGCAGGTAGCAGATGACTGATTTTGAGTTATGTAAATATCAGGCATGAGATTCAACTCCAAGATAGCGAAAAATGACACAAGTACTCAAGTACTCTCAAGTACTTCTCCCATTAGAAATACAAAAATCTACATTGCCACAAAGTAAACAGGCCTGTGGTCTTACATATAAAGAAATGAAAAATATTAATTTTTTTTATTATTGCTTCATAATGAACATACCAGGAAATATCCTAAAAAGAAAGCAAAGAAAGACCTCCAAGACTTCTGAGACAAAGGCAGGGTTTCTTTTTCTCATGAAAATATCTCTTCAATATTTTCACTTAAACGACAACACACACACTAAAACATACAGAAGAGACTCACCTCTCTGAAAGTTGAAAATAAAGAAGTCTTAGCTCAATCTTGTATGTTTACACTTTTAATCTTACCCTTAAACAAGACTGAATAATTGAGCATAACCGCGCTGAAGGTTCAGCTTCTACACTGGCATATCTAATTTCAAGTCAACAGCTCTTTTACTTAAAATATGTTAGATAAAAAGGTAATATGCTCTCTGTAAGAGTTCCCTGGAGGCTAGAAGAACCAATAAATTAACTATTACCATATGTTTGGCTCCTCTTGGCAAAATTCAGTAACAAGACACTGCCAAACCTCTTTTGGCGGGTAATAATATTTGGTAGCTTATAGTACAACTTGGGAAAAAAACGGACAGAAAACTTGGAAATCAATAGAAGAAACTGCATTTCTATTCTTGTATAGTTAGCTATATGCTGTTGGAAAAAACACTGTAACAAAGTCAACTCTACTGGTCTGATCTGTAACAAACATCTGGTTTCTCAGGAAGAGCTGTATCAAATGCAAACTCAACCACTCCAGCTAGTACAGCAATCAAATATTCTGCATTTGAATTTTTATGTACAATCTACTTTGCAAATAGGAAGGGTTGCAAAATTATTATTTTGAAGTATTAAAATGTACATTACTAGTGCTTTGACTATAGTGGGTTCATTTCATTATAAATGAGCAAAGTCTGGGCTTATTTGCAATGCCATGTTCTTAGGTTTTACTTATGCTAAAATTAAATGCTTCCCTCCATTCACTCCATATCTTTTATACCTACATAATTGAGACTGGAACATGTTCCATAATTGGAACGGAACACACTAAAAGCCTTTAACACTACACCTCTAATTATAGTTATAGACTGGGTATTTTAAGGACATATATTACATACTTTTTTTAAAATTCCAACTAAACAGGTGAGGGTGAACCTAGCTGGTCCTAGTCCTTTACCAAGATAAGCAGGACTTGCTCTGTAACATCAAAGTTAAAAGAAGTCAATGCTTTTTCAGGTATGAAAATGTCTATTTTATTTTATTTTTGTAATCATCTATGACAACACAAAGTCATTATTATTCTCTCTTCCAATAAAATGGATATAGCCTGCTGTTCATGCCATGATGGTTTGCATGTAGAGGACACTTAAGAATTCCACATTTCTTTAATCAACTGCATCACCCCAGTAAATTATAATTTTGATATATAAAAAAGTACTTATTATTCAGGTTACAGTTTCCACACACATCTGGCAAGTAGTGTGAAGTAGGTTGACATGTATAGGCCAGACATTTCACTTCTTAAAGTCATGTTATTGCCTGGTTAATCTTAATATTTCCATTAATTTCATATAAGCACTTACAGGTAAAAATAATCCTAAAGTGTAGGTCTAAAGATTATAATATAAGCTTCTGGAAGGTTTTATCAGAGGAAATGTATTTTTTGTCACTCTATGGAAGCTTCCCTCATTCAGACATTTGGGATTTCATTACAAATCTTCTCTTACTGTATTCATCTCCTGATTTCTTATTTTTTAAGTAAGGCAATTTCTATGAAGACTTGACACTGAAATCAGAGACTTCATTACCCCCCAAAATATATCCACAGTTTAAAGCATTTAAGAGGGTTAAACAAAATGCAAACATTTAATGCAACATTAAGCATGCGAAATAAAAACTTGATTGCCTAAAGAAAGCATGCTATGCTGTTACCCTGGTGACAGGTTAAAAAAGGATTGTGAGCTGAATGGCTGTATGATATGAAATTAAAATGTTTCACACTGAACAATCCAAAATGAATTGGGAAAGGTTAGAGCAGAGGAGAGAGAAATCAATTCTCCAATGGCAATGGTGAATGGAAGTGAAGTCTGAATAGGATTTGCCAGTGGGGTGCAACAGCTGCCAAATATCCTGCAGCCAAAGAATTACAATAATACTGATGAAGTGTGCAAGAGCTTTTGGAATCATTGCAGGGAACAGAGAAATACTCCTGCAATAATGAGGCCATTCTGTGTCCCATCCCACTTTTGCAGTTGAATCAAAGGAGAAAGAAACGGTTGAAAATTGTAATACTCAACAACAAAGGTATAAATGAATTACCTATCCCTTCAATCAATACCTTGAATTTAACTACAGCCTTTGTGAATCATGAATGAAGCAAGCATGCTAAAAAATGGACAAATCAAAACACATACATGTAAAAGTATGCAGACAATATTGAATGAGAGACTCTCTTCTCATATATTTTGTTGACAACATTTCTACAGCTACAGCATCCAGAATAAGCTATACACTACACAAACAAACAGCAGGACACAATCAGTGCCTCAAGGAATTATACAAGGTAAGGTGCTGATGGTCATGCTTATCTTTATGTTAATCTTAGGAAAGAAACATCAGCAAATATTCTCATGCGATGCAGTTACACATGCATTTCCTGAGCTTAGAGACCCCAAAAGTCATGAAAAACTTTGCCTTTCCATAAAATCCTCCTACACAACTTAATTTTTGCCCTTTGAAACTCCAAATAAAACATACAGAAGGAGATGAAAATCTATGCTAAAAATAGCTGTAAAATGACCAGGGAGCACATGGCAACTAGCACACACCTTGTTTGTCCTACATTTTCATGCATATACTTTTTACACACAGACAAATATTAAAGAACAGGTTTCGGAGTTGTAAACCTGCAGGAGAGGAAATAATTGTTGGGCTTATAGGAGGCATCAAAGTAAATGAAATAGAGAGAGGTCTTCTAAAGAGAGGATCTTGCAAAAGAGGTCATAAGAAAAGCATGGATGAGAAAAAGGTTGGATTCACAACTAAAAAAGGGCCAAGAATTTGCCACCACAATAGAAAAAATTCACACATGTATACTATACAAATTCAAGTTTCAGTGAACAGGAGCCAGAGAAGCTATAAAGTTCCTACAACAGATGATGTTTTCCCAGAAGACATGGTGAAAATAAAAAATAAACATAGGGACTTAGCCAGGTCCATTTACTTTGGTGAATGGCTTTCCCACCAGCAAGATTGCATGCCACTGCTTTGGGGATCTTCTCAAGAGATACACAGCAAGATTCAAACTTTAAATAATTACTATCCTCACAGTGATTTCATAATGGTTAGTAACTTCAAAGACTGAGCAAGTGTCATTTCCTAGATGTCCAGAATACCTTTTTCCCTACAAATGACAGGGATGACAGGCTATAAAAGATTCCCATGACAGACTGTTCTGTTCCTGGAATATAAGTTCATGAATCATATGGAACAATGGCTCTGTTGTCAAGTGACTATATATTATTACTTGTGTTATCAATTCTGATTCCATTAATTTAATCAAATCAAAGTATTAGACATATGCTCTGTAGAGTCATAAACGCTACCTTAATGTCCCATTTCGACTTTTATATTTTCCACAGAAGTTCATTCCCACAGGCCAAAACCACACATTTCATATATTTGTATCTACATTTCTGTCTGTAGCACATATAATCCTCTTTCTATGACAACCAACTGAGCAACCTAGAAGGGTAAATAATACCAGATTTTAAAGACAGTTAGAATATTATATAGGGTAGCTGTTTTTGCAGTGATTAAGCAAGATTACAAAAAAAATACAGTAATTATTTATGAGATGTCAAAAGAAAAACATTAGATAACAGCTAGACAGAAAAGAGCGGGTTACTACAACCAGAAAAGCCCATTAAAAACATAGATATCACACGAAAAAAGGGAGATCAGCATCTTAGTACCTTGCTATTCTGTGGGGGAAAGAAAAAAACCACACAGTGGAATAATGGTGTGAAGCTGCAGTAATTATATAAACATACCGAGGCCTTTAAAGGCCTAACGGTAAATCATGAGAAGAATGCTTGACTTGCTGACCAGAGGACCACAACAGTAAGGATAAGACAGCGTTATTTTCCTGAGCTAAGGATGACGGCATAACTCCAAACTCAGAGAATTAAAAAAGCCACAAGTGGGCTGGACTTAGTCATCCATGTCAAATGAAAACAAAGTGGTTTATCTCTATGCCCACTACGAGGTATTTGTAGGGTACAGCAAAGTATACATGTCTAGCTGCACTTGCAATAACTGTTCATGTTATTACTGCAGTTCTAGGGAAGAAAAAAAAACCAGAATTCACATAATGCAATTGGTGCAGTTCAGCAGCATCTGTGGCTGTGCTGAAAGTAAGAACTCTCTCCCTTTCCAAGAGGTCGGTTCAGATTACTTCAGTGAATTTTCTTGACATCATCTTCCTTCTTTTTAAAATTAATGTAACATAACCTTATTTTGTGCTGCTCCAGCAGTGCAGGAGAGCGAGAAAGCTCTCCTACTGGGCAGCTGACCATCCTTCCATATGGGAAAGCCCTAGGCTGGCAAAGAGCTGGCTCTGACCCAGACTCCAGCAGGGTAATAGGTGTAGCCTATGTGAAAAGCAAGCATGCCTGAGAGGCATGGGGCTCTACTACTCTCTGAGCAGTTCCCTCACTGCCCTATAATCAAGCAATGGCAAGGCAAACATCAACATAGCTGTACCAAACCAACCTAGATATGTACCTACAACAATTCATTAAATAAAAAGCTAAATATATTAATTTCTTCTCTTGCAGTTCACCAGTTGTGTTATGTTCACTGCATTGGACCCCCGGATTTTCAGATTTTTAAACCACAAATTTAGCCCAACTATTCCAGAACTTGACAAAAACTGGCTTGTATTTTATCTCTAATTTTTCACTATACACTTCCCTTCCTGCGAAAGTATTACTTCATGTCTAGAAAGCATTATGGATTTTAGGTCCCAAAATACTTTATACATGTTGATAAATACATATTTACAAAACTTCAATAAGGTAGCAAAGTATTAAGGCCACTTTGTCTTTTCACAAACTGAGGCCAAATTCAACTGATTTCCAAGTCCCACAAGAACAGCTAGAAGTTTAACTCAAGACTCCCTAAACCAGTCTTCTATGTTAACCACATGAGCAAGAAAAACCTTTAGATTTTATTTGGTTAGCAACATAAAACATTTTCCAATGCGTTACCATCTTTTTGCAAGTAGTATCAGGCAATATGGGTATGCAGCCTTGCTGGTTTTTTCCAAGTCATAAATGATGAAAGGGTAAAACCCATAGAAAAATTAGGAAAATACACTTAGCAGCCAACACAAGCAACGCACAGGAAGTGCTGTAGGCAATTGGGTTTAGAAGTATAAACATCACATTAGTAGACCCATGAGATAGCATGATGTAGCCACACCTGGAGAGACACTCTTCTATTCCCCTCCCAACCCACTAATGAAAACAAGACTGAAGCCAAAATACGAAGATTCAACTATACAACATCATTTTTGGTCTCAAAGACTAACTACATCAAACAGACGTAAAATAAGCTGGATTCACTTCAGCCACAATATGTTTCCACTTGAAACAAGATTGAGTTCTGTCTAGAAGACCTTAGGGTTTTACTAGATGCTGTAAATCTGTTCAGCAGCTGTGGGTGGCACCAGTTTCACAATAAAGTGGACCATGGAGTAAGTAGAAAAAGTCCTAGGTAAAATAACTGAAAGCTGAACAATGAAACAATCATTAATCATTCATAGCTATTTCCTGCGGGAAATATGTGCCCTTATTATCTGGATATCACAATGAAATATTCACATTAGTATGTGGCTCACAAAATACCAAGCACTTTCACTACCTAATCATCTTTCAAAAATACTTTAAAAAACCCACAACCATAAAGAACCCAAAAAAATCAAACCACCCCACAACCACCTTTTTCCCAAGAAAATGGGTTAAATAACCAACACTTAAATTAAAAAAAAACAAGCAAGCAAACAAACAAAACAAAAAATGCTCTAAATATTTGATTGGATCACAAAAGTAAATGGTTATATTCCTGTAACTCTGAGCATGCACAGATCTCCAACAGCTGTTCTAGCTAAAGGCTGGCAAATTTGTCCTAGGAGACTGTTGGTGAGGCCAGGGGCACATATATAGCAATGCAGACAGTGGAAACTCACCTGTGGGTGCTCCACCCAAATCATAACACCATTTATTCTAACACAGGAAAGGCAAATCAGCCTTCGGCTTGTGGCCTGCATTAATCCGAACACCAGACAACACTGAAACGAAGAATGTCGCTACAGGGGTCGGGCCTGATTGGAACCAGCTGAAGAAAGTTGGGTGTTCGATCCAAAGGTGGCAATACCTTGCTCATGATCAGAGCGTGCTCCAGCAAGAACCTTATAGTCGATGATTCAGTCACCCAGGGGACTGCAAAATACATATTTTCCAGTCACATCCCATCAAATATCATTGATTATAGAGGAGAATTCTCCTCATGAGGCTGCTACTAGTCTGATCTGTGGCACAGAGCTAAGGTTCACCTCTGCATTCCTTTTATGAGCCATCCTCTGCTCACCTCTTCCTTCCTGCTACATATTCCCACTCTTGTAGCTGTTCCACAATAACTTCACTTGTCATGAGTAACCTGATTCTGACAGAATGATCCAACATAAGCTATTATTAAACGGCTGCTACGCTAACATGGGTCGCTTTAGTAGAACCAGAGTAGAAAGCAACTACACACAAAATCACACCTGCATACCTGGGGAAGAGGAGGAAAGACAGAGCAAGGGAGGAGTAGGTTGCAACAACAATTGCTTAATCTGGCTCAGCTGCATTTCATCTCATTATAGTCTCAGTAACCCTAAAAGTGAAAGCCAAAGCTTCTATGAAAACTTCCAAGCATGGTACTTTCTATCTGACTAGAATAACAACCTTGATTTTGGGCTGAATAAGTCATAGGGGAAAAAGAGAATCCAAAATACCCCTACAGTTTGCAAAGAATGAATATTATAAATACAGCTCCCAAAAGGGAAAAGAAAACAAATTAAAATCAAAGGTAAGCATATAACTCAAGTTCAGAAGAAAACTGTCTCTTTGACAAGTTTAGAGGAAATAATGCATGATTTCAAAATACTACTCTTCAGTAGTTTTTTGCACAAAAATTGCTCAATTGCTTTCAGTGCATATATTAAAAACAAAAAATGCTGTCAATGTAAATAGTGCCAGAGAGCTGAAATTCTGAAGGTGATGATAAATGTACCAAAGTACTTGTCCAAAACATTAGGAGAATATTACAGATGAACTTTGGAGCATGCAGTCTGTCTAGTCTGCTTACATCCTCCAATATGGATTTAAAACTCACACAGACTCCAAATGCCCAATTCTGCCATAGTGAACTGTATGCAAGATTACAACCAGCCTTTTTGATTTGTTGCCAGTAGCACAGGTTCCTACTCTGCACTTTTTGTTTACTAATATTTTTCAAACAAATTGCAGTCCTATCAATAAAGATGTGCTTTTTCTCTGGCCACAGTCCTGCTCCTTAAAAAGTACCCATATATGGAACACCTTCAAAAACAAGTCAGATGCAGTTTGGGTAAGTTAAGGACATGGTGAAGGATCCTTGATGGTACTGTAGTTACTTGTATGCTTCACAGTCCTCAGTCCCCTCTAGAGGGAGTTCCCTAACTACTCTAAGGAATGGAAAACACTGTCCAAGACACAATTCTTGGACCCCATTCTGCCTTTGCTTTTTTGATTTTCCCTCTGAATGAGCTGCATGATTTTTGGAAAAGGGTATCATTATCAGGTTTGGTTTCTTCAGAAGTTACTTACCAGTAAGCGTTTTTGCAATAGCTTGTCCTTACTTGGCCTCAAACAGGCAGCTTTACTACGACTTAAGCAAGTAGATCTAACAATATATATGGATTCAAACCATGACATATTGAATAAGAACCACACTCAGTCACCACTTAGAGAAAATTTTAAGGCCCGACTTCTGAAGGATTCATTCCAGATCTGCATATGCCTCAGATAGAAAAGTCATCCTTTGAAAGCTGAGCTGAACATAAGTACACCCCATCATGGCAAGAGAAAGTGATCTTTCCTATACTGAAAAGACTTATTAGCTTCACCACTTAAAATCTGAAAAATCAGACTTTAATCTAGTTTTACAGACTTGATGTGGCCAGACTCTGTGGCCTTCTCTGCTCATGGTGGAAGAATATATGTGACAGAGTTTACCTAGGACTCCAAAAATGAACTAATTTTTTTCAAAGCAGGAGTATATTTGTTTCCCTAACACAGCACAAAAACAGAAGAATCACCATGCCCAACTGCTCAATGCAATACTTCATTTACATATTGATATCTCAGTTAAAATAGTTGTATATGTCTTTTATATTCAGATACATAGACACCTAGTACTGAAAAAAGTACTTGCAATAGAAACAAAACATTAAGACTATTCAAAAATTTGATTCCTTTTCTTTTCAGCTAATAAAAACATTCTACAGGGCAGAGAAAAAAAAATCTCAAATCAGAGCAGGGAATGCAAAAGCAGTTTAATAATCACTACTGAAATCAGCAATTCCTATCCCTACTCTTAAGTACAAAGTAATCCACTACTTCTGTGTAGCAGTACCAGAGTATTTCACTTTGTTATGCTGGCCAGTAAAAACTACAATCAAGGCTCCTCCTCATTTTCCCTGATTTGTCTTTATTTAGGTAACAGTGGCTTCTGAGTGTCTGTTCTTCTCCCTATGCCATTCGCTAAAGAGGATATAACTTGTGGAAGGAAATAAAAGGATGCTTTACCTTCCCCTATAGATGCATAAGGCAAGCAATGATCCAGCTCTACATATGCTATATATTACAATGCCATTATGCTTTCCCTAAGTGCCTCTTTCTTTTTTTTTTTTGTTAATACCATATGGTACTAATTATCTTCGTGGGTACAAGAAAAAATAAAGACTTCTTGAAACCACATTTGATTTATTCCTGACCACTGTAAAATCAGTAATAGAATACACTGTCAAACCACTGGCATGGAATGTGAATAATGTCTATCCTGCATTCTGACTTCCCTCTCAGACAAACATAAATGTAACTATATTACAAAATGTGAGGTGAGGAGAAAGAGTTACGCGGAAGTTAAGATTCACTGTATGCAACCATTGCTAACACCAACGACCCAAGCAAGCTTCGCAAATTCAGTTATTCTAATAGAAGGTCTCAAGGCATTGACAATGATGGGCCTGAGGACAATAAAAGCTAAAAACACCCTAGAGGAAAAAAAGCATACCACTCCAAAAAGCTAAAGAAGTGAATCAGTATTTTGACACGGGCTACTGCAATGGCTGTCCAGTTAACAGAACTGCCTAGGTTACTAGGAGCTACTATTCAAGAAAGCGAGGTAGTAGGGGAATAAAAGCACCAAAAAAACCGTACTTAAAACAAGGTGTTAACTCCTCCAACATTTACCAATCGAAGTGTTTTCTGAATTAGACTCTAAACTAATAAGTTTCTTCACCAAGGTAGCAAATTACTTAAAAGTCCACAATATTTTAAAGCTCTGTAGCTGAATATTCATATTACCCCAAAGTGCTTAGATTGCTTCAAATGGGCACATGGGAAATTTGTGATGCTCAATTTGTGGTTAGTTACTAATGCAGCAACATTTTGCATTAATGAAACTCCTGATGTGCATTAATTACTGTACTGGCTTGTAACACATTTTTGTGTCTATTAGTTTGCTAATACATAGAATAAAAATAATCATTTATGACTCCTACGAGTAGGGAAATGTAAGCCACAGCTCATTTGAATTTAGAAAAAACAGACTATATTAAGAAGTCATGTAGTTTCTCACCAGTTACTCTTGTGCATAAGTAACTGGTAAGAAGCTAAAACTGACATAAAACAGGACAAAAAGTGCAAAGCGGAGTTGTCATTAACAAAATGCATCAGCACATCTGAGTTCCTAGAAATGAACTTACCTTGGAGTTCCCAGAAATCGCTGTGATCTCAGTTGTTCAGCCACATACAAAGACGCTGCTGTTGCCAGTAGTTCTCTTCTTTCAAGATCTGTCAACTTGTGTCCTAGTTTTTGGAAAGTAGTTCAAAAAAAATTAGATATCACAGACCAAAACAGACCCAGAAAGTAACAACCACCAGTAAAAACACTGCTCGGTCCTTATACGTGAAAGCTACATTTTTTTCCCTCCCAATTAAGATAAGGCTTAGCATAGCAGACCCTCTGAGTTTCAGAGTTTAAACTGCATGCTTTCATAAAGATCAGTCCAGTTGCTAATACTGGTATATCTGTTAAAAACAATTTGAAAACTGAAAGAAAAGAAACTGAACGATGCTGCAAGCATCTTGTTTCCGTTAATGAAATGCCACTAGTTCACATGTTGTGCCTCATGCTGGTAAAGAATCCATTTGTACATTAGAACTCAAAATATATAGCATTCTTCCTCAGTACTCTATCTGGCAAAAGCTATAGATCTTCCAAGCAAAAGGGATAACACAACAGTATAAACCCAAAAAACAAATGTGGATAATGCTACTTGTCAGCCCTGGGTCATTTAGTGTCATTTGTGTAATCAGAGAGTCAAAGTCACCTCTGACACTTCATAAGCAGGAAGTGGCTCAAAGTAGCCTAAAATCTGAAAGCAGGTAACCTATCAAATCTTTGTGCAAAAAGGTGCAACCAGGGTGATTGGAAGCAGGTTTCCTCCCATCCTGGTCTTGTTCCAGAAAGTGAAGGTTAATTAGAGCTTCAACTGCCCATTCAACAGGCTAAAAGAGCACAGTGATAGAACTTTGTCCTCCCCATCTTTAGGTTAGAAATGACACAACACACATTTGGTATGAAAAGGTGGCAAATAGGAGGCCAAGAGTAATGTGAGAGTCCAGACGAGCGTCACCAAGATGATTAGAGGGATGAAGCACCTCTCCTATAAGGAAAGGCTGAGAGAATTTGGATTGTTCAGCCTGGAAAAGAGAAAGCTTCAGGGTGACCTAATTGCGGCCTTCCAATACCTGAAAGGTGCCCACCAGAAAGATGGAGAGAGACTATTTACAAGAGCATGTGGTGACAGGACAAGGGGAATGGCTTCAAACTGAAACAGGGTAGGTTTAGATTAGACATCAGGAAAAAATTCTTTACTGTGAGTGTTGTAAAGCACTGAAGGAGGTTGCCCAGAGAGATGGCTGCCCATCCCTGACAGTGTTCAAGGCCAGGTTGGATGGAGCTCTTAGCAACCTGGTCTAGTGAAGGGTGTCCCTGCCCGTGACAGGGAAGTTGGAACCAGGTGATCTCTAAGGCTCCTTCAAATCCAAGCCATTCTATGATTCTATGACAAAAGGACAAACAAAGTACTCAGTTCAGAAGGCAGTGGCAAGAAGCTAAAACTGACATAAAACAGGACAAAAAGTGCAAAGCGGAGTTGTCATGAAAAAAAGAGGCAAACCTTATATTCTTGGAGAGATATTTTGTACAGGTGAAAGCAAGAGTGTTTCAAAGTCAGAGTGGGGAATTACACAATAAAGTTAACAAAAGATCAAGGCTGAGACTGAAAGACTTAGCTCAATAGTTATAACACAGCTTTCAAAAAGTGCTTTATGTGTACACATCACAGCGAATGTCATCATCCACGGCAAGTACAGATTTCAACATGAAGTGATGAGAGAAGAGCTTCAGAAGGCTGTATGCCCCAGAGGAACTCTGCCCAGGGGGAAACATTTGCTTCCAGTCCAGCAGCAGAGAAATAGTTACACGGATCCAATCTACATCTCCACTCTCCCATCACCTCAGCATTATGGCATGTAATGTAAATTCACATTCCCCAGTACTGGTTACTAACAAGTGACAATTTATATGAGCAGCATAAAATAAGACTAATACAATTTTCAAGAAAATCCAAAATGGAGGCTGCTGAAAAGGACTGGAATAGACTTTTTAGTAACAAATCCACAATTTCATAGCAGGATGTCTTCAAAGCACAGAACCCATCATTTCACTAGGCATATTAAATAAGGACAGGTAAAGAACCTACTTTAGCACCTCAGCAATGCAATCATGCCACAGTGATGGGAATGCACTCATTTACAGTCCAGCTAACAGTACAAAGGAGTTATCATAGGTCAAAAAATATAAATTTAAAAATAACAAAAGCCAGCAAATCCGCATCAGTCTCTTTTTAATTTAGTCCGCATTAACATTCTGGCTAAATATTACTGCAACTTCCTTTGCTCAGTGTTTATTATTTTTTTATCTGCCTTAAAATGGAAACTGTCTTCACTTCAACAAATGCATGCAGAAATAAAAATGCTGAAAGGTTGGGAAACTGGCTTGAGAAACAAACTGGATCTTTCCTCTGCCAGTTATTAGAAAAACTGATTGCACAGCAAAACTCAAAAAACATTGAACTTTTGTACTATTTGTATATATATATATACACACATATGTATATATATATAAGCCTTATATAATTATACAATGCAACAACATCAACTATCTGGATCTGAAATGTGCCAATTTTCCAATTATTTACACATAGTGAATAAGATCTGAGATCACTTTTTCCAAACACTGAATCTAAAATTGATGATTTGTTTATATGTCTCAGTTAAAGACACATCAGGAATCTGTCCTAAAGCCTTTGCTTTTCAGTCCCCCTGCCTATCACTCATGACAAGACCATGTGACTAAAACTGCATGTTCTCACCTGCTCCAACACACACTGTTAGTATCAACTCATACAGAGGAAAAAGGTAAAACTAGAAAGATTCCAATTCCAAGGTTTTATTGCATGACCTTCGTCTTTGATGAAAATCACTGACTGCTTTTGTGCTTGCTGTGCTGCAAAAACTATTTTCTCCTAATATGTTCAACAAAAATCAAACTCCAAACAGTGAACAAAGGTCAGTCAGTTGAAACAGGTTAATAACTGATCAAGAGTTACATTCATTTCTTCATTATTACAAACATGAAAAAATATTCATCCACTTTATCCATTTGTCACTATTTACATCAGTTGTGGCATAGATGTGGCAAGTGGAAAACCAGTCATGACTGTAGTATCCAATGTGGAATTCCGGGGAGATAATATAAACTTTTAATAGGAACGCATCAAAATTAGGTTTTGGTCTTTGGCAATAAAGATACAACCCTACCACAGAATGTCCTTAGCATAACTTTAGAGGCATACATCAGAAGTTTGATTAAAGGCTGCTTCCTAAAGATGGTAATTTACCTTTATTAAAAAAAGACAGACTGCTGTCAGTACCTCACCTTAGCTCTCTAAACTCCATTCCCATTTCCCTTGCTGCCTGCTCTTGCTCTGCTGCTACGCTCAGCAGAATTCTAAACAATTTTAGAGTCAAACTTTCAATTACATTACTATATTCAGAACTACACAGATGTTCCAGATAGTAATACCTTTGTTTCCCTTCAAGTACTATTTTACTTTAGAAGCCACACCTCAGGATGTCTTGAGGTATAAAGTTAATATTCACCACCAATAAAGATATAACAAAACAGCCTTTCACGTTGACCATGCAGATGGATCTGAAAAGTAACAAAGCTACCTTCAGAGCAGTTGTCCAAGTGCCCCCAGGGTAGGGAATGAAATAAGTAAGTAGTAAACGTTCCCCAGCTTCCAGTATGGGAAGTTCCGCCATCACGCTCTCCTACTCATCACTGCAGACTCCTGGGCTACATCTCCACAATACAACGTGGAACTGATAGCTCCCAAATCTCTCTGCTTAACCTAGGATATACTTCTGCATTATCACTATCACCAGTGAGCTGAATTATATAAGGTAAATGCAAAATGGTTACAAAATGAAGTCACAGCTGAAGGCGTGGAAGCACTGTTGTTCATATTATTTAAAACTAGACTGCACACATCTATTAGGACTAAATAGGAGAACCCTGGTCAGAAGGAAGACAAGAAAGAAAAGTATTTCTCTCTCATTTCCCTGATGTTATGATTGCTTAAATCAATATTATCCCAGTATCCCCCAAGCTGAGTCAAAAAGGTTCATGCAATTACTTTACATAACCAACTTCAAATTAAATTACATAAAAGGTCATTTTTCCCATAACAGTCTCATTTGCATTTTGTCCTAGAAATGTGTTTCCTACTATCAATTACAGGGAAAAAACAAAACAAAACAAACAAGCCCTGGTTATGTGTCCCAGTCTGTTACTTAATACTTGAAGAGTGACTGTTTTCTGATTGGGAAGACTAAAAATTAAAAGCAAAATGGGTAAGATGGAAAGTGTAATGCATAATTCAGATCCATACCAATGCTGGCAATGTTTAGTATCATTCCTAGGTTCTGTTTTGGCTCAAGTTTTTTCCCCAATGGATTTTGAAGTTGACCACTACAGATGACATGTATACCAGGGGTAGGTTGAGGTAGAAAAAGTTGAATATTATTAAGGGTTTAATTTCTTGTGAAGTTGAGCAGAGCTCTGTTCCACTCAGATGGTCACAGCAGAAGACAGACAATACTGTCTGTGTAAGCAATCTCAAACCATTCAGAATAGTGAAGAAGTATGTCTCAGAGAACTCATGATCACTTCTAAGATGGATGCTACAGTATACAGAAACAAAACCTCTACTATTTTGAATTATAAAGGAATTAGTGACACACCAAGAAATGTTTTTTTGGCCTCACCTACTAGAAAGAAATCAAATAAACTGGTAAGTCAACTTTTTTACAACCCAGTAGCTTCATAAAATGAAGACGAAGATTAGATTCTAGTGAAGAGAAAATGCATAGAATCAACAGCAACCATCCTCCCTCTTCTAACAGAAACACAAGACAGGGGAAGCTGCATTTCACCCCCTCCAAATAATAGCAAAAGTCTCCAGACTTAAATTTAAAAGTCATATTTGCAGTCCCAATTCATCTAAATAGCGCTTTTGCTCATAAGAGAATCATGGAATGACTGATGTTGAAGGGATCTTGGGAGGCCTTCAGTTTATTCACCGTGTGTCCCCCTTCCCACCAAGCAATCTCAACAGCAAATTCAGAACAGGTTGCTCAGACGTTTGTGCAGTCATGTCTTGAAAATCTCCGATTTACGACCACCGACTCTTGCTGTGCTACTCACTGAAGAGTGTAGCTTTATATTCCTAGGAATCTCCTCTGAGGCCCTGTCATTAGGTCCACCCTAAGCTTTCTTGTTTCCAGGCAAAACAAGACCGATTGTCCCAGATGCTCCTTACAGATTGTCTGTTCCAGCCCCAGCACCACCCTTGTGGCTCTTCACTAGACTTACTCTTTTTTGTTTTTTATTGCCATCTTTCTTACAAGCATGAGGGGGTTAAAACTGGACAGAGTACTCCAGAGGTGCTTTAGTAAGTGCTGAGTTAAGCAAAGTAATAGTTTCCTCCGATCCTTATCATTATGACAAACACAATGTATCTAAATGTCTTCACCTCATACACAGTCTCTGAAGTCAATACACCATTTCAGGAGAGAGGTGCTTCTTCTTTATTCCTTTCAGTATAGGAAATATAAACGATTAACCTAAAGGACTGTCCATTGGAATTTCTGTTCTTCCTCTCCAGTCAAGTGAAGTAAACATGCTAGAAGAGGGGAAGTAAACAACTTTTTTTTTTTTAACCTACTTTGCTGTAACTTTTGTGATAGTCTCTTGGAAAACGCCTCATTTTTCATTTGCACATGATGCATCTCCCAAAGAGACTGACCGCATATTTGAAATATCATTTAATAACCAGAAAGAGTGGAACATAAAAAAAAAATCTCAATATTAAAAAAGATATCCAGGAAAATATTAACTGTGAAACAGACTGAACCACAAAGAATAATCTGATGAACGGGGTACTAAACTAAGGATCCTTGAGTTTAATTTGTTCTTTGTCAAAGACACCTCTTGGATCTCTGTGAAAACAGAGATACTTTCTGTGCCCATAAAATAGTGATAATAGATAGTGTAGTTCCTTTCTCACCAGGAAGGTTAGGAAGTACAGACTTCCCAGGTTGTTTGGAAGCTGTCGGACAGTGTGTCCGACTCCTGCATGGTTGGTAAACATTTTTTTCCATAAGCAAAGCGCTTGGAAGCCACTCTAAGACAGATGTATTTGTGTCACCTGACCTAATCAGTGTTGCTGCACTCACCCTCAGATCTGCACTCCTCCCAAAACAAGCATGTGTGCTCAGAGCAATAACCCACTACAGTTAACCTACTGCCAGCCGACCCTCTGCCCATCCACCCTCACATAGACAGCAAAAGCAGCTGCTTTCCCACACTAATCATACTTTGCACAAGGTTTGTTTCCACATGGTTATTATTTTAAAATAATTTAGAATAAAAAACCTGGGTTTGTTAATGACTGTTTACTTAAGGAAGGGAAGAAAGAGTTAAACTCTAATCATGAAAACATTCCCATTCCAGATGTAATTTGAAGTGGGCATCGCAGGTTAATGGAAAAGCAGCCAAGATACTTCTAATAATTCAATTTTTCTTATCTTACAGTAAAAGTCTTCTAATAAAGGATTTATAATGGAACCCTTGAAAATGAGACTGGAAAACAAAGCATTTATTGTTTTATTCTTAAGACTAAAGTTAGTATTTATATTTGAAGAAAAATGCACATAAGAAATGGGCCAGTACTTCATGCAGTCACCAGAGAGAACACAGTTGACATTCATTACTTATCAATGTAGACCAACAGTGGCAGTTGTACAGTTTACAAAAGAAACACACCAATTGTGCTATTAATATCGCACATATCTCTACTGAAATTGTTTTATTTCTTAAGTTTTCCAAATTTAAAACACTTCTGGTATAAATTCCTACTGTTAATAACAGCACATATTTCTAAGTATTTCCAAATCTACACTGGCTATGCATTGCTCTAATTTTTCAGATTATTATTCCAGACCTTTTTCTACAGCTATCATCTTTTATAAACAATATTAAGATATACGAAGCTACGTAAATTTTCAAGTCCTTCTATCAAAGTTTACCCTGGGTACTTATAAACTTAGTTGAAGTGACTACAGAACTTAAACGTAAGTTAATTTTAGCCTTTGCTTCTGTTGCTGAGCTTCTACCCATCATCTGCACCCTTGCTTGCCTTCAGCAGTTCCCATTTGAGTCTGTGGATTTGTAGAAAGATTTTTCAGTGGGTACTTGAAAAAATATCCTCGAATTCAACTGACCAACTTTTTTTTAAGCCAGAAGTCTCCAGTGCAAACTACATCATTGAAAGGGCTATCAATTCCTTTGGAGAGCTTTGAACCAGTATTTATGACTAAGTACTCCTGATTTGAAATACAATGCAATGCATGCATTTTTTTATCACTAAGAAGGCTAATGTATGCTCATGTTTGATACATGGAAGGAGATGAGCAAGACTTTTCAAACAGCAGGAACAAAGTCTACTCATTTCACACGTGCCATCCATAAGTTTCTATTCTTAACTGTCATAATATCTTTTCTTGTGTCTTCTGGTGTCTAGAGCAAAAGCTTATCTTTAAGAATCTGTTAATACAATACTACTGTTTGGTTTATGTTTTTATTGTTCCTAGTTGAGTGTCAGGTGAGGCTGCCCCCTCATAACACGGTATGGACCTATCCGACACCTGCATCCTTGCCTTTGTCCTCTATTCCCCTCTTCCCATTCCTAGCTTGCCACTGACTTTGCACATCCACTGAAGTTTACCAGATTCCTTCACTAGATAAATCAACCCAGAAAGTCACAAAAAAACTACCCCAACAAAAGCAGCAACAGTAAAAAAATGATGCAGTTTTTACGGTGGTTTAAAGAACTGAATCTGCTCAGGAAAAGGACTGAAGAGTCCCAGAACATGAGGTTCTGTACTGACATGTCAGAGAAGGGAGAGAGACTAGCTACAGCAGCACTGTGCCTTCAGAGCAGGTGATCAGAGTACCCTTGAGTCTATGCTGGATGGAAGCCAGCTGAGCTACCCCAAGATTAGTTAAGTACACCTTAGCAAAGATAACAAAGGAATTTTTCAGCTTGAACCATCACAAGCTTACTGCCACTCAAGGTGACTAAGGCCTGTTGCTGTGGTCTTAGGAGCCAATAACAAGCTGGACACATTAATCCCACATGTAGGACTGTATTACACACGGAGTTGCCAATTACATCATGATATAAAGTAGTTCTGGTGCAAAGATTAGTCATCCACGAACTCATAGTCCTGAGGTAAGAAAAATCTGTTCTGCTTCTTAATGAGACTAGAATTTGGCAAGGTGCCAGTCATGTCCAGTGACTGCCAATTTGGCAGTGCTGTCTCCAAAGTCGGATGAGGGTTCTGCCACATTGGATTAATGATGAATGGACGAAAAAGAATCTCCATGGGATTTGTAAAGGACTCATGAATGATGAACTATAAACATTGTCTTCTTTTTTTTTTTTAAATAAGGAAGATATTCTGCCTGATGAATGCCAGCAGAGGTGAGAGATCTGTATGGAAGGACTGAGTCTCTGACCACATAGGTCAAGAAAGCATCTAGAGCAGAGTGGCTAAGAGAGAAGACAACCTTTTAAAATTTGATCCTTGTGAAAGGAAGCCAGTCTATTTGTTTACTTATTTTTATACCAACAGTTGTTAAACATTTTTGAAACTGAGTAGTTTAGGATGTTGTAAAGAAACATTTGCATCTGTGTTTATGTTAACTAGTGTACAAGTTAATAATTTCAAGGTGATGCCCATTACTGTGTGTAATGAGTAATAAGACCAGATTACTGAAATACTCTGATAAAATGCCAGATCCTCCAGACAATGCTACAGTGAAAACAACAGGTGCCAAAAGGCAATTCTGAAGATGCTGCACAAACTCAATGAAGTAGCAACAGTGCTGAGTAAAAAGAAACTTTACCTGACTATAGTTAACAGTAGAAGCACTGTCTGTAACGAAGCACAATAGCATGGCAGAATTGACTTTATGTTTATTTTACATATTTCTTATCACATACAAATTGTTTTTCTTGACTATGGGTGTATTTCACTTACTAGGAGTATGTATTCTGCCTTCTTGAAAATAAAGACATTAACTATTTCACCTATGTTATGCATTATTTAAAAACTCTAATTATGTGTATGCATAGATATATTTGAGGAAAAAGTAATTACTGATTTGGGAACATTATCAGTCTAAAAATATAATGGAGTAATAATCAGAAACAACACTGCTCAAGAAAAAAAGAAACATTTCCAAATAGAACAAACCTTTAAAACCATCAGGATAGACTTCAGGAAGGAATTTAGTGCTGATGTCTCCTTGAACAAAGCGTGGATGGATGATCACTTCTCGCAGTAAAGAAATATTGTGAGCCACACCTGAAAACAAAAAGCAAATCAATACAAAATCAGACAACAATTATCACAAGTTACATTAGGAAACAATTTATAAAAATATGAACTCTTATTCTGGAATAAATACTTGTTCACAACTTTGATACCACAGTACTGATGAAATTAATGTAGATTTATCAGTTTTGTTTCACTCCTGCCTCAAGACACCCCTCTTAAACACTCAGTTTAATCAAAGTAAACAATCTAAATTTTCACCTCATGAAGCCTAATTCAAACACCTAGTTAAATCAAGGACAGTAAGCACAACCAAGAGACTTTTAGCTCAGTTCTAGAAGATGTAGGCAACAGAGCCATCTGTTTGAAATGACAGATTAGCCATTTCATGGCTAATGACAGTAAATATTAACTCAATTCCAATTACTCCTGTATGGAAGATATGCACCATGCTACACCTCAATCACAATAATGAAATACAGTAAAAAGTTTTGCCACTTAACATATAATTTTACAACATTTGTATCATTTGTAACTCATAAGAGACTCCTGTGGAACAAAGAAACTCATGGCTTCCTCCATATGTACCTTTATTCAACCCTGCCTGGTCAATTCCTTTATTGAATGCCCCAGTTCCCCTTTAGCACTACTCCATGACCCTGTTAGGCATTTGCCCCCCCACACAAATTATTTCTTTAATTTAAAAATTATTTATTATAGAGCCTTTATAGCCAGCTTTGCCCTTTAATTTCTTTGAATATTATATTGCTTTATTTTTTCTGAATTTCTTCATCTCTTTTCATTCCACTTCTCAGCCTGAATATGATGGTCATTAAAAGTTATTTCCCTGTAATGCTAAATACAAGGAAGTCTTTAGAGGAGTTTGGAGAGGAAAGGTGGTGCAAAAAAAAAAAAACTGAAAAAAAAATCCATAGATCATTTAAATTGCCTTCTCCTTACTGCAAATAATTTTCAAAAAGAAGATACTTTCTCTTCAGAGAGTAGCACACGGGTAGCACACGGGAAGGGAAAGTTTAAGCTAAGAAAAGTTTAAGCTAAGAAAACCACCATCTTTATCTCACTTTCTTCTCAATTTTAGAAAGAGATTGAACAGAAAATCTGAAGAGCCATGAGAGTTCAATCCCAGTATGATTACACAGAATAACACTGGCTCATATACATTAATATTTCTTAAGGGAAGCTGAAATAGACGTGCAGTTCAGGAGCATCGCATGGGTGGCTGCAGGTGTTGATCTATTCCAGGTACAGACAAATGAGGAAGCTGCTATGGGAAAGAGGTTATCCAACCTCAGCTGTGCACATTCTCATCCCTCAGGAAATACAAAGTAATTCACATTCTTTCCTCTCAATGTCAGAGGAACAGGTAACCCCAAATCACATTGTGTTTGCCAGGTCATACGAACTTTGGCTTTAGCTGCACACCATGAAGTAGAAAATGCAGAGCACATTACAAAACAGTTTATTTTGTAAAAATCTATCTACACATTCAGATCTCTTGTAAACCACAAAATTCTGAACTTCAACTTTAGATATGCTTACTTACAAGTTATTATGATTGTGATGACATGATTATGATTAATGATGACATGACTCAAAGTTATTTGCACTTTTTTTCTAAAATCTTTAATTTTAAATAACACTGAATAATAATTCATTGTAAACTCAAGTATTTCAACTGTAAATTAAGTTGTTTGGAATTTTTTCCTTTATCAAGATCTCACCACAGCAAAGATAATAGCAGCACAGCAAATGCAAAGTGCCGTGGCTACAGAAGGAAATTCTTTTGCCCTTCTACTTCTTTTTCTTGTGTTTTTCCAGTTTAGAAGCATGAACAACATACTTGTTATTTTATATGCAGACCAGCTCAAACAGTTTCAAGGTTTTTTTCCCCTACTAGTCTGCTAGTGTGAATTTTCAAGCTCTATGTGTGGCCATCACTGAAACCACTTTCAACACACTGCGTCAGTCTCACTGAATCCTGAAGTCACAGCTTTAGAGACTAGTTCATGAGCCATTAAGTAGCATATTACAGAACTAGTTCAATGATGACATGATAAAAATTTGTCCATTTGATTAAAAGATCAGCTTCCTTTTGTTGCCTGCAACATAAATAATCATTCACAGACCCCGATTTCATAAACACTGAATGAAACTCACATTGCAACTCCACTAAGCAAAAAAAATTAAAAATCTTATGCTAAATGACTATAACTCAGAAACAAAGAACGTCTGGTTTTGGCTGCTAAAATTCCCCCCAAAATTTCTGATTTGAATAGTAAGTTGAAATATCAGAGAGACTTTATCTATTAAGCACAGATTCAGGACTATAATTCGAAGACAATGAAGACCTTTTCAACACTGCCCAACTTTGAATCCAGGATTTAAACATGCTACAATGTGTAACCAGATCATCTCACATTTTTCTTTCCTTAACTGCTATAAGATCCCTGGTGAGACGATGGCTGATGACAGATGACAGAGCTTGTTGTCTCAACTGACTGCTCAAAAAGACCTAAAATCAAAAAAGTACTATGAGTATTTTTAATTATTTCCAGCTCGTGTGCACCAAAAAAACAGAGGCCTCTGTAATGTTTTAAACTTCAAAATTCCTCTAATAAGTTAAACAGACAAGCCTAGGTGCTTGGGAAGCAATATGACATATATTTTACATACACAAACTAAAAATTTAATATACAAGTTTCCCCTTTTTGATTCTTAAAGAAAGGCTATCTTTATCAGTCCCTGTGATCATTATGTGAGCAATGACTGCATGGTTGATCTGCTTCTCAAGACTAAGTTGATACCTTTAGTGATGTTCCAAATCATACGGGTTTTTTTGTTTTTTTTTTAAAAAAGTACCAGTGTAATCCTTCAGAAGTCTAGAAGTTTTAGATTTGCAATTTAGCGTGACCTCTGTCAAAGTTCATAAGGTCTCCATCTGTGTGTAAGTAACTGCTAGGCTACAGAAATATGGACCCCTAGAGCAGCTTGCTCCTGACTACCTGCTGCTTCCAAAACACTGGCCAGACATTAGCCTCACACTCTCACAGGATCAAACAGAGGCTAACAGGCAGTGCTTATTTCATGCAAAGTTAGACACTAAACTGAAGTATATTGTATTTAGGTTGCAGTGGTTTTCAGGGAATTTTGCTTTTTCTTGACCAGGTCTACAGTCAGCCAGGAACAAAATCACATTTGTTAGCGTGACAAGCCATGACATTTTCAACAAACAAACAAAATCCTTAACTATATCAATTTATTTCCCCCCAGAAAACAAAATTTCACTTCAGCACCATCTTTTTTACATTAAGACTGATGCAGAACTGCAGTTACAGTTATATTCTTCTTCCCTTTAAGTCAAAATACAATAAAAAAGAATAATCACTGTTCCTTGTACCTCTATTGTTTCATTTCACTTGGTTGTACTCTTCATAAAACATTACATCAGTAGAAGCTCAGTTTAAGATATACCTCTTGGTTTTCAATTTTTACACACCATTTTCCAGAATACACTTCTAAAAGAGAGCACATCAGCATTTAACTTCTGGAGATCTAATGAAATTTTTAAAAACTATATATTCATATGCTTTATATAAAATATGTATCCTGAGGTTCCATTAATTTTCCAGTTAAATTGTAGTTATTGCCTAATGAATACAGGAACACACTAAATAATCACACTGATCCCCAAAGCTTATTAGCAACCCCTGTTTGAAGAAGCCCTCATTAAAAAAAAATAAATTAGAATCAGAAGAAATTACTCTCCATACTGCCTGTCTCTATCTTGCCTCCTTCCCTTCCTCATTCTCTGCCTTAAAAACTCTAAGCATACCAGATTTTTCACTAACTTACAAAATGTAGCCTAACTCCTAAGCTGTCCTCACAAGAAAACAGCAACACGATAATAAAATCCATTTTATAGAAAACTAATTTTATAGTAGGTTTATGAAAAGGATATCACACCACATTTTTACTCACTAAAAATCAGAAGTTGGAATGCCAAGGCACAAAACCATAGGTAATGTTTTCACTATAAATATTTACTGACATTAAACATATTCAGTGTTGATTAGCCTTTTTACAGTATTAAGCTTCTGTCATCTTGATGCCTGCAAACACAAATCTGCATTTATCCACAAACTTAATTGGAGTACTACATGCCTCTCTGTAGATAAGCAGTTGAACAGACTTAACTTGCTGATAATTTCAAATTGTGCTAAGTGGAACAGAAGTAACTTTATCTGCATACATACTGATTGCAAAACCAACATGTGGAGTACAGTACTAGAGGTTTCTCTTTTTAAAAATCCAGCAAAGTTAAATTATCCCTCAACAATTTAAATGCTCAATAGGAATAAATGTGATGAAGCTTAGAAGGCATCCTGTTTCCATAAACAAAATATTAAAAAAATATTAACTAAGCTCTGCACTGAGCATTATGAAACACTGATTACAATACTGTCCACTTAAAACAAGAACATTATCCGATTTGCACAGACTCTGAAAACACCACTTACTTTCAACACATGAACTTCTCAAGTCCATTATTACTACCCAGCTAGCCTCCACATTTGCAATTCCAAAAGTTTTCATAATATTCCCCCAAACCCTCAACATTGAACTGTTTAATTGTCTTTCAAAGCTTGTGTTTTGCTACAATTCACTTCAGAGCAGGCTATATGCATACAAAGTCCCATCCCAAAAGCAAGAAAAATAGAGTTTTTACCTTTGTAATTTTAATACACAAACATCCACATAAAATTCTCACATCGTATCATTACAGCACTGACCCTCAGAGCTGAACATGTATTTCAATTAAAACAACAATTCTTTCAGATATTCAAGTCTGGAGATCACAGAACTCAGAATAAAGGGGGGAAGAAGAGGGGTAAAAGCAGATAATATATGGTAATATCCTACTGTAAAAAAACAAGCTCAAACTGAAACTAGATTTTGTACTGCATGTAGTTCTGAACTTCTTAGCAAGAGTAAGCAGACCATTATTTACAGGATTAGCAAACACATATGAATGTTTGAATCAGTAGAATAATTGGAAGCAGAAGTTAAGCAGGCTTTGTCAAGAACAAGTGAAAGAAAATGAATGGCCATTCTGCCATCATCCTCTCCTCAGCCATCCTTTTACTCTAAAGATGGGGAATAGAACACTAGGACAACTTTACACCTAAGTGCCATAACTAGAAATAATAGCACTTGTCTTTCAATGACTCCTCAACCTGGCACGTTGCATTTCTTGTTTTTCACTGCCACAAGTCTTTTTTCCTTAATAAAAGAGAAAAAAACCACACAAACAAAACCAAAAACTTACATGACAGAAAAGGTACCTTATTTTTCTATTCTGCACCAATAAGACTGCCTTCCTCTTTTACCTGTACTTCAGTTGTTCTTCCCTCTTTCTTTTCCATAGGACAGCAGTAAACTATAACCCTTCCTAAATTACACACCATAACATTCCACTGACAAGTTGCCATTCCCACTCCCTCCCTTGTGACTGGCTTAAGAAAAGAAGAAGAGAAACAGAAGCAGCATCTTCCCTCATGCTACCATCTGAACTCCAAGCTGATGCTACTAAGCATCCTGAAATGGTCCTTTCTAATGATTTCAATCTAAACTTGATTCTTTCCCTTCTCCAATTTCAGTTTCCATACCGATACGCTTGGGAACCTGCTGGTCCCTATTGCAAAGGTGAGAACACAAATACTCTTGCAGATGTACCAGTGTGTTACCTCTGCTATGCAAAAGGGAAAATCCACAGTTCAGTTGTATGACCTGTTGCAGCACTTTTCAAAAGCACAACCAGAAAAAACAAGGCTCATTTCTTTTTTAAGAACAAACACCATATGCAGTTTTGCAGTTAAACAGGATTACACACAAAGATTGTTTTGTTCACAATACCAATGAGCACACTTGCATATTTCCATGGGATCAGAACACAGGAGAATGTAAAACTTACAAGTATACTGCCATTGAGATGAGCCTTTTAAGTTAAAACAAAATCATTCAGTACTTTATGATGTTTGGATCCAAAATATTGTGAAAAGTTTTGTATCTGAAATTAAATTATTTGAAATAAATTATAAAATACTAAAATTAAAGTTGAGGGCTTTTTCTTGTGCTCTAGGATGATCCAGGGAGGTTGGGCCACATGACCCACTGTGGTCTCTTCCAACCTGACCCATTCTGTGATTCTTGGAAAGCCAAGCCCTTCTCAGAACACTAAGCACAGCACTCTTTTTCCTCCCAGTTAATGTTTATGGTTGCCAAAACTCAAGACAACAGTTCTGCTGCCACTGTTCTGGCAGGTCTCCCCTCATATCAGATATATATTCCCCTTCCCCTCAGACATTCACCACAATTATTTACCACTTTTCTCTTTTCTATTTTATGCTTGCTCTTTTACCCTATGCTGGACGATTCTCCATTCCCAGCTGGTGGCTCCCTTATTTCCCCCTCATTTCTACTCCTTCTTGCTCTATCTGCTGCTTATGCTTTCCTCAGATGTTCCTTTTTCCACTCTTCTTTCTCTCAAATGGTCTACTACATTGCTCTCTCCACACAGCAAGCAGGAACTCAGAGAACAGTTGACTTGACACAAAGACTGTTAATTTCATGTTACTGCTTTACATTTGAATGCACAGGGAAGATAAAAAGCGAACAGAGGTCAAAGGAAAGATTACAGGAATCTCTGCACTCAAGGATATGAGCTATCTGTCCATCAGACCTCTAGTGCATTAATAATCAGTTCCACTTGCTGCATAAGCATAATCATTTCTTTTATCTAAATAAATAAAAACAACATTCATAAATAAAATTTCCACAACTTCATACTGGATTTTACATTCGCCTTTGACAAGGTGGTGTCAGGTAAAAGGCTAGACTAAATCTCAGAGGTCTTTTTCAACTTGGTTGATTCTGTGAAATGAACACATTATGCAGCATCAGAAAACACATGACAAACATATGCTAAAATTTTAGAAAAACTGAGAAGGAAATCATACCATATCATGTCTACACACACAGTAGATACATTGAGAGGCATTCTTTCAATACCCTATTTCTGTTGTTCAAATTAAACAGAAAAGCAAAACAAAGTTTCTGAAAAAAGTATCATAAAATAAGAGAGACGAACTACTAACAACAGCCCATGCTCACAGGAAACAATTTGTGCCTCATCCTGATGAGCAGCAGTGCCTCTGTGCTTGACTGGCATCTCCAACTTTTGAGTATTCACAAATTCTCCAGTAACTACTGGACAAAACAAGAAGCACATCTTCTTGAGACAAATCTGGGTTGGACCCTGAACATGAATCGTCCCTGAACTACACTGGAAGACCGAGAGATAAAATGCTACCTACTTAGAACCTTTCTGATTCAGAGGTCTCAACAGAGGAGTCAGTTCCAGTCAGAACAATTTAGACTGTAAAGAACCTCAAGAGATCATTTAATCCAATACACAACTGAAAAAAGCGCTATCCTAGACTTTCATCTACTCCCGTTAATAACAATGGAGATATGACACTGGAGGAAAAAGATGGAGATTACATTCCCATGACCACATTTAATCTATCTTGACGCAGTCTCGAGTTAGTCACATTTTTAGAATCTACCAATGAAGAGACTATATTATTTCTTATTTCAGTGTGCACAAGTTGTCACCAGCCAAAAACGTAATAAAGTGTTAAGGCAACAGGCATTTTCAGGGCACAGTATTGTTGCAAATATCCCAATTTGATTTATTCAACATTTATAATGAAGATACTGCTATTACAGGCACTGCATGATGCAGCCTTGGTTGCTTAAGTCAAATTTTGCTTAAGTCTGCTTTCTTTACAAATATTAGACTATTTTTTTTTTAATTTAATTGATTTCCTTCATGATGTTGTCAGGTAGACCTAACCAGGAAGGACAGCTAAACCATGAATTCAAGGCCAGGTACTATCCGGTCCTAGAAAACAAGTCAGTAAAGACTGTAGTCTGAGGACTTGTTCCCTGTAAGCTGAATGGAGCTAAAAAGCAATGGGGTAACTTGTGGATATCCTAAAGTCACAGCAGTAGAAACCGAATGTTTGCTCATACAGCAAAGTCCTTGCATTTCACGCTGCCAGCATGTCTCAACTCAGCCTGGATGAGTCACCCTCCTGGAGGGTCACTGTGCTACTTCAGTCCTGGATTCTCTAATGGGACCACCATGAATGATATTATACGGTGGCATTTGCTCCAAGAGGACACTTGTCTTCTAAGAACTGGATAAAAACCACTGATTTCACGCAGGTCAATAAGCAACTACCAAAACAGTAGTGACTAAAAGTCCTTACCAACTTTTGCCTGCTTTGAACTGGTGACACAGAAGTGATGGGAAAGACTCCATTCTCCATTAGCAGTCCCTAAGCTACCCAATACATGGTCCTTGACCTGTTACCCAGTCACCCCATCCCATTCCCACCCTATGTGAGTGAACAAGCATCTTTGTTTATGGAAATTGCAATCCTTGGGAATTTAAATCTAAAATTCTCACAGTGTACATTATCAGTACAACTGACACTGACTTCAGCTGGTATTACTTAACTAAAATGCTTTGTAACTCAGAAGAGACTTATAACTCACAGGAAAAAAACACACAGTCTCTAAAACACAATACAAACATAAATGCTGCTTCCCAGGAAATCAGGAGGGCAAGAGGGCTGTGTTCTGAAATAGGAATCTGAAGCACACTATTCAGGAAGACTACGGTAATCTCTAGTTATGTACAAGCTTGCTATTCAAACATAAAACCAAGTAACTTCAAAACTAGATTAAAAACTATTTCATGTCTTTTACTGCTAACAAAAACTCTGTTATGGAAAAAGATTCATGTAAGACACTTTACATAAGATCAAGGTGGTTTAACATTGTGTTACATACCACCTAACATTTTAAAGTAAAATCATGCACAATCATTTTAGAAAAAAAGGAGTTCTGCACACACCAATGCAGTTTAGAACATTACAGACTGGACAGTTTCTACCAATTACACTATCAAGAATCATAGGCAAAAGATACTTTATTATCCACAAATTTTCCATTTCAACTGAACACTGAGAAGAAACTATCAGCTGTTTAAAACTACACAAAAATCCCTTTGGTTTTCAAATAGAAACCACTAGCCACTACAAGTAAAAATGTGTTCCGAAAATTCATCTACTTTTGAAATGTATGGTATGTGCTTTGCAGTACTTTAAAAAAGAAAACATTCCCTCCCCATAGTCCATGTATTATCTCTTTCAATATATTTAATAGATTAAGAGTTTTTTTCAGATAGAAATACTACAGAGATATCAGAAGTAAACACAAACGCATACATGCACACTAATAAAAAGACTGTAAAAACCTCAAGAATACAAATTAGCACTTTTCTGGTGTAAAGTGTCACATCCTTAAAGGCATTTATATATCTGTGGAACTGTTATTAGCTACATCCACATCTGTGTAAAACACCTAAGGACAAATGATCAGGTTCCATCCCACATTATAGCACACAATAAAAAATAATGCTTCCCACACAATTGCAATATTCTCATTAAATATAATACCTCTAAGCATCACTTGCTATTAATACAACTTGGTGTGAATCCAGAGCCTGTTTCTGTTAAAAACAACACCAACAAAAAACAACACCAAAAAAATCCCACCTCACATCCGTCAACTACAGTGGTATAAATTTCTCTGTCATATAAATTTACTCAGCTGTTATACAGCAGGGGATTACATCAGCACATTGTATTGCAATAGCCTAATGGCTCGAGTTGCACCAATATAAAACCCACTTTAGAGTTAGTAGTTCATTTACAATGGCCAATTCTACCATGTATCTAGCTACCCTGTGGTAGAGGGCTGTTCATTTTCCCCTAGATATATAAATCTTTCGAGTATGATACGGCATCTGTAGTATTCAGCAACCAGCATTAAAGCCAAACCAAGTTTTGCAGAAACTTTTACAGAAATTTTTACCTCTCTTATCCTGAGTTGTCCTTCCTATTTTCCATAAGGAAGACCTAAAGATTTTTCCCACACGAACCATGACCTCCCTCACTAAAACCTAGTAAGAATGAAAGGGTCAGGGCTGATTCACCCCTGCTGCTTGGAAAGGCTGGAAGAACAGCTACATCTCCTACGCAGTCAGCCAGCAAGAGCTGAAACACATGCTGACCAACAGTCTGCATCTGTATCTGCCCAAACCTAAACAATTACCTTGAAAATAAGAAAAATATATACACACACAATTAAATACTGCATTGTGATATCTACTATCAATATACTTCACTCCTATAAAATGGCAACTACTTTAAAGTTCTTAAAGTACAGTGGCCTTTTTTCCCCTCTACAACATAATAAATCAATTATATGCTACCATTCTGTGAGAACTATGAGTTTAAGGAAATTATTTAAATATTTATCTCATAATATTCAAGGAAAAAAATGGATGAAAAAATTGGCTCTTTACAGTTGATGTATCTTCTCAGCTTAATTAACACAAGCTTCTCCCATTTTAATTTGCACTTAAGAAGCAGGAACTTTACTCAATTTGCTAATTACTATATTTTCAAGCTGTTTTCTTGAAATAGATGACAGCCTACCACACTAGGAATCCAAATTTCTCTAGTTACCTCGAATTACGTAATTGTCCAAAGCCTCTTCCATTCTTTTCAGTGCTTCAGCTCTATTAGAGCCATAGGTAATCAGCTAAAGAAAAAAAAAAAAGGTATTTACGTCACCTAGAAATTAAATGTTTGTCTCTAGAATTTGAATAGCATTTAAAAATGAAAATGATTTGCAGAACTTCTGCAGTCACAAAACCATTTCTTGCACATTACTGTATCTGTGCTTAAGAGGCTCCCTGAAACATCAAGAAAAAACTAAGATATCTTAACCCATTCACTCAAAAAAGGCCAATCACTTATCCTTGATACAAATTTAAGCATTTAAACAAGCTCTGAGAAAAATCAGAGCAAAGGTTCAATATCCAAGTTTACTCTCCTGACTCATAATGCCTAACCAACTTCAAAAGATGTAATTTTTTTGACAACTGAACTCTGACTATGATGTCATATTTTAATTTTACCAATATGTTACTGATTCATAAGAACTAACACTAAGAGACACTATCAACCATTTCTTTCAATGCTTCTTTTTGGAAGCCAGAATTATTGACATTTTCATCCTGGCTAGACTATGTTAACAGAGATAGATTGGCAGCATCTAAATCAGGCAGTACTGGCTGATTTTTAAATCAGAATCTTTTTAATAGTTAGAAATTGCAAGACAAATAAATTACAGTGTCAAAAGGTAAAAAAAATTTTATTTCGAAGTGACACTAAATTTCCTCCACTCCACATTTCCCTTCACTTCTCTTATATTCCCTTGAGGCCTGTTATGCCTGGCACCTTCAAAATACTGATTTACCAATCCTTGAACATGCTCTCACTTAAAAGATTCATGTATAGAATTAGTGCTTCATACCTTTAGAATATTGAAAAACAATAATCAACTCACTTTTGAGATCATGGGATCATAATAAATGCTAATATCACTTCCTTGTTGTATTCCACTGTCAACACGTACCTTCAAAAATAAGAAGCAAAAATAATTATATATTGGTGTGAAAAAAAGATTTCAGCCCGAGGATCAAATCTACCCATCAGCCTTACAACAAACACCCACAAAGCTTATCAGGTACATTTTTCAATCTGGAAGAACTTAAGTAATTATTTGTTTTTCAGAGAATCTGAGAGGAGGGAAGGGAAGCTTTTTCCTCCACCAGGAAAATTTGAAAATTATTCTCTCCTTTAAGAGAAACTTGACTGCAATCTTCAATCAATAGTCAAAATTCTCTTTTGTTCTCCAGAATGCACAGTAAACATACTAAATTTGATCTAACAATTTAGGTGGTGTTACACATTAGCTTCAACTCTGAACATATCCAATTCTGATTTACTCCCTGGAATAAAACACAGTTGTAATTATTTTTCTGATTGGCATGAAGGATGACCCTTATAATCACACCCTTTCTGCATCTATATATAATCATATTCCTCATGTTCCACTACAGCTATTCCAAGGGCTTCAGTAGGAATAGAAGTAGAGAGCATTCAGCAGGAACTTTGGAGTTCTGCTTTATCAGCTCCATAGGAATACTGATCCTGTGGTTTTCATGTCTGTAACACTTTCCTTCTCTGCCTCACCCTCTCAACTGTAAAACATTTTTTTTCTGTTGCTGCTGTTCCCCTGAGGCTTTAATGTTTACACAGCTTTTTCCACGGCTTTGCTTTGTAAGGACACAGCCTCAATTAAAGCTCTGATTCTGCAATATTCATGGAAAAAAATAACACAAGTTCAAAAATTTCTTTTGAAGAGTCTGATTGCTGTTAACCAGCCAACAAGTGAGTTAGTATATTGCTGATTCTTGTTTTCATCTCTCAGTTTGATTTCATCACTGTAACAATGAGGTTAGCCATATAAAACTTTTCAAATGAGCCATTTCTGGGGAATAAATATTTATTAAATTGCTGATTTTGAGCACTGGAATTTGAAATATTTTTTAAAAAATAATCAAAATAACTCGAGAGTGATAAACGCATTCTGGGGATCATCAGGATGGAGGGCTCTAATCAAAGCTGTTGAAGCAGCAGGGCTCCGATACACCACATTGTAAAGGGGGTGGGAAAGAGGGTCCTGGAATCTCACTTAAATCTTCACCTGTGGGAAGGAACCTTTGTAATAAACAGCAGCTCATCTGTCTGCAGCAAGGCAGAAAAAGGTCAATGCAACGGCTGTTAGGCCTTTAATATTTTAATTTAGGCAATTATCAAGGGACCACATGTAGAACCTCTTGTCTACAGAATCCACATGAGGGCATGATGATGACTTTATTATCCAAGTGACATAAAAAGATACCCTAGCATGTGTACTCACTTTCTTCAGTAAGAAACACTGTCTGACTAGTTTTTAGGACATTATCTTTACTTTAGAAAGAAATCTGCTTATTAATAAATTTATATTTATATATTTATGCTTACATATTTATATATAATTTCTCCTTTTTTTGTGTTTGTTTAGCATATTTATTCATATATAAGGCAGTATTGCTTCTCTACCACTTTAATCACATCTTATCTGAAAGTGCTTTATCTATGCTTAACTGGGCTCCCTGCTACCTACATGAGGAACATTTAACATTAGCTACTGACAAGAAGGTAGTTCAGACATATCAACATTACAGAAAAAACAGTGTATGCAGTGTATGTCTTAGCTTCCTTTCTTCACACTTTTCCCTATGTACAATATCCTAAAAAAGTTTAAAATTTTTTATAAACTATTGCATAATTTCCTTTAAAAAAAAATCTGGAGTCCCCTGTAGAAGTTTAATTTTCATAAAATAAATTCAAGATGACTGAAAAAATATCAGCAGAAAAGCAATACATTTATACCATCTTCAGTTCTCCCTGTGGTGCTTACATTTTCAGAGGCTGGTAACAGTAGGTGATTTTATAAACTATATGGTGTGACAGAACTTAATGAATATTGGATGAAAAAGAAACCCTAATTCAATAGATACTCACCGTAATGTGCTGAACTTGATAAACAACGGCAATATTTACTAGACCTCCAGCATTTACTTCTGCTTAATATACTTCCTTTCTTTTAGCCACTATTTAAAATATCAAGGAAAGACTAGGGTTCAAGATCCTGCTCTATCCTAGAGCTCATTCCTATTACAGGCCCAACACTTTGCTGTTGTATTATCCTTATGTGTTATTACAGTAGGACAACAGTAAAATGAAAGATAAAAAATGCTTAAGAGGTTAAAAAAAACCAAAAGCACAATCTATGTCACAGTCCTACAATGAACTACTAGTACATCAAATTCAAGTTAGGAATACCTACAGATTCTAGTACTTCTCAGTTCTTTGCTATATCTAAGAACTTTTTCTTTCTCGTAAGAGCCATTAAAATACCAGACTGCTGATCACACTGGCAAAGAGCAATGCTGGAGCTCCCGAGATATGGCAGTACCTGTTGTGCAGGAGCACTGAACATCAGATTACTGTCACAGTACAGGGGTTTGTTTGTGGTCACTTATCTTAAGCTTCATTATCAAAGACAAAAAACGTTTGGTATTTATGAGTACCATGTTCTGAGGAAATTACAGACTACATAACAAAAACAGCCAGCATATTCCTCTCTATGGCTGAGGAACAGCCCTCACCAGCCACGTACGTACACCACTTCTACCAGCACGAGCAGCTGACACACAGGCACAGGTAGACAATCAGAGTTAACTGGAGACACAGAAGAAATGAACTGCAAATGCATTTGGCAATACACTATTTATAAACTGAACTCACTGTGACACACTACAAGTCTCTGCTAACTTTTCTTAAGATAAATTGTTGATAATTCTAAAATCTAAAATGTGGAAAGTAAACATTGTGGTACAATGGGCCTGAAACACTGAACCTTTTTAGTCATATTAATTTTGTTCTTAGCAGCATGACATTCTCAGGAGAGAAATTAGTTTCACAGTGGCAGAAATATATGTATTAACACACCAATTCATGAGTGTCTACATAAAAATAGTTGTTCTATTTTTAATACGACGGTAGAAGAGGAAGAGAACAGCCTATACACTCCATATGAGCTCCTCAAACCATTGCTCTGAAGCCTCCAGTGTAATTAAAATCTTTTTCTTTGGTACCACGATGGACCACGTGAAGCAATCAGGCATCTCCCACCCTTCATTTTCAATTCACCTCTCCCCCTAAGCACAACTCCCAGCCCACCCCGTCTACCTGACAAGTGACAGCCCAATCTGATTAAATGCTTGCAAGGGAGGGGACTCATGGGCCTCCATGACAGGCCAAAAGTGATCACCATGGAGATACATAATTACAGCTGTCAACGCATCTACTGTCCTGCTGGCATCAATTTGATTGCTCCCAGCAATAATGATAGACAAAGCTTAGTGTGCACTCTCCTACACCCAATCACTTTATCTATTCCGTGGTCCATTTAGCTGACATGCAACATTCACACAAGCAAATAACAGCAGTAAGCAGAACATTTAAGGCATTTTAATTGTTTTTTCTTTGTATGGATGGCTTACAAGCGCAAATGTTATTACATAAAACTCCTGCTGCAGCATTAATTGAAGAAAGATTTGGTGGGACAAAGACTGTAGGGGGTATAGTTTGTCCATTATCACTTGTACTTTCAACAGGTCTCACGTTTGGAAAATTGCAAATTGCAAAAACTTGCAAGGCCAAATGTTTGACATCCTGTTAGCTATTACAACATGGTGAAAACTTCTAACAACCACTGGAGTATTCATTATAAATTATTATTAAATACACTCTTTATTTCATTAGAAAGAAGTTTGGATACATCCAATGATACCTTTTTCCCTCATCTCCTCCTTAAGAGTATATAATGGCTTTTAGATCTTCACAATTTTTTTCTGCTTTCGGACTTTGAACACAGCATGAAGCCTTAAAGACCAGAAAGGGTCAGGTCCCTTTGGAAAATACATGGGCAAAAACAATTCAGAAAGCAAAATAAATCATATATCCAATAACATCTCCACATTTACGATTCCTCCTGTAATCTTTCACTATTTTCCGTGCAAGCAATCAGACTGAATAATTGTATTCACAGATGGTACACTCTCATCATTCCACTAACTGACAGTGTCATGTATATGTGCACTTAGACTACCATGATTTTACAGAAAGGTCTTTAACCATAGCAGAAAACATTGTTGGTTAAACAGTTATTTCATATAGTTAGACTATATCCTGAAACACGTAATAACCACTGCAAGAAACTCATCTTTAACATCTACAAAGCTAAACAAAAAGCACTGGCAGCTTCTCACCAGTGTCCCCAGTTCTCTATGCTTAAAGAGCTGACTCAACATTTCACTGTCCTTTCCAATGGTCACAGAATTTTTACTAAAGCTGCGTTTGAAAAACTTAGGTTGAAAGTTATAGAACAAATTATTTCAACACATAATTGCACAAATTGGTTTTTCTATGTCCTATCCCCTCTCTGGCAAAAAGCTGGAAAAAGGGTCTGATTTATAAAGCCGCTGAGTATTTATAGTCTCTGCCTATTAGAGAGAAACTCAGCACCTACGAAAACCAGAACCGAGTTACTTACACTTGGCACATGCAGTGGTTCCTGATACTGAGACAGTTTACCAATGGATGGCAGACCAAAAGATTTGTAGGGGTCCTGAAATAAAATTCAACAGCAGAAAGCATTAAGCTTTTACAAATGTGGAGCAGATAATGTTAAAAAGCTAACAAAAAGTCTAACAAAAACTGCTATTAGAATGACTTTGTTTTCTTCCCCAGAATTACTTGTGTTGAAGAATATTTCTTCATCCATCTGCCCCTGCAACTCCAAACAGAAATGGAAGCATATAAATTCTCTTGCATCAGTCAAAAAGCATGAAAGAAGAGCTCTGCATACAGTTACAGTACACCACTAAAATAAGAGACGAAAAGATGACATTTTCATTAGCTACATTGTGCCTTGGAAGAAGGATGGGAAAGTATTCAGAATGGTGGGACTGAGAAGAAATAAGAAAAAAATTTCAGAGATAAAAAGGGACATTAGAAATTCAATAATCTTAAGAAATCAAACCATTCTTTATGTCTTCGGAAATCTCCTACATAATGCAACATCAATATAAACTTAATAGGACAGCAAAAAAATATATGGCCTACAGAATTACCAAATTCATGGCAACGTAGTTGGATTCATTACTTCTATAGGTGAGGGGATCCAGGCTGAACAAAAAAAAAAAAAAAGACCCAATCATCAGTTACTCCAGGGTAAAGCCTACTAATACTCAGAATAGCTTCCATGCCAATCACAGGGCAAATATTTATTCTTTATCAAAATAGTTTGCACTTGTAATCAGTAGAGCAAATTGAAGATTATGTGCATGTCACAAAGAGGGGGAGGGGAAAAGTAAAATAAGATGCTCTAGGTCAGAGAAGTCACAATAGTTAAGCAAAGGAAGAAACATCTGAAGATGCTGAATTATTTTTAAAAAGCAGAGTTACCTAAAACATTTCTGAAACAAAATTAAGAAAGCTAGGCATTATTATCCAGGCCCTATCCCCGGCAGTGTTCAAGGCCAGGCTGAGTGTGGCTTTGAGCAACCTGGATCTAGTACAAAGTGTCCTTGGTCACAGCAAGAGGGGTGGAACTAGATGATCTTTAAGGTCCCTCCTAACCTAAACGAGTCTGTAATTCTATGATTTTTTTACTTAAGAAATCTTGATTTTCATGTATAAAAAATGACAGTAAAAAGACATTACCTTGAAATATCCTAAACGTGACTGACAATGGGTTTTAAATTTTTGTAAGCTTATTTAAAGTGAGATAGAGAGTCACATCATAATTATAAAATTATTGTTTTGGAATGCACTTTGAAAGTTTGTCCTATAACCTGTAGTTTCAGAAGACAAGTAACTTGCTTTTCAACCTTTCAAAAAGTTTTAGTAAAACAACAAAAATTCTGTAAGACGTTGAATTTCAACTGTCTTTTTAAGTCAACAAGTTTCAGATTTCAGTCAGAAGATTTCACAAACCTGGAAACAGTAGTTAACCGTACAAAATAACTCCAGCAATGCATCATTAAATGTGAACAGAACAGATAGGTTTACTTCTAATGATATTTGCTCACTTACCTCTTTTACCATCGTTAATTTTGATTTTCAGAAAAAAAGCTATGTTGAAATACACACCGTATTTTTATTGAAAAAACAAGAACTCTACAATTCTACAAAACCTCACTAACCATTCATGTTACATGCTCTAAATCATGACTTTCATATGATATTCCTTGACTTCACCTTGGCATCTATCCACACCTGGGTATTATTACGCCACAATTCAACCACCTACCCTCCTCCCCATTACCACTCATTTACCTCAGCATAAACTCGACATTCAACCGCCCAGCCGTTGATGGGAATATCAGCCTGTTTGTGCCTGAGAGGGTAACCCTTAGCAACACGGATCATTTCTTGGACTAAGTCCAGGCCGGTAATGCATTCTGTGACGGGATGTTCAACCTGCAAGGTCAAGAACTGTCAGTCAATAGGTAACAAAAAAACAGCAACAACAAAAAAAATGCCTCTCTGTAAACAAACACAGATAAACAAGAAATTTGACCAGCCAAAGAGCAGACAAAGAGTATGTTTATGTTTTGTTCTTTTTCCCCAAAAAAATTCTGCTTAAACTCTGGCAACCACTATCTCTGCAGGGGCAGGGGGAAAAAAAAAAAAAAAAAAAAGAAAAAAACTTAGCAGACTACAATAACTAGGAGCAGCATACAAAAGGAAAACTAGAAAGGTCACCTAGAAGGATTCGGGGGGTTGCAGGGGTTTGGGTTGGGGACTTTTTTTCCATTTATTTTACAAATTCAAATGCACCTGGTGATGATGAGTTAATGTTTCTTTGTTTGGAAGCTTTTCCCATTCAATTCTGTTTTGAAGAGACTCACACTGTATTTTAACTGAAAATCTCAAAGTAGCTAATAATCAACCCATTCTGCTACACTTAACACGGCACAAACAGGAGCCACTTACTAGCCTACCCTAAATCTCACCCATTCGCCTGCTTTCACTAACCTGTCCTGACAAGCAACCAGATTAGCGTAATCTTGCATCAGTGCAGCGTAGCAGAAATGAGCAGATGGATCCTTCAATTTTTTCCCCCTCCAGACCTATCTGTTTAGTGCTTAGCATGCACAATAGCTGGGCTGGACCAGCAGAGTCACTCTGCGCTCTCAGCAAATTGCCGCTAACGGCTTTGGATGATGCTGCCATGGGAATACCCGTCGTTCACACTCACCCGGGATGTGCGTACAAGCATGCTCACATGTGTGCACATATGCACATACACACACACTTCTTCCTTCAAATGGGAATAGAAATTAATACCTTGATTAACTTTAAAAAAACATTTAACTAGGCATAGGACAGAAAAAAGCACCCGAAGATAGGAGAGCGCATCCTATAGATCAAGTAAAAGGTAGGCAAGCTAAAAGCATGTTCTTCGCACAGACACAGCTGTAAGACTTTCCATACAGAAATTATGACAGAACTGCCATTTTTATTATAAAATGCTTGTGCTCCAAGGACCAAAATACCTTAAGAAAACGCACTTCACTAATCTTTCTCTGTCATGAGATGTCATACTATGTAGCTTTTCTGACTGAAAAGGTCATTGACCAAAAAACTTTGTTCTTTCTTCCTTCAAGTATATGAGTATTAAGGAAAACATTTAGTCATTACAATAATATTGTGGCTTATCAGAACAAGTAGATGCTTTGGTCTTTAAGGAAAAAAAAGCTTTGTAAAAATAAACAGATGGCATCCATAATTAGCCCTGTGTGTGCTGCGTTTGCTTAGAGTTTCAACAACATTTTAAGACGTTTTGACATAATTTTAATGACAAATCATCCCTGAAACAAGCACCTATTCTTTGAAGGACAAAAGTGACATTGAAATGGAAATCTGATTATACAGTTTAAGGATATACCTTTGGGATTCAATCTTGATTCTACCTAACACATGATACTCTCCAGCATGTCAAGCTTAATAACAGTATTTTGAGAATCTATGAAACATCTCAGTGTCTATCCTGCAGTGTTAAATTGAAGCAATTCAATTTCTATTAAGACTTGAAGTTTCTATTAAAACTCCCCAAGTTTTAATAGAAAGTTACTTATCACACATTCATATTTGGACAACTAAACTTACTTTCTTATTTTGGAACCTAAGTTTTAAAAAGTTACCTTTGAGTTAAGAAGAGGTTTGGAATTTTAACATTCCAGATAATTAAAATAGTTTTTATTTTTCCAAAGACTTTTGCATTATTTAGTTATACTGTCATTTTTCTTGGATAGCAATTGGCATTCCAGACTCAATAGCTTCATTGTTGTTTTCAGTTTTATTGTTGATGATCAAAATAAGATGGAATGTTTCTGGAAAGAAAAATATTTTTGTTGTTTGGTTCTTACGACTCACAAACATTTATTTAATCCATTCTTCAATACAGATCTTTGACTCGGTCAATATTTTCTTCTATTTCTTCAAAATACTCCCTTTGTGTCTCCACACAAAACAACATTCAGAAAACATGTATAGGAAAATTTTTTGAGGGTTTGTTTTTTGTTTGTTTTGTTTTGGGTTTTCTTTAGGGGTGGGGAGAAGTTGTTCTGCTTTCTTTTAGGACTGTGCTTCAACTAGCACTGTTTAGGTGTAATGTAGGCAATTCCAATCATATCACTAATTTGGGGGTACCAAATACATTTTAAATATGTTTTAGTATTCATTAAGACCACCAGATGACCAAAATGGGGGAGAAAAGAACTTTAACCTTGAAATCCTAGTTGACTTATTTGTAACTTTAACCTTTCAGTGAGATGCACAACTCAAACTGCACTTCTTTCAGCATTTGCAGCCTACTTTCGGCAAGGGGACGGCACGAGGGGGTCAGCTGAGAACAACAGGACAAGCAGTGAAATTGGTCAGCAATAACTCTCAATTAATCAGCTGCCAAAAGTAACATCTTTACTATCAGTTCCTTTACTTATACCAAATCTGGTCAGAAACAATTTATACCAAGTCATCATTTCAATGCACTTAAGCACCATACATACCTCTTTAAAGTCTTACTCCCCACTTTCTGTGACACAAACACACACGCATCCTCACTTTTTCTGTAAATTTTCACTTATATTCCTGCTTTCAAGTCCACAAAGCTCTACCTGCTATGGCCAGCAATAGCTATACACAGTAAAGCGAAAACTGCCCCTTCATGGACCTGCTGGATCTGCTCTTCTTCAGACATCTCACAGCAACCAGATTTCCTGTGAGCATTGCAAGTTTCTTTGCTTCAGTAACCTCTTCCCGTATATACCATAAGAGACACTAGTGGCAAAGCCTATCAGAAAATAATAACTAAGTGCCAGTTTAAACATGGTGAAGCAGGTATAAAAGATAAGGGAAAAACCTACCAATGTCACAGTCCAATTAGCATCCATCACCAGAACAGTACGGAAAGGCTGCTAATTCTCCTCCTGTTCTGTGACTGACAGCAGTCTTAAAGCTCTACCATAGTAGAGGGTAGGGTTCATCCACAGCTACAAAAAACAGTCATGCAGTTTTTATGGACAGTTGGAGCTAAAAGTTAAACTAGCGATGACTGCTCCCCTTATATTCAGGGGAATAATTTCAGGACACATTTTTCTCAACACTATCAAGGTACTCAGATCTAATAGCAAACACTTCTGGACACTCTCACAGACTGCTCTTGTCCCTCTGTGTATAAGGCATCAAGTTACTCACACACCAGTTGGAGCATTCAAGCACATCACATCAGCCAAGAAAATCTAAATTTCAGTAGACTTAAAACTATAGCCTATGTCACCCCTACTACTGTAAGTCCCTAGATGGTGTCATATACCCCTTTACATTCAGATAAATAATCTCAAAACTAACTTTCAACATACACCTCAGGTTCCAGGAAATGTGATTCACCTGGAGTCCCACAGGCTTTGCTGCTGCAGCCAAATCCAGTATCAATTGACCAAAACACACCAACTTACAGATGCTTCTCAACCCCCTGTATTTCAGTAAGCCTGGTTTCTATTTCGGAGAACTGAACAGCAGAAGTGCACACGTGTTCTGCTCTTCAGGCATGCGGGCTTCCTCACTACTATGAGCAGGAACACTCTGGGGTCACATCTTTCTGCAAAACAGTTCACATGTATATGGGGTTCAGCAGCACACAGTAAAAAACAGCTTTTCATAAAGGCTGCCGAAGAACAGACAATGGTTGGATTAATGTACAGAACGAATGAAAAGCACATAGGAATATTTAACAGGCAAACTCCTATGTTGTCCTTGTCTATAGACACAGTATATAACAACATGTGCTGTTTGTTTTCTGATTTATTATTATGTGATCAAACAATTCAAGGCAACCAGAACTACAAAAATTTCCACCAGCTAAGATGCTTGGGTTTCCCAAGCAAGATGTAGAAAAAAGAACTAATACACAAACATTTGGTACCAACTAATTTTTTAATCCCAACATTAATTCCGAAAAAATCTTTAACCTACTTCCTCATAGGAAGTTATCAAAGTTATATTCCAATAATCATTGACACTGTTTTTTCAATTTTTCTTTGCAAGGATCTGTTTCTACATTGTATGGGACAGATGCAGCTTTCATAGCCTATGAATTCTGAATCTGCCCTTTCTGTGTTTTAAATGAATAGCACACACTTGAGGTCAACAAGTAAATCAGCTCACAATTCCAATATAACTTTCTCAATTAACATCCTGCACTTCAAAAAAAATTTCTTGCAGTTCAGTAATTCTACACAATTTCCTTTCCGCTACATACTCCACGTAAAAAAATAAAGAAACTGTCATCCACAAAACTTATACTTTCTTTCCCAAAAATGCAATTCTTGCTTTTACCGTATTTAGCAGCAGCACTAAATCCTGCAAGAACTGCAGCTGTTCTTGGTTTTGCTTTACATCAAATTCACCAAAGCAAAGAAACTAATGTACTCTTTGAACAATTACCTTTTGCTTCTTTATTTATTAAAAATGGAAGGGAGTCTCCTCTTTCTCTACTTTTTTTATAGTATTTTATGATAGTTATGTGGCAATGTTGTCTCTAAGATATCACTCCATGCCCTGGCAGCACTGTTAATGGCATCTTTCAGATTCAATGACTTACACAAACAATGTTGTTCTCTTCTGTCAACAACAATTAGCAATGCTTTTCTGTAGTTCTTTTGGGGAGCCAGAAAAGCAGACAACCAGTAGCTACATAATGGAAGTTGCATTAGGAGGCAAGAACGTGGCAAAAATCTGGTTAACTGTTGTCGGCTGACCCTCTTGTGTGAAACAGTGTTGTTTGGCAGCAAAATCACCTTTTCTTTGGGTTCTAAAAATGGCCATGAACAGCTGGTATAAACTGTGTGCAGAATGGATTCTGGTGGGCTTAGGAGATTGGTAATGGGATAAGAGACCTTTCACCTTTAGGTCAGTAGTTCAAATTCAGCCCAGGTTAGCAGCAATTGAAAGTCTTTACCATCTGACACTGTTCGTTAGCCTATTTAAAATGACTGAAGAAGCTAAGTGTCACAGTAAAACAAGATAACAGTATTCAGAAATATGAAGAGTCTCAGCAAACAGCACAAGCAATTGCTTGAGACTTTACTTCAAAATACCACCCTTCAGACTTCGCAGAAATCTACTCCTCTAACTCCTGACAGCCCCTTTCACTGCTCCCATACTCCTGCTCACCTATCACAATTCATCCTGCAGGCAGTGACACGCACCAAGACAGCTCCCCGTCCCCATGGGTCTGCTATGGATACCGAAGTCACCACCTCTCTGTGGTTTTAGCTGGCAGTCCAGACTCAGCTCATTCCTTTGCTATTTGTATTTTGCTGCTAACTGTTTACATAGTGTAGCTGCAATATCTTCCAGCACTTCTCTCCACTGACCAAACGTTTAGCAGGTGACTCTTGAGATGCAACAGATTACAGATACCATTAAGAAGCTGTAGAACCAGGAGTTTATAAGCAGTGGAGCTCCAAACAATCAGCAACAGGATTTCTATGTATTTTTAGACCTTTGCCAACCATGCTTTTTATACTCTCATGAGTGGACAAACAGGAAGTAGAAAGAGACATGTTTCACATAAAAATCCTCCCGTCTTTTAGACTAGGCACAGCCAGTTTTGTGCAAAGACAAAGCTCTAGAATATATAATTTTCCAGGGGTCAGTAAAATCTGCTGAAACCCCAGAAAGTGGTAAACAAAAATTTTAACACTGGGTAATGTTTTAGGGGTGTATGGAAGATTATTTACCTTCACTTTATGCTTAGAATCAAGCTTACTTTAAAAGAACTTAAAAACATTTACATAAAATATATACTCTCACAATAACTAACTAAACTAAAAACACAGATATGCCATTTGCGTTCAATAAGTCTCTTACAAACACATCAGGCTATTCTACAAAATTAATTTTTATTCCCCAAAAAGTTATTACAAAAATATGCAAACCGTCACATGAAGAGAAAACACACTGCTACTCAAATTACCATATTTCCCAACTCCAGTCTACGCAAATGATCTTTTCAATTACATTAAGGAAATTCAGACACGTTTTGAGGAGGAAGGGAGTATTCACTTGTTATTTAAACTGCACAACTCATGGGGGAGGCAGAAAGTTGGGAAAAGACCTGAGACACAAACATCCAAACTGTAAGTACTCTCGTCACACCACTCACGGTATGTTTTTTCCATTATTCTTTAGCTAACAAGGGATGTTTCTCTTTTCAAGGTACTACAAACATCCAGAATATGGGATATTTTCCCTTTGCTGTCACAAACTGATTCACATGCAGGAAGCTTAGCCACACCATACACACATGTATTAACAGATATCCTTTAAGTACAGACCATACACTCTCTTCCTATAAATTCCAAGAGTAACATCTCTAACCTTCCAATAAAGAGCAAATGAATTTTTTCTAGTGAAAGTCGGCACTTCTGATAGTAACTTGATGAAAAGAATTTGACACAACTTGGAAGCTAGAAAGGCTATCAATCTAAGGGGTCAGAAAATTTTTATTTATCATAAAGCTCGTTTAGTTGTTTTGGACTATGACTGCCCTTGATTAGGCTGATGACAAATGGGCAACAAAACACACCACAGTGTGAGCAGCTATAAAAAAAAAAATCATATATTCAATATCTTGTCTGCCTCAATTTTAACAGTGAACAGTGGTTTTCTGCCTGAAAACCACTCTAAAAGTGCCCTAAATGACAGCATACAGAAGTTCTCTGGTAGCTGCTAGGGCAGACATCCCTGCACTCTCTTATGAAAAGAAAGAATAACTAGTTTTGCTATGCAATTATCCAATCTCATGTCTCGTACTTATCAGCTAGCATCTGAAAGATAACAGAAAAGCAGAAGCAATAAAAAGAACATTGCCAACAGCAAAGTATAAGTCTTTCTAGCTAAATCACTTAGAGGGAGTAAAACATCTGTAACAAATTTGTGTAGCATACAAGAGACACAATGGAGCTGATTCACCAAATTTTTTCGTTTTCCAATCTCGTATAGTATTGCAACAACACTTAAAAATTAAATAAAATATAAACTTCATGCAAAGTGCTGTTTATGCCTTTTTTTGCACTACCATATAACAGAAAAGGTATATTCCCAAAGAGTTCCCAAAAAGACAGCCAAGTAACAGTACAACTCTTGGTTACTGCAAAATAATTTACCAAAACACTGAAAGGCATCTGACAGATATACCAAAGGGAGGGAGGGGAGAAATCAGCAGGCAATGCAAAGTACTGGCCACAGATTAGTTAGCAAGTATATTCTGAAGTATGTATCTCAAGTAAAAATTCTACACTGATTTGATCAGAGATTGCTGAAACATTAAAACAGGCACAGAAAATCTCATAATTTAGTTAGACATATTCTGATGATGCTGACAGGTAGCTATGTCTAATGCACACTGACAAAGAGCTTAAGAGCAGCATTTATGGATCAGACACCCATCATTTTAGAAAGTTCTTCCAGCTGTGGAGTGCTCAGCAAGAACAAGGCAAATCAGTCTGTTAGCCACTGATCACAGGAGATGCAAAAGGAAAATAAAGACTACAGCAATACAGGGACATCCAGGCACTATCCTGGTTCTGAATTTAAATCTGTACAAGCTTCATTAGAGTTTCTATGTTTGGCTCTTAATAGAAGGGAGCAAGTATGATGTTAATTGTGTAACTTAGCTGAACAGAAAGTAAAGCCTGAGACCTGGGAGAAGAGACAGATCAATCAGGTAAGATTGGGGGGGGGAAGAACCAGAAAATTACTACCCTCCAGACTCAAGCTGAAATGCTAATTAGAGACAACGCACAGTCAAGAATAGAGGAATCACACAATATCTAAACAAGTAGTCTAATTTAAGATTAGTAAATTTCTTTAAGAGTTTGAAAGAATAAGTTTGCTATTATAAGGGACTGCCAAACTGCTTAGGCTACATTTCAAAAGGAGTCTTTAAAGACGAAATTGTGAAAGCTTTCTTACTACATATGTGGAGACATCTACAATTAAGCAAGTTAGAGGTTTGGGACTACAAACACCACTGGGCATTGCAGGGGGAAGACACCACAAAACCAGCAAAGATAACATCTTAAAAACAAATCCCAAAAAGGAGACCAAGGATATTCCATCACTAGTTCCATTTAGAAATTAATGGACAATAATATACTACAGCAAGGAAATGGTTTTGAAGTTCTAGTGGGTTATGCAGAAAACCATAAATTAATTTTCTTCTGTGTAAACAAGACCATGGAGTTACTAAAAAACATTGGCTCAAAAATGACAAGACTGGGAAAAGTGTAAAGAATATGACCAAAGAGATAGAATTCGTCTTAATATTTTAATGAACTATACATTGCCATTAAACATCACCCTCTCTAGTAGACCTGATAGAGCCTAGCTATAGTCATGTGAAATGACTGGTCATAGCTAATTTCAAAAACACTGCTGTCCTGCAAGGCAGTAAAAATTTTACCAGCAACCTTCTCCTGGCACAGAAGATTGCAACCCCCAAATTCTCTCCAACTTCTTAAACTGGAGCATAAATTTACCCAATTATTATACAAAGTCATGCAAAGATATTAGAATTATGAGGATCTCTTTACACTCAATCACTGCCCATGTGAACAACCAACAGGCAGGACATGGCCCTAATGTAGCTAAAACAGAATGAGATGCTAATCAAACTGTTGCTTGGTTCCATATTTCAGTCTTTTGGGTGTTATTTAAAGTGAGAAAAGGAGGATAAAGACAATGGAATGTGGCAGTTTTCTTCCCTATGACCACAAATGCATCACAAGAGTCAAATAAGAGGTAGAAGAGGTTTTCCATAAAACACTGCTTGTCCCTTCACTTGCAGTGTACATTACAATAGCTACTACTGACTACATGAGTTGTTACAAAAATCCTACACCATGTCAGCATGCTTCTTACACAATTGTATTCCAGTCACAATTTGGATCACATGCAGATTGCTAGTGTTTTTATTGCTGATATACACATACAGTTTTAATCACCCTCCTAGAGCAACTCAGCAAGTGATCATCAAAGTATAAAAATAAGAAAGAAACTTCAGGGACCAGTGGAGAGAAGTCTCAGAGCACAGTGGCTAACCACTTACTGCGAACTCACAGTAGCACTTAACAATGACCTCTCACAAGGTCTTTAGGTCAAGTGTAACAAAGAGCGAAAGCTCTGAACACTTACTTGAGTGCTGTGCAAGGGCTCACTGCCGCAAAGTCTTGTATAGGCAACCTTATTTTAGTGTGCACATCTTTTAAGTTCAGTGGGAAGTGCATCAAGATACTTATGTTTAAGTCTTTGCAGGAGCAGACCCCTAACTATGGGAGGAGGTTATGGTCTGTTTATTTAAATAACACTTTTCTCAATCCGAAGAGTTGTTTTTCTTACCTGAAGTCTAGTATTCATTTCCAAGAAGTAGAAATTCTTACTGGAGTCCACAAGGAATTCTACTGTTCCAGCAGAGGAATACTTTACTGCTTTGGCAAGAGCTACTGCTTGTTCTCCCATTGCTCTTCGAGTTTCAGGGTCTAGAAAAGTGCTACAATACAGAAATAATGCCTTTCTTTAGTTAAAAAAAATAATTATTCTTCAATCATTTCATCTTCTGCTTAAACTACGGTCAAAAAAGGACAGCATCATTGTTTGAGTTATGAAAACATGTTAAGACTGTCAAATGTATGTCTTTACATTTGTATTACCCCTAAGTAGATATACTGTATGCTTTACAATTATTTCTAATGTACAGGAAATTCAGGATAAATAACCACATTCTCTACAATGTAAAATAACAGAAGACAACTCTTAGAACAGTGAGATCTATAATAATGTAAATTAAATGAAAAAAACTACATACAAATCCATGCTATTTTAGAAGGCATATCTATTTGCAAAAAACCTGTAACTAAAAAATCCATCCAGTGGAAATATAAATGCCAAAATACCAAAAGACAAGAGGCCTAAGTGGAATTTTTCTGAGTCTGAATTAAAACAGTGTGGCCACTTAATTGATATTCTATGCAATAAAGAAGTTTTGGAAATTAATGAAGTATTTATTCAGGCTTCTTATTGGTTGCAATAAAGAATATATGAGCATTCATAATATTCAACTTGAACACCATCAACACTATCACGACTTGAATCTTCATATCCTCTATTTACTCTTTCAACTTTTCTTGTAAGCTGAAGATTAGTTATCCATGTTGACTGCAATTCTTTCTTTTCCACAAATCCTGGACACACTCAAGGGCACCCAAAGAGCAGCTCATCTATTACCTTGGGAGGACTGTGAACACTGTCCAAATGCCAAGCTTTCTCATTCTAGGAGAGCACCATGGCATTTCCACTGGTCCAGTGAATTCAGACTCTGGAAAGTACACGTTCTCCTTCTTACTCTCCTCTAGTAATTAGAGCTAGATATATTTCTGTGGCATTCCATCAAAGCTGTGAAACTGGCTGCCCCTCAACCTGATACGTTGATCTTCAATGAAGGACAATGTGTAGCTGCTAATCTTATAAAAGATTACAAATACACTCATCATATTTCTGTTTTGACTTACATTAGGCCCATAAGTCAGCTATAATTTTAAAAGTACTTTTGCAAGGGAATAGAAAGTTACTTCTACCTTACCTCTAAGTTACTGTTTAAAACTAAAATGCCAAATATTACATATTTCTTGAGATGGCTTCAACAGTGAGCCCTAATTCTGTAAAAAAACCAATCAGGAGCCTCCACCTATCTGAAGTGGCCCCAAAGCCAGTGAAGCTCCATCTGGGGCCCAGGACTGCATTCAGACAGAAGCCAAGTGCTGGGTCAGAATTTATCTTTCAATACTTACTGTGGTGTTTTTCACTGAGACCTGAACTCACACACGAGCTAGAGATGTCTGCCACAACAAACCATTTGATAGGACACAAGAAGTGAGCAAACTAGGAGACAGTGGAATCCTTTTCTTTATTGGAAAAGTGCTATTTCACTCCATCCCTCCAGTGCCCACACAAGCAGATTCTGATGGACTGTAAGGCAGGCATTTCCAGAACTTAGGAAAAAATTTCTTTCTTGGCAAACAACGGGATCAACAGGAAAAGGAAGTCAAGACTCATTCCAAGAAAGCTACCAGATCCTACATCAGATGAAAAGGAAGATCAGAAGATGTCAAAACCATGTTGTACCTATCAAGAATAGACACTGGTAAAAGAGTTTCATAATATTTCTTATTTTGATTCAGTAAGAGTATAATACAACCCAAAATCAACAATTTATAATTCAGTGTGGGGTTTCTGCAGGGCTTTGATCATGAAAGGTCAATGAGTGGCTTATGAAGAACAGAACCTTCTCAATATCAGCTTCATACTCTCTTTCTAGAATAACCATTATTACTTCTCATACAGATTAAAGATGGTTACTCCCCTTTATTACAGTGGTGTCTTCCCTATACTTGTTAAATGCAGGTCTGAGATCTCACTGTTCAGCTCCTGCTGTAACCAAAGAATGGAACACAGCTGTGACATTGCTAAACTTGATCTCTGCCACACAGTTAGGCATTATGCTCTTAAAAATGACTGGATCATCCCTGCCATCAGCTTGGTTAATTAACCAAAGTCTTCATATTCCCCTCTGCTGCTTTACCTTTCATATACGTTGTTTCTCCCTTTTATAACAATGTACCTTTTACAACCAAAATAACTTGTCAAATCTAATTAGGCACCACTTGAAAACAGCATTTTAAACCTGACTTCAAATCTTTTGCTCACGCATACACCTCCTTTTCCTTTGATAGCTCCTATGGCAGCACTGAGGCTACAAAATAAAGATTCACAAGATAAAAGTATCAAAAAATAAAATAAGACCTTACACTTTACTCATAAGAACTTCATTAAGCTACTGTAAAGTTGATCAAGGGCAATACAATTTGTTATGACATTGTTTCTGCATCCAGAGATGAACCTCATGGGCATAAATATGCTAAAAAAGCATTTGAGAACACAGCTTTGGCCCCACATCTAAACAATGCACACCTATGAATCATGTACACAGTCACAAACAGAACAGGCTCGTGTTTCTCTTAAGCCAAAATCCTTCAAGGATTTCTAGACAAAATGATAGGAAATGTAGAGTCTGATACACATACATGCTGTACAACTCTAAGGAGAACTTGTAGATAGAGTCCAATTCAACAATGCACCCTTCTGCTAAGCTCCTGCCTACATACGTTCATTCAAATTGTCAGTGGCTTCAAGCAGCACTTCAGCTATTAATTTGGAATCTGATCCTGACATACCTGACATCATATTGAGATCTTTCAGAGTTTAGTGCTTAGAGAAAGGGAAAGTCACTGCTTATGCATCTTCCAAGGACAAAAAAATTCCTGAGAGAAACTTAACAACAGCGCATGCAAAGGTCACAAAAATTTTAGACGTTTCTGTCACAGGCAGAAATAGAAACAAACATTTTAGTTCTCTGAACATCTTTTAATTAAAAAAGATACCACAAAATTATCATCTAGGATAGATAAGGCAACCTTAACTCTGAATGTATGCAGTTAGGATTTAAAAAAAAAAAAAAAAAAGGCATAATAGATTAATTATTTTGTGCCTGAGACTAAACTTTGAAATTTTGCGAAATTGTTAAGAGACTATTCTAAAACCTTATTCTGAAAATCTTGGGTGCTAAGGTTTAACCTCGAGGACATGGAATCAATGCAGAAAAGTAGAGACAAAGAAGAAAAGTAAGCAGATAGCTAGTAATTTCTAAGGACTTGCTCACTGTGGATGCTAATAGGGATCTTGCACGCCAGTACAGAGTGCAGTGTCAGGGCACTGTTCCATCATTCCTTGTCCAAGGTAGGCCTGAAAACGTAGAGAGAAGGTTTAACACAGCATCCTGAAGCTCAGCATTTTGACATATGATGGTTATAGATCATACTTCAAATCTTGTGTTCAGTTTTGGCCCTCTCAATTGAAGGAGGACACCAAGGTGTTGGAGCATGTCCAGAGAAGGACAATGAAATCGGTGAAGGGTCTGGAGCACAATCTCATGAGGAGCAGCTGAAGGACTTGGGGTTGTTTAGTCTGGACAAAAGGAGGCTCAGGGGAGACCTTATCACTGTCTACAACTACCTGAAAGGAGATTGTAGCAAGATAGGGGTCAGCGTCTTCTCCCAGGCAACAAGTGACAGGACAAGAGGATATGGCCTCAGGTTGTACCAGGGGAGGTTTAAGTTGGTCACTAGGAAAATTTTCTTCACAGAACTGAATGTCAAGCCTTGGAACAGGCTGCCCAGGAAAGTGGTGAAGTCATCATTCCTGAAAGTACTTAAAAGACATGTAGATGTTGTGCTTAGGTTCTTGGTTTAGTGATGGACTTAGCAATGTTACATTTATGGTTGAACTCAACAACCCTATGATTCTAAGTGGTATTCCATGAAGGATCAACCATTTAATGTCTTCTACTACTACAGCAAAGGACAGGAGTGGATGATCACGGTGAGTTGAAGAGCCTTTGTGTGGTATTTCTCCATAATAACATTCCAAAAATCTTAATTTTGGGCATCAAATAGTGCAGATAGTCAAGTGCCTCCGAACAGATGAACATTCCTTCACCCAAGTGGTGAGGCAAATTTAAAGGGCTTTAAGAGGATTCTAACAGGTTCAGAAATAGTTAGACATGTGCTCTCACCAAAGTGAAGTTTTAGAGCGCTCCTTTGAGTTACTCCTCCAGTTATTGAATAGGACGTCAGTTAATACTCTTGTGCGTTTACTTGTGATTGATCCTAAGGAATCAGTGGATTTTCTGATAAGCTTATAGGCCTTGTTTCTCCCCATGGGAAACAATCTCTTATTAATCACTCTAGCAAACAGGAAAATGCAGCCACATCCTTGCATTTTTTTCTTGCCAAAGTACAGTCTCACAGCAACTGTCTCTAAAAATGAACAGAGAAGAGCTTGGGCAGCAGAGGAACAAAAACTGAACTAAGGAACAAAAGAGTAATTAATGTTACTCATCTCTTCAAATGTCAGCCTCTGTGGTGAAATGAGAAGACAACAGCATATACAAAAGTGTGTAAAACCAGAAGCAAAAAATTTACAGTACATCAACTGGAAGGTTTGTGCATCACTAACTTTGCACAGCACAAAATAAACTAGTGATGATTGGATGTGTCTTATTAAATGTGCTTCCCAGAACAGAGTAGGACAAATGACCAATGTTAAAAGGGTATAAGAAAAGTTTGTTGGTGTCCTAGATAAATCTGTGGGATTGACCACCACGGACTCCTGGATGGATCCCTTGAATACTGTAACCCCATCTGTGTGTGAACCAAAGGTGTTTCCCTCCTCATAAGAAAGAGGGGGTTTTGTTTGTTTTTAACAAAAGACTGAACTTCCCTAAGAAAACTGAAGATTCAAAGACAAAATGATCCCACATAAGGACAAGTTCAACAGACTTAGCTTTTAAAAAAATTATATACTACTCTCAAAGCCAAAAGGCCCTCAGTCTCTAAAATTAGACACTTAGGAAAATGCCATCATAGGAATAGAGTAAATCAAAAAAGTCTTGAGGTCATACAAAGGAAAAAACATTTTAGCCCATACCATTCCTATCTCCTGGGCTTCTTGAAAGAAAAAAAAAAAAAACTCCTTCGACCTATCTCAGAGGTCTTAATGGCAGCTACTATTTAGAATAGGAAAAAAAGAAGGACAGTACATTTCCTCCATCCAGCTATATAAGAAGAGGTGTGTCCAGGAGCCATTAAACAATCAGACTAATTGAAACAGCACAGCATTCACAGGAAGGGTTAACTTGAGCCTTTAGTGCTTCTATGATGTCTCACAGAAGTCAGTGCCCTGCAAGTCTTGTAACCCTTTGAAAATTAATGGATTCTGCAGCCAACTGCAAGGGGCTAAAAGGCAAGTAAGACTTCCAAAGCTGTCAACCGAAGTCTGGCAGAGTCTAAAGCATTCAACAACAAGAAGGAAGAGTTTTCACACCAAATTTTGGAAGCTATTTACTTGCCCAAACTCTTTTGTAGAGCTATAAGAGGGGATGAGGAAACTTACTGGCAACTCCAACAGAGAAGCCCAAGAAAGTTAAAAGGCTGATATTTCTGATCAAAGAAACACTCTGATCACAGCTGGCCGATGAGAGAAAGAGAGATGACCCTCTTTAATTGACCACAGGTATGGAGAATGAGCAGGCAGCAGTGACAGGCATCACCTTACATATACTTGTGAAGCAAAAGACACTCTTCTTTTAAGTGCTTAGGTATATGTATGTGCACATGCACATCATAGTGGGACCTGAAGTATTCACTTTTCACAAAAACATGGTAAGATCTTGACACAGAAGCAGCGTAAGCCTTCCAAGAAATCCACAAGCATGACCAAGAAGCATTTATTAGCGGGTTTCTATCTTTAAACTTTGGTTTTTTATTTGAAATCTAGGTCCAACAGTTTAAGTCCTGTAGTTATGATCCAACATTAACTAATAAACCGCCTCTAAATAAACAGCATTTGGATGATGTGCTTTTCCTCACATCCCAAACTGTTGCATCACAGCGCTGTGCTATAAAAAAATACATCAAACCCACCTGGCTGAGGAAAATATTACACTGGGAATTCCCACAGGCAGTGATATACCCATGTCTGGCTTTCTGAAACCAGAAGTTCCTGCCGCCCATTTTATACACTTACTCTCCAATGAATGCCATGCAACAGAAAACTAAGCAAGACCATACCTTGCACAGCAGCAATGTATTTCAGCTTCACATGAAACCAGCGAGATTAAGATCATTTAGCACTTTTGAGTTACTAGACACATACATCTCTAGTTCACTACCACAAATGGTACTCAACCATTTCATTTTAAATAGAAATATACAGAATTATGTGGGTCTCCCACAATTACTCTAACACAGTCAAATATCTGTATCTGTAGTAAAATTCATACTTATTCCATATTTTATTTTACTTTTATATCCAAAAGTGAACAAAGAAAAATCTCAGATAAACTAAGCCATTTCATACCACATATATTTGATAAGACCTATATCCATTTTATACAAGATCATGAAAAAAATTAACTACACAACACCTGCTTTCTTGAAAGACATTGTAACAAATTGTCAAAACACCCTCAAGAACAAAACTGCATTACAGTCAAATGACTATGACAAAGATTTATTTTCTTCGTGGGTTTTTAAAAGAATAAAATTTGCTTGCATTTGTACAGTAAATAGAATCACCAGCTTTCCAAAAGTACTTTCAATTACGATGAAGCTGCATCAATAATCTAGCATTCATACCTTGGTGCTTCCTCCACAACTTTCTGGTTTCTCCTTTGAATGGAGCATTCTCTTTCATTCAACCACAAGGCATTACCATGCTTATCTGCCAAAATCTGAAACAATAACACACTGCTATTAACAGAGGTGTGCACGTGTACGGTCCTTTGACTTCATATTATTATGCGGAATTTATTTGTTCAGTTTCTTCCAATCTAAAATAGAGATTGGGAAAAAAAGGTCATGTAGAAAATTAATTGTATATGAACTACTAATAGAACACTCTTTCAAATTCTGAATAGGACTATTCTAAAGAGTCTGTATAGACTTTGTACGTGGCAAAAACCCACTCACTTCAAAATATGATATCTGAATTTTTGGGAGCTTATTACAAAAGACTGAAATAAGATTAAAACTACATTTAGAAGCATTTTAAGTTTGTACTGCATTATGAAATTACACAAAACCATATTGTTAGGCAAAATCTTGTGTCAACAAAGAAGAGAAAAATCTCCAAAGATGCCAAATTTTGCTCCTGAATTACACAGAAGAGTTTTTAGAAAGAACAGCTAACGCAGCTTTCATAGTAGGTGAACCACAGTGCCTTGTCTTTAATGAAGAAGAAAAAAAATCTTCAGAAACTTTGCTATCTTTTATTAAGGAGGAGAAAATTTGCAACTTCCTTAGTACTTTCAATGGAAACTAAAGCAGTAGTTTTGAGGAATTTTTTTATAAATCAGGTATCAACTACAGTTGAAGCTGCAGCTTCAGTTCATGGAAGAGAAAATGCAGAATCAAGTATCTAGATCCAACAACCTAAATTACACACTAGAAAAAGAACCACAAGTTCAGCAGAGCAGAGCTCCCAAATGATTCCGTAATTTCAAACTAGAGGGAGAAGTGAGAAAAGGAACTCTGTACCTCTATGAAATTGACAGTATGGTGCAGCCATTTCCAATATCCAGATACTGGATTAGAGGATTCAAGTAGACTTCTTATGATGTTACACTCTACACTTACTCTTAGAACAATTTCTTTCATCACAGACCACACCTGCTCCCTTTCTTCCTTTCCCTCTAACCCATTTTTTTCTCATCTATCTTGCTGCTCCAATCTGCGGGAACCCATGCCAATATTCATGCTTCATTCTTTACTAGTGCAGTTCTACACTGAAAACCAACAAGATAAAACAAGGAGACAATCTTCCTCAAACTGTGTGAACTCAACCATATCTACTCACATTTGTGACAATGAATCTGTATTATTTATTATTCCTTTTAGCACCAGAGTGAATATGGCACTAGGCAAGATGAATTCCTGCATCTATGACACCAACGGTTGCTGAGGCGTGAATAATTTGGGTGGATGTGACCGAAAATGAGGCAGTGAACTCATGAAGACAATTCACATGTGCTGTGCAGCATCAGATCCAGGGTGCTTTGCGCATCGTAGGATCAGACGTATTTTTTTTCCTCAGAAATTCTGTTGTGCTCCCATATATTTATGGAGCTGTCTAGTGAAAAAAAAAAGCCCCTTCAAATATGTCTAGATGATTAACAACTTCAGAGTTCCCTAAGTTACAGCATGTCCCAGACCCCTCTTCTTCCCGGCGCAGGGGGAGGTGCAGCAGCAGCAGCACCAGGGTGGCTCCAACCAACTGCTCAATTCCCTAACAGGGGACTCAGCACAAAGATTAAAAAAAAAAAAAAAAAAAATAGAAAAAAGAAATACCCAGGTACTTCCTACCCAAGTCTTCACACATCCAATCCAGATGAGTGGAGCTCTACAGAAACTCATTTGGGAGGTCCTAAGATTTTTTGACTGTTTTTTTGTGATTTTTTTTTAATATTAAAATATTACACCTACAGAACACAGATGGGACTCAATGGAAAAAAAATCACTGTCCTGTAAGTAGAATGATTCCCTGTGAGCACTTCTGTTTCACTGTTAGAAAGCCTACATCTTTCCACAGAATTCAGCCTCACCAAAACAATCAAAGGAGTCCCGGAATATTTCAATAAAAATGAGTTCCTGTGCTTCTCTCCTCTCTCTGTATTTTTCTGAAGAAGATAAAAGTTCTCAATCCAAGTAGTAAATATTTTCTTTCACTTCAGGACATTTCTCATATCCTACTACATTTCAGCAACCTGGATCTTAAATAAATGTTTTTCAAGATTATTAGTTAATATGGCTCAAAGAGACATGCATGAACATGTACAATGAGAAGATAATTATAAATAGAATAAGCCAACAATATGTAGCATTAACCCTTCACTTTTATTCTGGGACCACTGTTTTTCTTATCAGAAACTAATCATACAACAATTGTCTTTCAGAAGATACTTGCAAAATACTGAAATCATCATCTCTGAGGTGACATGAGATTCTAGTACACATCTCGTTAAAAACGCATATCACAGCTACAGGGTTTTTTTACATACCTAAGTATTATTATAAGTATTTCTAAAAGAAAATTTCCTGTTTTGTGGGATTAGATGATTATGATGTTAGTATATGCTACATACATCTATATGTCAAAATAATTCAATACTATGTAGCAGAACCTCTCCTGCATGATTCAGCTAAGTTCTCTTTCCAGTTGTAGGATTGCTATTTAGCCAAGTAATAGACAGTCCACCTACTCTTACTTTAAACTCAGGTCCTTTTTATCAGATACTTCAGGAGAACAAACTTCAAATCAGTTCAAGCATAAAGTCTATTTGGACTCTATTTTCCTGTTAATTGTTTTCGGTTTTTCTCATGTTTTACAAAGTGATTGTTTTATAGCTAGACACAGGAAACTCCTTATTTAACAATTTTAAGTACCAATGCTTTGGAGAAATATGAGAATGCTAAAAAAACGTTCTATTTAAAAGTTACTGCTAAAGTAATAAATATTTGGCATCTGGTCTCAAATTGTTTGTATATTCAGCAGTTTGAAAATGAACCAAGGTCAACGTCCTAAAGCTGATTAGAACATGAAGTTAAAATGATATGCTATGATATTGTTAAAAGGTACCATCAAAGTGTTTGTGTAAGGAAAACAACATTCACTGTACACTTATTATAAACACAACTATAAATTATTAATAGCAAAGACATTTTGTTTACTCTAAGTGAAATTACTTAACAGTTCTTAAATACAGTACTACCATATTTTTTGAGGTAACTTTTTAAACCCAAAGGAATCAAGACAATGTAAAATCTGCCCCCAACTCATGGAAGTATAGAGGAATCAATCCCATCTAACTTAATTCATTGAAGAATCAGTAGGAATCTGCTGAAGCTCCCAAATCTGCAAGCCCTGAAGGAAACAGATCTTTAAGGTGTAGTTATTTGCATACACAAAAAAAAGAGAAAAAATAAGACATAGGTAGATAAATATTACTAGCCATAGCAAGAGGATACAGAAAGATGCTCTAGCAATCTGACTTCTTTTGTAACTAAGATAAATGCTGAAATTTAGAGTTCACTATATACCTTTCCACGACCCTTCAAAAGAGAATAAGGTGGGGTTTAAATTTCATTTTTACTGTTTCTTCATTTTGCTGTTTACAGACTATTTATTTATTTCAATGTTTCTTCTTCTTCTTCACTTCTCCCCCTCTACTCCTCTTTGGTAAGATCCCACTTGGAGTACTATATCCAGCTCTGGAGTCCTCAGTTCAGGAAAGACACTGATCTGGTGGAACAGGTCCAGAGAAGGGACACAGAAATTATTATAGGGACTGAACACCTCTCCTATGAGGAAAGGCTGAGAGAATTGGGGTTGTTCAGCCTGGAGAAGAGAAGGCTCTGGAGAGACCCAATTGCAGCTTTTCAGTACTTACTGGGTGCTGATAAGATAGAGACAAACTTTTATCCAAGCCCATAGTGACAGGACAAGGGGAAATGGCTTTAAACTACAATAGATTTAGACTATACATAAGGAAGAAATTTTTTTTTTTTTACTATGAGAGTGGTGAAACACTGGAACAGGTTGCCCAGAGAGATGGTGGATACTCCATCCTTGGAAACATTGAAGGTCAGGTTGGAAAGGGCTCTGAGCAACCTGATCTAGTTGAAGATGTCCCTTCCCATGGCATGGGGGTTAGACTAGATGACCTTTAAAAGATCCCTTCCTACCCAAAGTATTCTACAATTCTACGAAATGCAGTAAGTTAGTCTGTGTACATAAAATAAATAAAAACATAGGAAGTATCAGTCTGAGGGCACATATCTGGCAGACTAAAAAATGTTAAATATTTCTCTCTTACAAATCATTCCACACTATCAAATTTACTGCTGTTTCATTCAGTTATTGAGCTGCTTCAGGCTCTCACTGTTAAAAAAAAAAAAACAACCATGTCTCAACAACATAGAAAGGGTTTATATTTTGGATAAAAATAAATGAAATTTCTGTGTAACAAGGGAAGTTTCTATTGAGGAAACAAAAATGTCTCATATAGATTTCTTGTCAGGAAATATTATCTCAAGGCTAATGACGAACACAAAAATTTAGTTGCCTACATAAGCTCAAACACATCACAAATTTTGAAATCATAATTTTGTTATCAAGTGTCTGAAAGAAACAACTTTTGTTCTACATTAGCATATCTGACTTAACGCTAAATTCAATAAAATACATAAATGGTCACAATCCAGAAGTTAAAGAGAATACAACTGATTTTGAACCACAAACTGACCAAAAATGGGACACAAATCCTCCTGAGTTCCCAGGGAGCATTAGATACTTCAGAACAGAACCCAAAATACTGCTAAAACCACCTAGACCTTGCAAGAAAAATGTTAAGAATGGGAGTGTTTGAACTCTTACATCCTCTGCTGCACTCCAGCCCTCTAATAGGATCCAGAGTTCAAGCTCCATCCCTCAGGACAGATGCCTATAACTTTTTTTTCTCCCCCAACAAACTGAACACAGTTCACAGTCTTCCTGCTACAGAAAGGCTAGAGAATAAAAACAGGAAGGCTGTATTGTGCATGATAGCCATGTAGTTTGAGCAATGACCTAAGACACCGGAAAACACAAGACTCTAGGCCTTTTTTAGTAGAGTGTTTGAAATGTTTTGAACTTTGATTCATTTATGAGTTCAAACCTTATTAAATAAATATACAATAATTAATAGTAGTAATAATAATAATAGTACAAACCTGGATTTCTATGTGACGAGGGTTATCAATGAACTTTTCTATCAGCAAGCGATCATCGCCAAAACTTGAAGCAGCTTCTTGAGATGAAAACCTAAAACCTTCCCTTAAATAACAAAAACAAAAAGAATAATCTGTATTTAAAAAGTATCAGCTCCTGAAGTATACAAGAAGGAACACTTATTCATTTCAGTCATCCGGCAGCCTTCATCAGTGAATACACACATCCAAAAACCAAGTTTTACCATTTGCATTTGATTCTGTAATGAGTATCCTTTTTTACTTGTTTTTCTTACAAAGACAAAAAAAAACCCAAAACAACAAACCCAAAACAAAACATTCTGAAAGCGCAGAAAATTTCAATGTGCTTAAAAAGTCTGAGCATTTACAACAATTATTCATATTCATTTTCTATTACTTTAGCAGAAGAAAATACCAACAAAGAATTTTAAGATGCAGTAATTACAAAGTACTTCTTATCCAGAAGGTGAAGCTCGCCATTACTTAAAGCACACAGCCCTCTTAATACTCAAGGACAGCAGAGGTTAGTTGTGCATTAAAGAACTGCAAACGTGATATTTCAGACACTGAAAATCCTACCATGGAACACACAACCTAAAGATGCAATACATCACTTTATAGAGCATATCACCTGTACTATAAGTTTTTCCCTGCATTAAGATGTGAGTGTTACATGGAACATTCCACATGCTTCCCTCTGTTTTCTCTTTTACCCAAACAAATAAAGATTGCAAGATATTGCATTAATTAACTTTCTCTTTTTAATGGTCTAAAGAATACTCCTTGGGTCATAACCTGAAAAACAACTTCATGGACAGTTTTCTCAGGGTGAAACAGAACATAATGCAGGGACCCAAAGGCTTCACTGAAATTTTCTACAGGCTCTGGCACATTAGTCCTATTTATGTTGATACATATGGTAAATTGGTCTAAATTTCTGTGGGAAATACAGCTTTCCTGACATTTGGGCCCAGAATAAGGACTACAACACAACTGAGTAGAAGTTTCCATGCTTTGCATCTCTTGAATCTAGTTGAATTCCACAAACAAAACCCAGACAACAGAATCACAAAACAGGTAAATTTACAGTAGAAAAATTTGTATATTTAAAAGTATATCTTTGCCTTCTTTCAAAATTGTGGAATAACACATGCTATAATTTTGAGACAGTATACTCAATGTACAACTTTCCTAAATTCATATTTAACTTCAATATATTGAATTACTTAAAAAAGAGAAAACGAGACATCAAAATTTGTGATTCTGTACACTACCTGATCTGTCCAAAAAACCAAAGTGCTGTAACGAACAACCACACACAGCATTTCTTACTGAAATACATTTACAGCTATTTTAATTCCTATATCAAAGGAACCATTTTATTTTGTAAATATTCTGGTGTCACATAGTTTTATACATAATTATTCACAACTGACTTTTGCTTTTACTGAAGTATGTGCTAATTAGAAAACCTAAACTGCAATACTTGTTAAAAAAATGCAGGTGCCTAATTATCTAATCCATACATCTGTAAATGTTTTTGAACTATTTATAACAGGAACAAATATCTCAGGTATTCTGACCTTGTTTGTATCTTACAAAACTGTGCAGTTGCATTTATCCAGTGATAAAAATTAATATAAGTACACTTCATTTTCCTTAGAGACCATACTAACCCATTGGAGATGGTAATGAATCTCTTTATGAATATTAAAAATAAATAAATACATACCCAGCCATTAAGGCTAGAAAAGAATTTGTCTTAAGAGCCCCTCTGCAAGGAAGATGCAGCACAACTGTGGCAATACACGTAATCACGTCCAAAACTTTCCTGCCCATGCTAACCCCAGGAAAGAAGGGCATGGGAACTTGGGACAGGGAAACATGAGCTTAATGTCCCTGCCTAAGCCCAGGTACGGTTTACCGTACAAGCAACATGCCGTCTGCAGCCTAATCAAGCCCTGATATTTGACAAGACACAGTCATTCAGGCTGATGTGCCTCACCCATATGCAGACTATCACTGATTCCTCTACACTATGTCAAAGTAAAGAGGAACTCTGGTCAGAGGATTGCTGAGCAGGGGCTCTGTGCAGACCCACACTTCAAACACTACCCACCTACTACCATGGTCATATTCAGTCGTCCAGTGCAGCCACCTGCACTAAACCAAGGGGCAGAGCAGGCTGTCCGTCAGGCACTCCCAGGCACACCAGCTGAGCTGGTATGCAAACAGCATAGCAAACAGCAGCAGCCAGGGGACTTTGGGAGGAGACATTTTGGTGGTTTCTCATATGGAGGAGCTGGTCGTAGTTTAGACAGGAGGGTTGACTTCAGGTTTTTCTTAAGTTCTCATTAACTTTTAGTGAGGTTTCTTTCCCCCCCCCCCATATGCAGATTTGCTGCTTTCAGGTGCTTCCATTACTTTCTGCTAGAAGTTTCCCAATCAGGTTGAGATTGGAACAGGGGGGGATGAAAAGCCACCACAGCCTATGCCTAAGGCAAGCAGGGAACACTACTGTCTCTCCTCAGGCAGGCAACAATGGTGGAGAGGGGGGAAGAAAAAAAAAAGTTAAGATGTCCACCTCAAGCAGCTGTACATAAAGGCACATGATCAAGGAAAGAGGAGCCAGAGCTGGCATGCAGACACAACTGCATCATTCTGAGAATAGCTAGCATGGTCACACAACTGCAGTGCTGCAATGAATGGCCTACCCAATTATTAAAACAAGGAGTAAGAAAGGGCAGGTCAAATATATGGAACTCTTCTTGGGAAGGGACAAGAAGGTAAGAGCTGGAAGGTCTGGGTCAAGGAAGAGGCCAGTAAAGGTAATACTGCAGCACAAATTTTTAGCAGTTCACCTGCTCAAGCTGACAAAGGGGGCAATTTCTTCTTTAAGCAAATCAAAGTCTTCAAGACCTTGAGTGACTAGGCCCAGAGAGTGGTGGTGAACGGTGCTGCATCCAGTTGGCAGCCAGTCACTAGTGGTGTCCTCCAGCAATCAGTGTTTGACGCAGTCCTGTTTAATATCTTTACTGATGATCTGGATGAGGAGATTGAGTCCACCATCAGCAAATTTGCAGATGACACTAAGTTGGGGGGAAGTGTTGATCTGCTGGAAGGCAGGAGGGCTCTTCAGAGGAACCTGGACAGGCTGGAGAGATGGGCCAAATCCAACAGTATGAGGTTCAGTAAGTCCAAGTGCCGGGTCCTGCACTTTGGCCACAACAATCTTTCAAACACTACAGGTTTGGAACAGAGTGGCTGGAGAGCAGCCAGGCAGAAAGGGACCTGGGGGTTCTAATCCACAGGAAGCTGAACATGAGCAAGCAGTGTGCCCGGGTGGTCAAGAAGGCCAATGGCATCCTGGCCTGGATCAGGAATAGTGTGGCCA